>NW_027315723.1:49571490-49573990 GCF_026437365.1 Eucyclogobius newberryi
CAGAGGGCGGAGTCTACTGTGTGCACTTGGACAGAGGGCGGAGTCTACTGTGTGTACTAGGACAGAGGGCGGAGTCTACTGTGTGTACTAGGACAGAGGGCGGAGTCTACTGTGTGCACTTGGACAGAGGGCGGAGTCTACTGTGTGCACTTGGACAGAGGGCGGAGTCTACTGTGTGTACTAGGACAGAGGGCGGAGTCTACTGTGTGTACTAGGACAGAGGGCGGAGTCTACTGTGTGCACTTGGACAGAGGGCGGAGTCTACTGTGTGCACTTGGACAGAGGGCCGAGTCTACTGTGTGCACTAGGACAGTGGGCGGAGTCTACTATGTGTACTTGGACAGAGGGCGGAGTCTACTATGTGCACTAGGACAGTGGGCGGAGTCTACTATGTGTACTTGGACAGAGGGCGGAGTCTACTGTGTGCACTTGGACAGAGGGCGGAGTCTACTGTGTGCACTTGGACAGAGGGCGGAGTCTACTGTGTGTACTAGGACAGAGGGCGGAGTCTACTATGTGTACTTGGACAGAGGGCGGAGTCTACTGTGTGCACTTGGACAGAGGGCGGAGTCTACTGTGTGCACTTGGACAGAGGGCGGAGTCTACTGTGTGTACTAGGACAGAGGGCGGAGTCTACTGTGTGTACTTGGACAGAGGGCGGAGTCTACTATGTGTACTTGGACAGAGGGCGGAGTCTACTGTGTGCACTTGGACAGAGGGCGGAGTCTACTGTGTGTACTAGGACAGAGGGCGGAGTCTACTATGTGTACTTGGACACAGGGCGGAGTCTACTGTGTGCACTTGGACAGAGGGCGGAGTCTACTGTGTGCACTTGGACAGAGGGCGGAGTCTACTGTGTGTACTAGGACAGAGGGCGGAGTCTACTGTGTGTACTAGGACAGAGGGCGGAGTCTACTGTGTGTACTAGGACAGAGGGCGGAGTCTACTATGTGTACTTGGACACAGGGCGGAGTCTACTGTGTGCACTTGGACAGAGGGCGGAGTCTACTGTGTGCACTTGGACAGAGGGCGGAGTCTACTGTGTGTACTAGGACAGAGGGCGGAGTCTACTGTGTGTACTAGGACAGAGGGCGGAGTCTACTGTGTGTACTAGGACAGAGGGCGGAGTCTACTGTGTGTACTAGGACAGAGGGCGGAGTCTACTGTGTGCACTAGGACAGAGGGCGGAGTCTACTGTGTGTACTAGGACAGAGGGCGGAGTCTACTGTGTGTACTAGGACAGAGGGCGGAGTCTACTGTGTGTACTAGGACAGAGGGCGGAGTCTACTGTGTGCACTAGGACAGAGGGCGGAGTCTACTGTGTGTACTAGGACAGAGGGCGGAGTCTACTGTGTGTACTAATGTCTGTCCATGTGACAACAGAAAGGTGGACCTGGACCACTGCCTGGTGCGGCAGTCCCGGAACAGCAGGCGCAGCGTCCTGTGTGTGGTGGTGGAGAGCATCAGGACCACAAGACAGTGTTCTCTCACGGTCCATGCAGGGGTCAGAGGCACCACCATGAGGGTAGGGCTGGAAATATACTGTCATGGTACTTACGTGATAATACAAGTACTACACGTCATGAGGAGTAGTACCAATACTCACCAGTTACTACTGAATACACGGGTACTGCAGTTATTTAGTGAGGCTTTGGACCAGATGTATCTCACCCTGAGGAGAGAATCATGTCATAATTCAAATAAGAATGATAGAAAATATACTACTGTATATTGTACTTATACTGTACTCTCTGTACTGTATATTGTACTTATACTGTACTCTCTGTGTACTGTATATTGTACTTATACTGTACTCTCTGTACTGTATATTGTACTTATACTGTACTCTCTGTGTACTGTATATTATACTTATACTGTACTCTCTGTACTGTATATTGTACTTATACTGTACTCTCTATGTACTGTATATTATACTTATACTGTACTCTCTGTGTACTGTATATTGTACTTATACTGTACTCTGTGTACTGTATATTGTACTTATACTGTACTCTCTGTGTACTTATACTGTACTCTCTGTGTGGCTTTAGTTCCAGATCGATGACGGCCGGAACCCCAAAGGCCGAGACAAGTCCATCGTGATCCCAGCTCACACCACCATCGCCTTCAGTGTTTGCGAGCTGTTTGTGAGGCTGGACGGACGCCTGGGTCAGTACACACAGTACACACAGTACACACAGTACACACAGTACTCACAGTACACAGAGTACACACAGTACACAGAGTACTCACAGTACACAGAGTACACACAGTACACACAGTACACAGAGTACTCACAGTACACACAGTACACAGAGTACACACAGTACACGCAGTACACACAGTACACAGAGTACTCACAGTACACAGAGTACACACAGTACACACAGTACTCACAGTACATACAGTACTCACAGTACACACAGTACACACAGTACACACAGTACTCACAGTACACACAGTACACACAGTACTCACAGTACACACAGTACACACAGTA
>NW_027315723.1:49578990-49661490 GCF_026437365.1 Eucyclogobius newberryi
AAATTTCAGCTTTTTAGGGCCAACGCCCTGGGAGGAGTTCGTAAAAGTACGACGTTTGGAAAAACTCCGAAGTCATGTTTAGCCATTTTTGAAGCAATATGGCCGACATTTGGTTCGGGGGACGGCGTTGCCGTAATAATATTTTTTACTTCTCTTGTCACCATCTACCTCTGCGCCAAATTTCATGATTCTACGATCAGATTTTTTTTGGGTCATTTCCCATCTCTCAATGCATTTTTGGTACATTTGGTGGCGCTGACGCACCAATTTTTTTTATTTTAGAAAAGGGAAATAGCCAGAATGTAGAGAGGCACGATTTTTAGAGGTGTGCAAATTTTTGTGACTTTTCATCAATGTTCACTGGGTGAAAAATAGGGGGGTTGGTCCCGAGAAGAAGAAGAAGAAAGAATTAAAGCCGCAAGCGGCATCCAACGGCCCTCGCGGGCCGCCGGCCTTCCGACTCTGCGCTTTTGACTTGATAAAGATGGCGCCCTTATTGTGTCTTGAATAAAAAAAGAACTTGACAGACGGCGACACATTGGACATGGCCAATCCAGTGCAAATGAACACAAGTGTCAGTCAAATTTGCTGCGCCGCCGCACAGAGACCGTAGCACTTGGAATAAAAATATGGATAACTTTTGATGCCGCGCTTGTGTAGATGATTTTTCCCAAAGTAAAGCTTGATCGAGCTATTGCCCACGGAGGAGTTTGTTAAAGTGTGAAGCGTAAATGTGAACATTTCAAGGATTTGGCGTTTTTCCCATTTGTGACAGTATATTTGCAGCTCCACGGCACAGAGACCGTACCACTTAAAATCAAAATATGGATAACTTTTGATGCCCCGCTTGTGTAGATGATTTTCCCCAAATATGAGCTTGATCGGGCAATCGGCCTAGGAGGAGTTCGTTAAAGTGTGAAGCGTAAGAATGTGGTGATTTTAGAGATTTCGCTGTTTTCCCATTTCTGACATATATTTGCGGGTCCGCCACACAGAGACCGTAGCACTTAGAATCAAAATATGGATACGTTTTGATGCCCCGCTTGTGTAGATGATATTCTCCAAATATGAACTTGATCGGACAATCGCCCTAGGAGGAGTTTGTTAAAGTGTGAAGCGTAAAAATGTGGTGATTTGAGCGATTCTACGATTTTCCCATAAGGATAACATGGGATGTTTCTGTCATCGCTACGGTTACGCCGTACAAAATATGACTTTGGCTCTCATACTTTTATGATCAGGATGGCAAATTAGAATTTTGTTCAAAATATCATGTCATTTGGAAAAACTCTATTGTTTATAGGCCACTCTGAAGGCCAAATAGTCAGAATTCTGGGAAACGTTTGCGGCTCCGTCGCACAAAGACCGTAAAAGTTATACTTAAAATTTGGATAACTTTAGATACACCACTTGTCTAGAGGACGTACACCGATTTTGAGGTTGGTGGGCAAAACGCACTAGGAGGAGTTCGTTAAAGTGTAAAACATAAAAATGTGGTAATTTGAGAGATTTTGTGGTTTTCCCATAGGGATAACATGGGAGGTTTCTGTCATCGCTACGACTACGGCGTAAAAATTTTGGCATTTTTGTGATTGGCTTTTGTGATCGGGACGGCAAAATAGAATTTTGGGTAAAGTTTAGACAATTTTGGTAAAACTAATTTTTGACCTTCAATGTTAATTTAAAGGTCACTCTGTAGGGGGCGCTATCACTGCCATTTCAATTTTGTCAGCCTAAACTGGTCCAAACTAGAAAGTTTAACAACTGATTCAAATTTGGTCCTAATCGGACTGGTTTTGATCAAATGGGAGCAATTTTTAGACCTGCAATATTCCAAAATAAGTTGTCCAACTTTGCGGCTGCGCCGCACACAGACCGTTAAAGGTATCTCAAAAAATTGAATAACTTTAGATGCCCCACTTGTCCAGAGGACGTCCGCCGATTTTGAAGTCGGTGGGCAAAACGCCCTAGGAGGAGTTCGTCAAAGTTTGACGTAAACAAAATGGCTAACTCAGCTTGTTTTCATTTTCAAAGGAAGATGGCGGCCATAGGGTAAGTTTGGGGGCGTGGCCACAATGATTTTTTTTGTTTATCCTCACGAGAGGAATGCGTGTCCCGAATTTCGTAGCTTTACGCCAAAGTTGACCTCGGGGCGTCTCCCATAGGCGCAATGTATTTTGACTTTTGTCGGTGGCGCTGTCGCGCCATTTTTTAACGAAAAAAAAAATGGCCCAGAAAAAATAAAAATTTCCGCCGATTCTGAATTTTGGGCAAAGTTTGGTGAGTTTTTGAGCATGTTCAGGGGGTCAAATTAGAGATCAAAGCGCTGAAGAAGAACAAGAAAAATAATAATAATAATAATAATAATAATATTTTTAGCAAAAACAATATAGCCGTTTTTACTATAACAACAAATGATACATCGTTTGAAAGCTCTAAGCCTTCCCGATGCCGCCATGGGGTGGAATCATCATTACGAGCGCTTACGCGCTCGTCACTCCCTATTCCGTCGGGATGCCCCGCCCACTCCCCATAGACTTCCATTGATTTGAGCAGATACAAGCATGGCCCATGCCTGCGGCATGGATTCTCGCATACGGGACGATGCCAGGAGGGTTTTTGGAGGAATGCAGCGCTTCGCGCTGCTGTTGTCAACAATTAGTGAATGGGCTACGCCCATTCACTAATTGTTGACTATTTCTGTCATAGCAGGAGTAAGTATGCATGATCCATGCCTTCGGCATGGGCTAGTTCACTGTACTTGCCAGGGGCGACGGGGTACCAAACATGCGGGCTGCGCCCGCATGTTTGGTCAGACAGTTGCAACGCTGCCTTCGGCAGCGTTGCGGGAGCAATAGGCCCTCCGCCCTGCTGGGGCTCGGGCCTAATAATATTCCGATGCGAAAACAATGTTTCCCATTTTTCAAATATCATAAACTATACATTTTCGGAAAGCGCTCGCGCTTTCCTACCTCATGGTGTGGGTCCCTGGTCACTGACGGGTACTTTCGTTAATTTTGAGTGGGCTCCGCCCACTTGTGTTTTTGGCCCTCTACACAGTAATAATGTTACTTTTTTGCATTACATACCTATATGCACGGAACATGCAAGATATGGGGAACGTATTCGTGAGCTACTTAGCGCAAATGAGTGCTTTATATGGGGATGACGACCGCTTCGCGGTCGTCATCCCAATGTAAAGTGCTCGTTTAGTGCGCACTTTTGCACGGGCTTCGCCCGTTTACAACGGTAATGTTCCATTTTCCTACAACTAATTAGTATGCACGGGGCGTGCATGAGTGGAGGAGTGCGTTAGTGAGTGTTTGGAAGTGGGCGAGCGCTTCGCGCTCGATTTCGTGCGCACTACGTGCGCACTTTCGCAGCCGTGCTTCGCACGGCCTTACGAGATTAATAGGCCTCTCGCCAGCTTGTGGCGCTCGGGCCTAAATATAGCCGCAATGATCGGCCCTCGCCACGCCGCCGCCACACCGCCGCCACGCCGCAAGAGGAGGGGGCGCTAACGCGCCCCAATTGTCCTTTTATTACGCCTACTGCTGAATCTGTGACGCTGTCACATCTTCTCCCCTTTGTTTTACCATCAAAAAGCTATTTTATTTTGAATTCTTGGCAAAATGTGCGGCTTTGCCGCACAGACACCGTGACTCTTTGAATGAAAATGTGGATAACTTTTGATGGTCCACCCCTGAAGATGAGTCTCACCAAATTTCAGGTTAATAGGGCTGATGCCCTGGGAGGAGTTTGTGAAGGTCTAAAGTGTAAACATGTTCTGGCGATTTCCCCATTGGAATAACATGAAAGGTTTCGGTCATCGTTACGGCAACGCCATAACAATTATGACATGGGTCTCATTGACTTTTTTGATGGGGATGCTAAAATTGAGTTGTGTGTCAAATTTCATATAATTTCGCAAAACTAAACATTTAACCTCCATATAAAATCTGTAGGGGGCGCTGTGGCGCTAAATGAATTTATTTCACTTCAAGTAGGTTTAGGGCAAAGAGTTTAACAACTGATTCTAATTTGACGCAATTCGGACTTTATCTGCGCAAACGGCAGAAATTTAAAATATGGGAGATTTCTGAAATTCTAGCTACAGTTTGCAGCTTCGCCGCACAGAGACCGTGACAGGTATCAATGTAATTTGGATAACTTTTGATGTCCCACTCCTCAGTAGCATTTTCACAAAATTTCAGCTTTTTAGGGCCAACGCCCTGGGAGGAGTTCGTAAAAGTACGACGTTTGGAAAAACTCCGAAGTCATGTTTAGCCATTTTTGAAGCAATATGGCCGACATTTGGTTGGGCGGACGGCGTTGCCGTAATAATATTTTTTACTTCTCTTGTCACCATCTACCTCTGCGCCAAATTTCATGATTCTACGATCAGATTGTTTTTGGGTCATTTCCCATCTCTCAATGCATTTTTGGTACATTTGGGGGCGCTGACGCGCCAATTTTTTTTATTTTATAAAAGGGAAATAGCCAGAATGTAGAGAGGCACGATTTTTAGAGGTGTGAACATTTTTGTGACTTTTCGTCAATGTTCACTGGGTGAAAAATAGGGGGGTTGGTCCCGAGAAGAAGAAGAAGAAAGAATATTAAAGCCGCAAGCGGCATCCAACGGCCCTCGCGGGCCGCCGGCCTTCCGACTGCGCTTTTGACTTGATAAAGATGGCGCCCTTATTGTGTGTTGAATAAAAAAAGAACTTGACAGACGGCGACACATTGGACATGGCCAATCCAGTGCAAATGAACACAAGTGTCAGTCAAATTTGCTGCGCCGCCGCACAGAGACCGTAGCACTTGGAATAAAAATATGGATAACTTTTGATGCCGCGCTTGTGTAGATGATTTTTCCCAAAGTAAAGCTTGATCGAGCTATTGCCCACGGAGGAGTTTGTTAAAGTGTGAAGCGTAAATGTGAACATTTCAAGGATTTGGCGTTTTTCCCATTTGTGACAGTATATTTGCAGCTCCACGGCACAGAGACCGTACCACTTAAAATCAAAATATGGATAACTTTTGATGCCCCGTTTGTGTAGATGATTTTCCCCAAATATGAGCTTGATCGGGCAATCGGCCTAGGAGGAGTTCGTTAAAGTGTGAAGCGTAAAAATGTGGTGATTTTAGAGATTTCGCTGTTTTCCCATTTCTGACATATATTTGCGGGTCCGCCACACAGAGACCGTAGCACTTAGAATCAAAATATGGGTAAGTTTTGATGCCCCGCTTGTGTAGATGATATTCTCCAAATATGAACTTGATCGGACAATCGCCCTAGGAGGAGTTTGTTAAAGTGTGAAGCGTAAAAATGTGGTGATTTGAGCGATTCTACGATTTTCCCATAAGGATAACATGGGATGTTTCTGTCAACGCTACGGTTACGCCGTACAAAATATGACTTTGGCTCTCATACTTGTATGATCAGGATGGCAAATTAGAATTTCGTTCAAAATATCATGTCATTTGGAAAAACTCTATTGTTTATAGGCCACTCTGAAGGCCAAATAGTCAGAATTCTGGGAAACGTTTGCGGCTCCGTCGCACAAAGACCGTAAAAGTTATCCTTAAAATTTGGATAACTTTAGATACACCACTTGTCTAGAGGACGTACACCGATTTTGAGGTTGGTGGGCAAAACGCACTAGGAGGACTTCGTTAAAGTGTAAAACATAAAAATGTGGTAATTTGAGAGATTTTGTGGTTTTCCCATAGGGATAACATGGGAGGTTTCTGTCATCGCTACGACTACGGCGTAAAAATTTAGGCATTTTTGTGATTGGCTTTTGTGATCGGGACGGCAAAATAGAATTTTGGGTAAAGTTTAGACAATTTTGGTAAAACTAATTTTTGACCTTCAATGTTAATTTAAAGGTCACTCTGTAGGGGGCGCTATCACTGCCATTTCAATTTTGTCAGCCTAAACTGGTCCAAACTAGAAAGTTTAACAACTGATTCAAATTTGGTCCTAATCGGACTGGTTTTGATCAAATGGGAGCAATTTTTAGACCTGCAATATTCCAAAATAAGTTGTCCAACTTTGCGGCTGCGCCGCACACAGACCGTAAAAGGTATCTCAAAAAATTGAATAACTTTAGATGCCCCACTTGTCCAGAGGACGTACGCCGATTTTGAAGTCGGTGGGCAAAACGCCCTAGGAGGAGTTCGTCAAAGTTTGACGTAAACAAAATGGCTAACTCAGCTTGTTTTCATTTTCAAAGGAAGATGGCGGCCATAGGGTAAGTTTGGGGGCGTGGCCACAATGATTTTTTTTGTTTATCCTCACGAGAGGAATGCGTGTCCCGAATTTCGTAGCTTTACGCCAAAGTTGACCTCGGGGCGTCTCCCATAGGCGCAATGTATTTTGACTTTTGTCGGTGGCGCTGTCGCGCCATTTTTTAACGAAAAAAAAAATGGCCCAGAAAAAATAAAATTTTTCGCCGATTCTGAAATTTGGGCAAAGTTTGGTGAGTTTTTGAGCATGTTCAGGGGGTCAAATTAGAGATCAAAGCGCTGAAGAAGAACAAGAAAAATAATAATAATAATAATAATTAAAGCCGCAAGCGGCATCCAACGGCCCTCGCGGGCCGCCGGCCTTCCGACTCTGCGCTTTCGACTTGATAAAGATGGCGCCCTTATTGTGTGTTGAATAAAAAAAGAACTTGACAGACGGCGACACATTGGACATGGCCAATCCAGTGCAAATCAACACAAGTGTCAGTCAAATTTGCTGCGCCGCCGCACAGAGACCGTAGCACTTGGAATAAAAATATGGATAACTTTTGATGCCGCGCTTGTGTAGATGATTTTTCCCAAAGTAAAGCTTGATCGAGCTATTGCCCACGGAGGAGTTTGTTAAAGTGTGAAGCGTAAATGTGAACATTTCAAGGATTTGGCGTTTTTCCCATTTGTGACAGTATATTTGCAGCTCCACGGCACAGAGACCGTACCACTTAAAATCAAAATATGGATAACTTTTGATGCCCCGTTTGTGTAAAGGATTTTCCCCAAATATGAGCTTGATCGGGCAATTGGCCTAGGAGGAGTTCGTTAAAGTGTGAAGCGTAAAAATGTGGTGATTTTAGAGATTTCGCTGTTTTCCCATTTCTGACATATATTTGCGGGTCCGCCACACAGAGACCGTAGCACTTAGAATCAAAATATGGGTAAGTTTTGATGCCCCGCTTGTGTAGATGATATTCTCCAAATATGAACTTGATCGGACAATCGCCCTAGGAGGAGTTTGTTAAAGTGTGAAGCGTAAAAATGTGGTGATTTGAGCGATTCTACGATTTTCCCATAAGGATAACATGGGATGTTTCTGTCAACGCTACGGTTACGCCGTACAAAATATGACTTTGGCTCTCATACTTGTATGATCAGGATGGCAAATTAGAATTTCGTTCAAAATATCATGTCATTTGGAAAAACTCTATTGTTTATAGGCCACTCTGAAGGCCAAATAGTCAGAATTCTGGGAAACGTTTGCGGCTCCGTCACACAAAGACCGTAAAAGTTATCCTTAAAATTTGGATAACTTTAGATGCCCCACTTGTCTAGAGGACATACACCGATTTTGAGGTTGGTGGGCAAAACGCACTAGGAGGACTTTGTTAAAGTGTAAAACATAAAAATGTGGTAATTTGAGAGATTTTGTGGTTTTCCCATAGGGATAACATGGGAGGTTTCTGTCATCGCTACGACTACGGCGTAAAAATTTAGGCATTTTTGTGATTGGCTTTTGTGATCGGGACGGCAAAATAGAATTTTGGGTAAAGTTTAGACAATTTTGGTAAAACTAATTTTTGACCTTCAATGTTAATTTAAAGGTCACTCTGTAGGGGGCGCTATCACTGCCATTTCAATTTTGTCAGCCTAAACTGGTCCAAACTAGAAAGTTTAACAACTGATTCAAATTTGGTCCTAATCGGACTGGTTTTGATCAAATGGGAGCAATTTTTAGACCTGCAATATTCCAAAATAAGTTGTCCAACTTTGCGGCTGCGCCGCACACAGACCGTAAAAGGTATCTCAAAAAATTGAATAACTTTAGATGCCCCACTTGTCCAGAGGACGTACGCCGATTTTGAAGTCGGTGGGCAAAACGCCCTAGGAGGAGTTCGTCAAAGTTTGACGTAAACAAAATGGCTAACTCAGCTTGTTTTCATTTTCAAAGGAAGATGGCGGCCATAGGGTAAGTTTGGGGGCGTGGCCACAATGATTTTTTTTGTTTATCCTCACGAGAGGAATGCGTGTCCCGAATTTCGTAGCTTTACGCCAAAGTTGACCTCGGGGCGTCTCCCATAGGCGCAATGTATTTTGACTTTTGTCGGTGGCGCTGTCGCGCCATTTTTTAACGAAAAAAAAAATGGCCCAGAAAAAATAAAATTTTTCGCCGATTCTGAAATTTGGGCAAAGTTTGGTGAGTTTTTGAGCATGTTCAGGGGGTCAAATTAGAGATCAAAGCGCTGAAGAAGAACAAGAAAAATAATAATAATAATAATAATTAAAGCCGCAAGCGGCATCCAACGGCCCTCGCGGGCCGCCGGCCTTCCGACTCTGCGCTTTCGACTTGATAAAGATGGCGCCCTTATTGTGTGTTGAATAAAAAAAGAACTTGACAGACGGCGACACATTGGACATGGCCAATCCAGTGCAAATCAACACAAGTGTCAGTCAAATTTGCTGCGCCGCCGCACAGAGACCGTAGCACTTGGAATAAAAATATGGATAACTTTTGATGCCGCGCTTGTGTAGATGATTTTTCCCAAAGTAAAGCTTGATCGAGCTATTGCCCACGGAGGAGTTTGTTAAAGTGTGAAGCGTAAATGTGAACATTTCAAGGATTTGGCGTTTTTCCCATTTGTGACAGTATATTTGCAGCTCCACGGCACAGAGACCGTACCACTTAAAATCAAAATATGGATAACTTTTGATGCCCCGTTTGTGTAAAGGATTTTCCCCAAATATGAGCTTGATCGGGCAATTGGCCTAGGAGGAGTTCGTTAAAGTGTGAAGCGTAAAAATGTGGTGATTTTAGAGATTTCGCTGTTTTCCCATTTCTGACATATATTTGCGGGTCCGCCACACAGAGACCGTAGCACTTAGAATCAAAATATGGGTAAGTTTTGATGCCCCGCTTGTGTAGATGATATTCTCCAAATATGAACTTGATCGGACAATCGCCCTAGGAGGAGTTTGTTAAAGTGTGAAGCGTAAAAATGTGGTGATTTGAGCGATTCTACGATTTTCCCATAAGGATAACATGGGATGTTTCTGTCAACGCTACGGTTACGCCGTACAAAATATGACTTTGGCTCTCATACTTGTATGATCAGGATGGCAAATTAGAATTTCGTTCAAAATATCATGTCATTTGGAAAAACTCTATTGTTTATAGGCCACTCTGAAGGCCAAATAGTCAGAATTCTGGGAAACGTTTGCGGCTCCGTCACACAAAGACCGTAAAAGTTATCCTTAAAATTTGGATAACTTTAGATACACCACTTGTCTAGAGGACATACACCGATTTTGAGGTTGGTGGGCAAAACGCACTAGGAGGACTTTGTTAAAGTGTAAAACATAAAAATGTGGTAATTTGAGAGATTTTGTGGTTTTCCCATAGGGATAACATGGGAGGTTTCTGTCATCGCTACGACTACGGCGTAAAAATTTAGGCATTTTTGTGATTGGCTTTTGTGATCGGGACGGCAAAATAGAATTTTGGGTAAAGTTTAGACAATTTTGGTAAAACTAATTTTTGACCTTCAATGTTAATTTAAAGGTCACTCTGTAGGGGGCGCTATCACTGCCATTTCAATTTTGTCAGCCTAAACTGGTCCAAACTAGAAAGTTTAACAACTGATTCAAATTTGGTCCTAATCGGACTGGTTTTGATCAAATGGGAGCAATTTTTAGACCTGCAATATTCCAAAATAAGTTGTCCAACTTTGCGGCTGCGCCGCACACAGACCGTAAAAGGTATCTCAAAAAATTGAATAACTTTAGATGCCCCACTTGTCCAGAGGACGTACGCCGATTTTGAAGTCGGTGGGCAAAACGCCCTAGGAGGAGTTCGTCAAAGTTTGACGTAAACAAAATGGCTAACTCAGCTTGTTTTCATTTTCAAAGGAAGATGGCGGCCATAGGGTAAGTTTGGGGGCGTGGCCACAATGATTTTTTTTGTTTATCCTCACGAGAGGAATGCGTGTCCCGAATTTCGTAGCTTTACGCCAAAGTTGACCTCGGGGCGTCTCCCATAGGCGCAATGTATTTTGACTTTTGTCGGTGGCGCTGTCGCGCCATTTTTTAACGGAAAAAAAAATGGCCCAGAAAAAATAAAATTTTTCGCCGATTCTGAATTTTGGGCAAAGTTTGGTGAGTTTTTGAGCATGTTCAGGGGGTCAAATTAGAGATCAAAGCGCTGAAGAAGAACAAGAAAAATTAAAGCCGCAAGCGGCATCCAACGGCCCTCGCGGGCCGCCGGCCTTACGACTCTGCTCTCTGCATTTTACAGAGATGGCGCTAACGCAATTGTCTAAGAACTAAGACAGCGACACATTGGACATGTACAATGCTGTGCTTAACCAGTGCAAATGAACACAAATGTCGGTCAAATGTGCAGCTCCAGCGCACAGAGACCGTGACACTTGGAATAAAAATATGGATAACTTTTGATGCTCCGCTTGTGTAGATTATTTTTCCCAAATATGAGCTTGATCGAGCTATTGCCCACAGAGGACTTCATTAAAGTGTGAAGCGTAAATGTGAACATTTCAAGGATTTGGTGTTTTTCCCATTTGTGACAATATATTTGCAGCTCCACGGCACAGAGACCGTACCACTTAAAATCAAAATATGGATAACTTTTGATGCCCCATTTGTGTAGATGATTTCCCCAAATATGAGCTTGATCGGGCAATCGGCCTAGGAGGAGTTTGTTAAAGTGTGAAGCGTGAAAATGTGGTCATTTTAGAGATTTCGCTGTTTTCCCATTTCTGACATATATTTGCGGGTCCGCCACACAGAGACCGTAGCACTTAGAATCAAAATATGGATACCTTTGGATGGCCCGCTTGTGTAGATGATTTCCCCCAAATATGAGCTTGATCGGACAATCGCCCTAGGAGGAGTTTGTTAAAGTGTGAAGCGTAAAAATGTGGTGATTTGAGCGATTCTACGATTTTCCCATAAGGATAACATGGGATGTTTCTGTCAACGCTACGGTTACGCCGTACAAAATATGACTTTGGCTCTCATACTTTTATGATCAGGATGGCAAATTAGAATTTTGTTCAAAATATCATGTCATTTGGAAAAACTCTATTGTTTATAGGCCACTCTGAAGGCCAAATAGTCAGAATTCTGGGAAACGTTTGCGGCTCCGTCGCAAAAAGACCGTAAAAGTTATCCTTAAAATTTGGATAACTTTAGATACACCACTTGTCTAGAGGACGTACACCGATTTTGAGGTTGGTGGGCAAAACGCACTAGGAGGAGTTCGTTAAAGTGTAAAACATAAAAATGTGGTAATTTGAGAGATTTTGTGGTTTTCCCATAGGGATAACATGGGAGGTTTCTGTCATCGCTACGACTACGGCGTAAAAATTTTGGCATTTTTGTGATTGGCTTTTGTGATCGGGACGGCAAAATAGAATTTTGGGTAAAGTTTAGACAATTTTGGTAAAACTAATTTTTGACCTTCAATGTTAATTTAAAGGTCACTCTGTAGGGGGCGCTATCACTGCCATTTCAATTTTGTCAGCCTAAACTGGTCCAAACTAGAAAGTTTAACAACTGATTCAAATTTGGTCCTAATCGGACTGGTTTTGATCAAATGGGAGCAATTTTTAGACCTGCAATATTCCAAAATAAGTTGTCCAACTTTGCGGCTGCGCCGCACACAGACCGTTAAAGGTATCTCAAAAAATTGAATAACTTTAGATGCCCCACTTGTCCAGAGGACGTCCGCCGATTTTGAAGTCGGTGGGCAAAACGCCCTAGGAGGAGTTCGTCAAAGTTTGACGTAAACAAAATGGCTAACTCAGCTTGTTTTCATTTTCAAAGGAAGATGGCGGCCATAGGGTAAGTTTGGGGGCGTGGCCACAATGATTTTTTTTGTTTATCCTCACGAGAGGAATGCGTGTCCCGAATTTCGTAGCTTTACGCCAAAGTTGACCTCGGGGCGTCTCCCATAGGCGCAATGTATTTTGACTTTTGTCAGTGGCGCTGTCGCGCCATTTTTTAACGAAAAAAAAAATGGCCCAGAAAAAATAAAAATTTCCGCCGATTCTGAATTTTGGGCAAAGTTTGGTGAGTTTTTGAGCATGTTCAGGGGGTCAAATTAGAGATCAAAGCGCTGAAGAAGAACAAGAAAAATAATAATAATAATAATAATAATAATATTTTTAGCAAAAACAATATAGCCGTTTTTACTATAACAACAAATGATACATCGTTTGAAAGCTCTAAGCCTTCCCGATGCCGCCATGGGGTGGAATCATCATTACGAGCGCTTACGCGCTCGTCACTCCCTATTCCGTCGGGATGCCCCGCCCACTCCCCATAGACTTCCATTGATTTGAGCAGATACAAGCATGGCCCATGCCTGCGGCATGGATTCTCGCGTACGGGACGATGCCAGGAGGGTTTTTGGAGGAATGCAGCGCTTCGCGCTGCTGTTGTCAACAATTAGTGAATGGGCTACGCCCATTCACTAATTGTTGACTATTTCTGTCATAGCAGGAGTAAGTATGCATGATCCATGCCTTCGGCATGGGCTAGTTCACTGTACTTGCCAGGGGCGACAGGGCACCAAACATGCGGGCTGCGCCCGCATGTTTGGTAAGACAGTTGCAACGCTGCCTTCGGCAGCGTTGCGGGAGCAATAGGCCCTCCGCCCTGCATGGGCTAGTTCACTGTACTTGCCAGGGGCGACGGGGTACCAAACATGCGGGCTGCGCCCGCATGTTTGGTCAGACAGTTGCAACGCTGCCTTCGGCAGCGTTGCGGGAGCAATAGGCCCTCCGCCCTGCTGGGGCTCGGGCCTAAATATTCCGATGCGAAAACAATGTTTCCCATTTTTCAAATATCATAAACTATACATTTTCGGAAAGCGCTCGCGCTTTCCTACCTCATGGTGTGGGTCCCTGGTCACTGACGGGTACTTTCGTTAATTTTGAGTGGGCTCCGCCCACTTTGTGTTTTTGGCCCTCTACACAGTAATAATGTTACTTTTTTGCATTACATACCTATATGCACGGAACATGCAAGATATGGGGAACGTATTCGTGAGCTACTTAGCGCAAATGAGTGCTTTATATGGGGATGACGACCGCTTCGCGGTCGTCATCTCAATGTAAAGTGCTCGTTTAGTGCGCACTTTTGCACGGGCTTCGCCCGTTTACAACGGTAATGTTCCATTTTCCTACAACTAATTAGTATGCACGGGGCGTGCATGAGTGAAGGAGTGCGTTAGTGAGTGTTTGGAAGTGGGCGAGCGCTTCGCGCTCGATTTCGTGCGCACTACGTGCGCACTTTCGCAGCCGTGCTTCGCACGGCCTTACGAGATTAATAGGCCTCTCGCCAGCTTGTGGCGCTCGGGCCTAATAAAAAAATGATCACACTGCCTCATGGAGCTGTGGTGTCCCTCTGTGTCGTGTCCCTCTGTGTCGTCCCTCTGTGTCGTGTCCTTCTGTGGCGTGTCCCTCCCGGTCGCTAGAGGGCGCGCTACAGCGCACGCGTAGCAGAAACGCGGAAGTGCATCGTGTCAACAAACCGGGCGCACGTGTGAGCGCAGCATCGTGTGGAGGAATGGATGAGTTTATGAAGCAAAGACTGGAGTTATAACCTGAATACGCGTGTGGATGTTTGCCTAGAGAGGGAAGATGAAGTTTGCATATCGGGTAAGTTACTTTTTGTTCTGATGCTAAACGGAACATGGAACATTAGATCAATCATAACAACACGAAATGAATCGTCTCTTTTCAGTTTTCCAATCTCCTCGGAGCAGTTTATCGACAGGGAAACTTAAACTTCTCCAAAGATGGGAACGCGGTCATCAGTCCAGTCGGAAACAGAATATCCATCTTCGACCTGAAAAAGTAAATACGACGAGACAGATCATTTACATGATTGTATTTCTCTAAATTAGATGTGGTGTGATGTCAATTAAAATGCATCTTTGATTAAAGACGAGGAAACATTAAGGTTATAAGCTCATTAAAGCTGATTTTGCATCATTTATGCTCCTTTAACGCAAATTAGAGCAATTAATGTATTGTTACCATGTACCAGATCTAATACACACTGTTACAGTCCTACTGGACACACAGCCCTACTGGACACACTGTTACAGCCCTACTGGACACACAGTTACAGTCCTACTGGACACTCAGCCCTACTGGACACTCAGCCCTACTGGACACACAGCCCTACTGGACACACTGTTACAGCCCTACTGGACACTCAGCCCTACTGGACACTCAGCCCTACTGGACACACTGTTACAGCCCTACTGGACACACAGCCCTACTGGACACACTGTTACAGCCCTACTGGACACACAGCCCTACTGGACACTCAGCCCTACTGGACACACTGTTACAGCCCTACTGGACACTCAGCCCTACTGGACACACTGTTACAGCCCTACTGGACACACAGCCCTACTGGACACACTGTTACAGCCCTACTGGACACACAGCCCTACTGGACACACTGTTACAGCCCTACTGGACACACAGCCCTACTGGACACACAGTTACAGCCCTACTGGACACACAGTTACAGCCCTACTGGACACGCAGTTACAGCCCTACTGGACACGCAGTTACAGCCCTACTGGACACGCAGTTACAGCTGTCATGAACACAACAGGTCAACACGTTTATTATAAAATACAATCATGCATTTTTTGTCTTTTTGGTTTGTAGCAACACTTCAGAGACTTTACCCGTCTCCACCACAAAAAACATAACGTGTGTGGGCGTTTCTCCCAATGGGAATCTAGCCATTGTTGTGGATGAAGGTAAGAACAGAAACTGGAGTTAGAGGTTTAACTGTGTCTAACTCAAGCTGATTGTTAAAACGTTGTGTCTGTAGATGGCGCTGCACTGCTGGTCAGCCTCATCACGAGGGCCGTTCTCTTCCACTTCCACTTTCACAAACCTGTCCACAGCATCAGCTTCTCCCCCGATGGAAGGTCAGAACATACTTTTATTCAGAGTCTTTCTGTGGGTAATTGGTTGAAGCAAAAAGTCAAACATGGTCTATGTACTATAGTTCCTTCTGTGTATGTATATATATATATATGTATGTATGTATGTATGTGTGTATGTGTATATATATGTATATTAATTAATTAATGAATGAATGAATGAATTAAATTAATTAGCTCCAGACGGTTATCAGTTTAATAGTAGTAGTAGTTGTCAATGGCGCTGTCGTAAGTCTGCTTTGTCCCTCTCCAGGAAGTTTGTGGTGACCAAGGAGAACGTGGCTCTGATGTACCACGCTCCGGGAAAACAGCGCGAGTTCAATGCCTTTGTGCTGGACAAGAGCTACTACGGGCCCTACGACGAGACCACCTGCATCGACTGGACGACAGACTCCAAGTGAGAGTGGAACGTGACATTTCAACGCTCTGAAAAGGCAGTGTTGGTGTGTTCTTGACTCTAACTGTCCCCGGCAGGTGTTTTGCTGTGGGGAGCAAAGACATGTCCACCTGGGTGTTTGGGGCCGAGCGCTGGGCCAACCTCATCTACTACTCCCTGGGGGGCCACAAGGACGTGATTGTGGGCTGCTTCTTTGAGAAAGACAGTCTGGATGTGTGTACTACTTTGCATTTACACTAATGCCACTTTGATTTGAGCTCAGTATTTGGTTTGCTCTTCATGCTATTTCTACGTAATAAATCAGATTCTTATAAGAATTAACCTGATAATGGCAAAAAAAGATCTAGTCTGAGGGCCTACTAATAATTTAATACCCTTACCTCGCTAATAGACCAGCATAAGGCTGAGCAAAATAATATGTCTGTTTGCCGTAACCCGACCGACCCGCTATGAAACTAGCCGACTGAAAAATAAATATCAGCATTTTGCTGAAAAAACGTCAAAATCTTTTATTTTTCAATTATTTCGCCGACTCTCCGACCGGTCTTTCCTGAACCACCGTGTCAAATATTTTTATCACGCTTGTTAACTTGACTTTCATCACAGCGGACTGATAACGCACCGCGTAACACATGCGCGTCATCGTTTTCAATCCTCCACATGCGTCTGTATCAAAACAGGAGACGTTATATTGGCTTTAACAAGTTGTTGTTGTTGTTGTTGTTTTATGGCGGTTGGCATCCGAGTGTTGCATTACCGCCAGACTTTATTCCTCAGACGTTTCGTAGTCCTCAGACTCTGTCGTAGTCCGTAAAAGTACTCCTCCCATTGCTTTGGCGTTACAAAGCCCATGAGGTCATGATGTGTTTTTGTGACTAGAATAGTTGTTGTGTCAGAGAACAACCGGCCTTATTCCAGGGAGACTCTTCTTCACCTTCCTCGCCCCCTTTGACGTTCGGTGCTTTGGAAGTACAAAGCCCATGAGATCATAACAAGTTGTTGTTGTTGTTGTTGTTGTTGTTGTTGTTGTTTTATGGCGGTTGGCATCCAAGTGTTGCATTACCGCCAGACTTTATTCCTCAGACTTTATCGTAGTCCTCAGACTCTGTCGTAGTCCGTAAAAGTACTCCTTCCATTGCTTTGGTGTTACAAAGCCCATGAGGTCATGATATGTCTTTGTGACTAGAATAGTTGTTGTTGTTTCAGACAACAACCGGCTTTATTCCAGGGAGACTCTTCTTCATCTTCCTCTCCTTCTTTGACGTTCGGTGCTTCCACCGTACAGCTTTATTCTTTAGGCTTCATTCTATAGGCTTTAATATTTCCACTGATGTCGCTGCTTGGTAGCCGTGCGTCTACGAGACTGGACGAGGACAGGAGACCACCCCCACCCCCATCTCGTCACTCTGATCACTCTGACTCCCCAAAAGCAGACCCCCATCACTCCGACTCCCATTTAGCGCCTTTAGCCTGTTTTCTATATCTGCCCAATCAAGCTCCTTTGTTCCAAGGAATCTCCCTGCAGCTTTAGCAATGATCCTGATCCTTTCAGTTCTGCTTTGAGTCTGAGCAGCACAGTTTACAACATCCACCATAAAGAGTACAAAATCCTCTCTATCCACAACCAGGGTATTCTCATTCATTCTGGAACCTGCACACTTGGGACCTCCACTCTTGAAACCTTCACACTTCTTGGGAGCCACGCTGGCCTTTCTCATTTTGCCCTGGCTGGGAGCAGCGCTGGCTCCTCTCTCTGTATTTACTCTAAACTCGTTACTTGAAACTTTCTTGACTGCATCTGCATAGGATATATCTTGAGAGACCTTTATTTTCTGCACCTCAGCAGCTCTTTTGCTAAACCTGCATCCCCCGTAGGCAGAGCTATGTTCTTCCCCACAGTTACAGCACTTCAGTTTTGCACCCACGTCACACTTCCCATACTCATGATCTCCTGCACATTTACCACATCTTTGCTTCCCTCTACAGACCGCTGCAATATGCCCAAAGCGCTGGCACTTAAAGCAACGCAGGGGCGGCGGAACATATGGCCTGACGCTATAGCACATGTACCCAATGAACACCTTACTAGGTAGGCACCTCCCTTCAAGTGTTACCATTACCGACAAGCTGTCACATCTTACCCCAAACCGGGTCACCTTCAAACGCCTAGCGTCCACCACCGTAACTCCAGTCAAATTCTCCTTAACTTCATCCACAGACGTCGCCGTAGGGACACCTACGATAACTCCTCTGACCGTGTTTCTTTCAGCATCAGACACAAGAATGTCCTTTCCACCCAGACGTTTAGTTCCAATCGCCTTCCGTTGCTGAGCCGCGTCCTTGCACACGACCAGCAGCGAGCCATCTCTAAGGACACTCGCACTCTTGATCACTCCCACAGCTACAGTTAGGCTCTTTGACAATGCCACTGAATTCCACTCCTTAAAGGATGCACTATCCTGTGCAAGCTTTATGATCACCTTACAGTCTCTGCTCTCACCCCGGATATCAATAGCTTCAGCCTCATCCTGCTGCTCATTCCCAGAACCCTCGGGCGAGCTAAGGGACTTTTTACGTTTCCGGGCACGTGCAGGCAGAAAAGGCTGCTCCTCCACGCCGTCCAGAATGTCTTCCATCCCCGATCCACTCTCCTCCGCCATCTCCCGTCTCTCCAGACCGGGTGTTGAGCAAGGTCTCCTCACAGTTTTAGTCCAGGGCTTGTTCTTCCTCAGACTGTTGTTTTATGGCGGTTGGCCCGTAGTGTCCTTGTCGGCGCCACTGACATGTCCAGAGTAATGCCAGGCTCTGTCAGGGTGTGAAATTTGACTTACGCAAATGCATTCTGGGATTGAAACACACCCAGCAGCGTCATCACAACAAACATGGCGGTGTCCGTGTCCCCCGCATGTTCCCCCCGCTCGCCTTCGCTACCAAAATAAAGGACATCGGCACTCAAAAGGTCGATTGAAATATCTTAAAATCGTGAGATTTAGTCTCCTGATCGGGTTGATCGAGACGTTTTCCGTCATTGGCTGTTGAAGCCTGACCCCTGGTGGTCACTCCGACTCCAAAAATGGCAAAATTTGGATCTTTTTTTTTGCCTTCAAAGTGAAAAAAAATAAGAATTTGCCTACCGACCGAGCCACTTGAAAAATGTTGACTCGGGTTACAGCAAACAGACAATTCATTTGGGGTAGCCTAAGCATTAAATAGTTCTTAAATGTTAAAGTACATACTGTATTATAGGTCAAAACATATATTTTTATCAGTATTTGTATTAATCAGTGGTGGTGCTTCTTTTATCAGTTGTACACAGTGAGCCAAGACGGGTCCCTGTGCGTTTGGGAGAGCGACACGGAGCCAGACGGTTTAGTCCTGAACAAGAAGCCGTCCCAGAGGACAGAGGAAGAGGAGGAGGAGGAGGAGGAGGAGAACATGGAGCAGCAGGAGGGGCAGGTCATCAGGGGCAAAGCACACTCCCAAAAAGACAAGGAGCAGACCAAGAACGTCCGTTACAAGCAGAGCAGCAAGTAAGAGTCCTCCTGCATCCTGCAACCTAATGAAGTCTGTGAACAGAGGTCGTATTAGATCTTTAATCAGAATATATGTGCTTCGAATTTGTGTTTTTGTCTGTTGATTCTGTAGCAGTGTGAAAATGTTTTTATTCTATCGTTTTAGCCTTTTTTGGTGACTTATTTTTGTATTATTAAACCACATCTACAAGACAAAACATGAACTATAAGCTATGCGGAGCGGGAAAGTAATGGCAGTTTGTACACGTAAAGTAACGTTCTGCAGTTAAGGGTTCCCACAGAGTTCTTCTGGAGCGGCTGTAAAGTACACCGTGCCCAACAGCTTAAACTGACCTCTCACTTGTTTCTCAGGCACTTCTTTAATAAGGAGGGAGACTTTAATAACCTGACCACCGCCGCCTTCCATAAGCCCACCCACATCCTGGTGACGGGCTTCGCCTCCGGGATCTTCCACCTTCACGAGCTGCCCGAGTTCAACCTCATCCACTCGCTCAGGTACAGCAGCAGCAGCAGCAGCAGCGTCGCCGGGGGAGATCTCAGGAGTTACGACCGCACATCGACTACAGTATGAGGCCGTTTGACCGGTCGTATTGAACTGGACTTTTCATTGTTTGCATCGGTTGGCACTGGTAACGGTTTGCGATCAGAGCAGAAGGCTGTATTTTGTCCCTGTTCAGCAAAGTAATGTGTCTAAAACGACTGAGCACAAGGCGTCCTATAGAAAGACCTGACTGCGCTACGACCACCGAATTGTGACAAAGGAAATGACATGAACTTTTCCGTGTGTGCTAGTATTTCAGACCAGAGAATCGCCTCGGTGGCTCTCAACAGCACGGGAGACTGGATCGGCTTCGGCTGCTCACGTACGTCTTGGTTCTTGTAGATAACCAGAGTGTTTTCAGTGCGTTTTCATGGTGTATAATCCTGCACGTTCCATAGGGATGGGCCAACTGCTGGTGTGGGAGTGGCAGAGCGAGTCGTACGTGTTCAAACAGCAGGGTCACTTTAACAACATGGCGTCCCTGGCCTACTCTCCGGACGGACAGCACATCGCGACCGGCGGCGACGACGGCAAGGTCAAGTTCTCCTTTGTCTTCAGGGCCTAAGCTGCAAAACAGAATTATATCCATGAGTAAAACCGAGGATATTCATCTGACTTCTTTTAGACACATTGAATCGGTCTTGAATAGTATGTTCTGGCTCTTTTCCTCACGGCAGGTGAAAGTGTGGAACACAAACAGCGGCCTGTGCTTCGTGACGTTCACAGAGCACAGCAGCAGCGTGTCTCAGGTCACGTTCAACTCCAGTGGCATGGTGGTGGTCAGCGCCTCTCTGGACGGGACGGTTCGGGCATTCGACCTGCACAGGTGACATTGTGCTTTTCAATGTATGAAAACATATGGGTTTAAAGGAGTTTTCTGGAAGACAATGCCATAACTATGAGAAATGAAATAACAGCTGCTCGTTTGTGCCTGATTTAAAGATACCGAAACTTCCGCACGTTCACGTCCCCTCGCCCAGCGCAGTTCTCTTCCCTGGCAGTAGATGTCAGTGGAGAGCTGGTGAGCGCAGGGGCTCAGGACTCCTTTGAGATCTTCCTGTGGTCCATGCAGACGGGCAGACTGCTGGAGGTACGTGCAGTACCTCCCTGTTGAAGAAGAGCTATAGTGCTTCTGTCTTTGTGCCAGCCTTTTTACATCACTTTAAGGAATTAATTCAATTTGTGTCAAAATGCTGAATCCTAAACGCGTCACCATTCAAGCTATGGCCTCTTGTCCGCAAGAGAATAAAGACGACTTAATCATACATGAATCACTCTAAATACTACTGGACAAGGGGGAATTATTCTCATGTGGTTAAATAAAAATGTCTCTCCTTTAAAGTAATGGTGAGTTGTGTGCTGCTCAGGTCCTGGGGGGCCACGAGGGCCCGGTCTCCTCCCTGTGCTTCAGCCCGGTGCAGTCTGTTCTGGCCAGCGCGTCGTGGGACAAGACCGTGCGGCTGTGGGACATGCTGGACAGCTGGCAGGTCAAAGAGACACTGGCCCTCACATCAGACGGTACGCACTCTGTGATCTGCCAAAAGAAACGGATGCGTGTTTCACTTACAATAAAACTGACTGCATTTTGTCCTCAGGCCTGGCTGTGGCGTACCGCCCTGATGGGCAGGAGTTGGCGGTGGCCACTCTGAACGGGGAGATCTCGTTCTGGAGCCCTCAGAGCGCCGCGCAGACCGGCTCGGTGTCCGGACGCCACGACCTGGAGCTGGGACGCAAAGAGACGGACAAAGTCACCGCCAAGCAGACCGCCAAGGGCAAGTGAGTGACTGCCCGGTTATCTGATGAGAGCGCACCACCTTCACCACTGAACCTCCATCGTGCTGAAACATCATGCAGATTACACCTATTTGACGTGCGTTTTCTGTCACTAAAGGTCTTTTACGTCTCTGTGCTACTCTGCCGATGGGGAGGCCATTTTGGCGGGGGGCCAGTCCAAGTTTGTGTGCATCTACAATGTGAAGGCGCAGATGCTGATGAAGAAGTTTGAGATCTCCTGTAACTTGTCCTTTGATGCGATGGAGGTTTGCGTCGCCTTTCACCGCAGTTATTTCACTGTAATCCTAAAGCAGACGTTCCTCATTTCGCTGTACGTTTTCAGGAGTTTTTGGACCGTCGTAAGATGACCGAGTTTGGCAGTCTTGCTCTGGTGGATGATGGAGCAGGAGACGGGGATGGGGTGAACATCAGCTTGCCTGGGGTCCGCAAAGGTATGACTCGTCCACATAATGAAGGCTGACTCTCACCTCTTTAGTCAAACGGCTCACCTTGCGTTCTCCTCTTCCGGTCTTCTGAAGGCGATATGAGCTCCAGACACTTCAAACCTGAAATTAGAGTCTCATCTCTACGTTTCTCTCCAACGGGTAAGTAATACACTGCCCCTTCACAGGCATTAAGGAGCTTTCCTTGTCTTAGAAATGCGGCGTTTGGTCTGTTGTCAGGCCGGAGTTGGGCAGCCACCAGCACAGAGGGCCTGCTGGTCTACTCGCTGGACGGCTCCATGGTGTTTGACCCCTACGACCTGGACCTGGACGTCACCCCGGAGAGCATCCGCAAACAGCTCCGCCTGAAGGAGTGGACCTCTGCCATCGTGCTGGCGTTCAGGCTAAACGAGAGGGCCATCAAGCAGGAGGTCATCGAAACTGTACCCCACGATCAGAGTGAGCACGCAATACACGTTTAGACCAGTGTCATTACAGATTTGAGTCTTTTGTAGCGGTATGGTTTATAATGAACCATTTTTGTCTGGTTTTATATAAATGTTGCTTTTTATTCATCTGAAGTGTCAAACTATAATCACGTTTAGAATACATACATTTGATAAGCATAAAACGCATTTCTCTATATTTTTCAGTCGGTGTGGTGTGTGGCTCTCTGCCTGACATTTATGTGGAGAAGCTGTTGGGCTTCTTAGCCACTTGTCTGGAGAAATCTGGTCACCTACAGTTCTACATGAGCTGGGCCCAGAGCCTGCTCATGTTGCACGGGCAGAAACTCAAGAATAGGTGGGATCAGTTCAGCCATCACCCGTAGATCTTGAATGAATGACACATTGTCCGCTCAGCAGTATTTGTCACTATTTGCCTGGTATGCATTTCTTAGATCCGGCGCCCTCCTGCCCACACTCCAAGCTCTGCAGAAAGCCATCCAGAGACACTACGACAGTCTCTCCAAACTGTGAGTCCGACACATTATCCCCCATTTACTGTTAGTCTGGGAATGTGCAGCACCGCTTAATCAGGTTTATTTCTGTCTTTAGGTGTGACTTCAACAAATACAATATTCGGTATGCAGTGGCCCTGTCCAAACAGAGAGGAGTGAAGAGGACGGCTGAGGAAGAGGACGATGAAGAGGACGATGAAGATGATGTGTCTGAGGAAAGCGGCGATGCTTCTGTGGAGGAGGCAGAGATGATACTGTAACGTCCAAATCTGCACATACTGAACATTCTGCTTTGTACATGTTTTTAATAAAATGTATATAAACCCTCGATGGTCCTTTCTCAGTTTCCTTGTTGCCAGCAGGCCTTCAGAAGGGTTTATTTTAATTTGTATTCGTGCGGCAAAGTGTTTCCGGCGCAGGGCGGAAAAGGCGGAGTTTGAGCCAAAATGAGGGAAAATAAGAACATGTCTGAGTCCCCGTCTCCAGCGGGAAAAGAAGTGCCCGCGAAAAAACAGAAACTAAGCAGTGATGAGAACAGTAATCCCGACCTCTCCGGAGACGAGAACGTAAGACTCCGCGCCGTCCGCAACCCGCTTTTATCATCAAACATTCCGCCGGTTAGCATCAAGCTAACGCGGGCTACTAGCATAGGGAGCTAGCGCCGCGGCAGCAGCATTGTTCTCCTGCGCCCGGCTTCTCTCACACACATCTGCTGTTTTTACTCTTTCCGCGAGCACTGGTCATAACGTGGAGGACACGTCCCCCGCGTGAGACCAGTGTCACTGTCCCGCGATGTGAGGGACACGAACGCGCTCATTCCCGAGGCTTTGTGTACGTTCACGTGGAGTCACATGGGCTCTGGCAGCGAGACAACTTTCATGTTCTTACACCTTTATCTTACCTTTATCTTCCCAGGGTGATATGAGAGTCAATGCACAATAACAGCCTCTGTACTTACGATCCTCTACAAGAATGGACATATAAATTGGAGCGTTTGGCACTGTCACTTTGAACAGATCAGGGCAGTGCTTCCTCTGTGTGGCCTTGCTTTAGTTATTCTTTAGACAATATTACACACGAGATATTGTGGTACAGCGTCTTCTGCATCACCTTAAACTAAATTCATTTTGAACGCAATCAATGCAAAAAGTATTTCTTTGTTCTCGTGCACGTCAATCACACCGGGTTGTGTTAAATGATGATTAAAGATATGACACACACCCACTACATGTATCACTCTGGAGGCACACACATGGGATGAAAAGTTTGCATGTGTGTCCCAGGACGATGCTGTCAGCGTGGAAAGTGGGACCAACACGGAGCGCCCTGACACCCCCACGAACACGGCCAACGCCCCCAGCAAAAAGAGCTGGGGCAAGGGCAAGTGGAAGTCCAAGAAGTGCAGATACTCCTTCAAGTGTGTCAACAGCCTGAGGGTAACGATGGCGATCGACGTGTAGTCACCGAGCGCACCGTCGACATATATCACACATGGTCATGGTTTCCTTGTGTTGGCTCTTTGTTTTAGGAGGATCACGGCCAGCCGCTCTTCGGAGTCCAGTTTAATTGGAACAGTAAAGAAGGGGACCCGCTGGTGTTTGCCACTGTCGGCAGCAACAGGGTAACGTTTATGTTCTTCCGATTGAACAATGGTATAAGTTTAATCGATATCCATATACTTTTTTCTCATTTGAATAATCATGCACTTCTGTATTTTCTCAGGTCACTCTATATGAATGTCACTCTCAGGGAGAAATCCGCCTGCTGCAGTCCTACGTAGACGCTGACGTATCCTTTCTACCTTTTTGGTGACTTGTTCTGTGGTCGCTTTTCGCCTCCGGAGCGTGAGGACGGTTGTGTTGTTGTCGTCGAGTTTCCTCAACCGGCGCGTGCCCAGGCGGACGAGAACTTCTACACCTGTGCCTGGACCTACGACACCAACACCAGCCACCCTCTGCTGGCTGTGGCCGGCTCCAGGGGAATCATCCGGGTCATCAACCACATCACCATGCAATGCATCAAGGTGCACACCATTTATCTGCTTTAGAATTCATCCTTTTTTCATGGGATATCTCATCTTTATTGTCTGCCTTATTGCATTTTGTTGAGCATTTTAGGATTTCTGTAAAGCTCATGCCGATCTCCCTTTGTTCCCAGCATTATGTAGGTCATGGAAATGCCATTAATGAATTGAAGTTTCATCCCAGGGACCCAAACCTCCTGCTCTCTGTCAGCAAAGGTACAACTGTTATTTCATACATTAGCTTTAGTATGGTCAGTTGGTTGTGTCCTCTTGTTGTCAGTCTTGAGCTGACCCGGTTTTACCTTTGAAGCTCATAATGTGTGATGGTCAGGTGTTCTTGTAATCACTCACTCGGACTTTAGTTACAGACGGGCTGTTTATACTTTTATAATTCAAATGTGAAAGGTTGGCATTCCACTCATGCATTCTAATCGTGTTTGTAAAAATAGTTGCAAACCCATCTAGCTTCTTGTAAAATGTGTGCATATCCCTCTCTTTATTATATTTGTGACGTTTTCCTTCCCCACACTAACTGCAGACCACGCACTGCGCCTCTGGAACATCCAGACCGATACTTTGGTGGCCATATTCGGGGGTGTGGAGGGACACAGAGATGAAGTGCTCAGTGCCGTGAGTATCAAGTGTCCACTCACAAATGAACAAAGTCACTAAGTCTTCAGGGTTCAGAATAAGCGGTATCGCAAAATGCGACGCAATTTCTCTCAAATGCGATGCGTTCGTCAGAAAAAAAGTGCTTTTGTATCGCAGCTTTTGTGTTCAATTGTATAACCAAAGCGCCTAAAAGTACTGATCACTCGTCAATCGATCGTCAATAACGTCATGACACATGTAGGACGCTGTGTTGTCACGACGAGTCCGCTGCTGTCTCAGATCGAGTCTGAAAGTGGGAGGAGCCACGTGCGGTGAAGTTAGCGTCATATTTGCAGATTCGGACTTCCGAGGTCAATAGCTCCTAAACGCAAAAGTCTTTGCAGATCATTCACAGCCAAAATATTCATATTTACACTGCCACGTGACACAACCTCGTTTTTAACAATCAGATGCGTATTTTGGGCGCAGCAAATTACACTGATCCAAATGTGCAGAGCCGAGACGAGTGCTTAGGGACCGTCATCAAATGTGCAGCCGGAGACGAATGCTTAGGGACCGTCATCAAATAGCAAAACCAAAAATGGAAACGTTTTAGCTGGAATGGAACGTCAAATAGAGCGGTACAATTTGAATAACACAAAAAATACACCATGATGGACGCCACAGCAACCTTTATTTTTCCATCAGAAAATACATGTTTTTTGTGAGTGTTAAAAACAATTATGTAAATGAGACAGATAAGGCCATCTGACTTGGTGTTAATTAATTTGTTCAACAACAAATTTTGTTTGCAAGTTTTCTGTTTTATTTTTAAAAAATGTTTGAAAAGTGTTTAAAAGTTAATTTGTTAAGAGTTTTAATTTTTTTAAATAGAATGTTTACAAATACATTTGAAATAAATAATCTTGTTACATCAATGGAAAATATTGATTGTTAGTCACTTTCGTGTTTTGCTATGCAACTTTGAAAAAAATGACGGGATTGTTTAGCATCACTACTATACCAGAGACAATCCTTCATCTGAGCCCTGCTAAGTCCACCTTCCTCTCCTACTGCAGGACTTTGACCTCCTGGGTGAAAAGATCATGTCCTGTGGGATGGACCACTCCCTGAAGCTGTGGAGGATTAACTCTGAGAGAATGCAGAAAGCCATCCGAGGCTCTTATGAGTACAACCCTTCAAAGACCAACAGGTACCAAGTGCAGAAGGCAATTCAACTGTTTTAACTTTATATTTATTCACCCTCGCATCATCTAGTGATGTAATTCATCATGTCTTCTTTTTTTATATATACTTTTGTTTGTTTTAAAGACAAAGTAGGTTGTTTTTACCTTGCCATGTTTGGGTGAGCGTCATCAGACTGTGACCTGACATAACCTTTATCAGCTGATCTGCTGCTCAGTGGTCCCAGGCGTGTCACAGGCGTGTCACAGGCGTGTCACAGGCGTGTCACAGCCGCGGGAGCGTTCATGCATCCACACCTGCAGACCTGGAATGTCCGAAAGACTGGCCACATCAGGACGATCAGCTGATGAAAATGAGCGGTCACATGGCCGAGGAGGGACAGACGCTCACCCGAACATGACAACAGCCTGATGCCCTTAAAACAAATGTGAAAAAGCAGTTGGTATAATATGTCACACACAAATGACTGGATTTTCTAACACAATCCTCAGTTTATACAGTTTATACTGTTCATAGAAACGATATGTCAATAGCTCACGATGCATGTGATGCACTTCTTTCTGCGCTTCCTTTTGACAACACTGCACTTTGCATGTGTTACGGGCCCCAGGCTCCGGGGCCGCCGTAGCAGGAATTGTGCGATCTGAAAATATTGTAAAAGACAAAAGCAAGGATGAACCGAAGCACTGCTTTTCATGTCCAGATCACGTTTGACGGAAACGGGAAGTTCCACCGTCTAAACCAACCTGGTGCAATACCTTCTGCACAAAGGTTCCGCCCTACTCTTCCAACTTACAAAAAAATCAGGAAAGCACTTAATAATGACACATACTATGTCTAAGTTAATGTCTTAGTATTAATATACCAAAATAACATGTATATTTGATTATTGTACAATACCCAATGACCAAATAATAATATAACTTAAAACAATGTGGTGATATATTTTGGGTGCTGTTTCCTTATTCTTCTCTCGCTCTTTCCAGACCTTTTGTCTCACAGAAGATCCACTTCCCGGACTTCTCCACACGCGACATCCACAGAAACTATGTGGACTGTGTGCGCTGGCTGGGAGACCTCATCCTGTCCAAGGTCTGTGAGCTCCTCTGGACACATTAAGACAAACTACACTTTGAACACAATTGAAATGATGATAATTGATAATAATCCTTTTGTTTCTGTTATAGTCGTGTGAAAACGCCATCGTGTGTTGGAAACCAGGAAAAATGGAGGACGACATCGACCACATTAAACCAAATGAGTCAAACGTGACCATCCTGGGCCGCTTCGATTACAGCCAGTGTGACATCTGGTACATGCGCTTCTCCATGGACTTCTGGCAGACGGTACAGCACCTTCAGAACCAACATTCAAACTAAGACACACAATATGACTCCAACTCCAACTCAACCCTGTGCCTCAGATGCTCGCTCTGGGAAACCAAGTGGGGAAGCTCTACGTGTGGGATCTGGAAGTGGAAGACCCCCACAAAGCAAAGTATGTTATTCACCACACAAACATGAGACTAAGAACATTTGGAAACTCATTTTAAAATGTTTAAATACTCAGTAGTTGAATGTGTGTTTGTGCCACACTTAAGAATGCCACATGAGAATGGCTTTTTTTTAAAATAGTTGAATCAGCAGATTTCTCCGACAGACTGGCCTGGTTTGTGGTTAACCATCATCTGTCACGTTTTATTGGCTCAGAATAACTTAGGACTGGAAGAAGAACTGAAAGTGGATGTATTAGTGATGATCCAGAGTGTGGGATTGCTGGTTTCTGATATTGACTGTTTGCTTTCTTTTGTAGATTGATATTTTATTGTTATTTCCTGTTTCTAACTTCCCCTTATTTTGACTGCACACCTCAGATGTTTACCACGTGTCCCTGGCGAGATTCAGAAATTATTGACCTTTATATTCTACAGTATAAAAAGTCTTGCCTGCCCTGGTCTAATGCCGTGTGTGTTGTGTAGGTGCACCACCCTGACGCTCCCAAAGTGCACCTCGGCCATCAGACAGACCAGCTTCAGCCGGGACAGCAGTATCCTGATCGCCGTGTGTGACGACGCCTCCATCTGGCGCTGGGACCGACAGCGCTGATCACACCGGATCACCACCAGGACCACTCCAGGATCACTCCAGGATCACCCCAGGATCACCCCCAGGATCACCCCCAGGATCACCCCCAGGATCACCCCCAGGTCACCCCCAGGTCACCCCCAGGATCACCCCCAGATCACCCCCAGGATCACCCCCAGGATCACCCCCAGATCACCCCCAGGATCACCCCCAGATCACCTCCAGGATCACCCCCAGATCACCCCCAGGATCACCCCCAGATCACACCAGATCACACCAGATCACACCAGGATCACCAACACACGCTGCAAAAACATAAATTTACATCTTACATTTCTTTACAAATCAGTTTAAAGATGACTAAAACTCGATGTCTTTGAGTGCCTTGTTTAATACTGACGCAGCGCGCCCCTTCGTCCTGGTTCATCCCGCTTCGTCCCAGATCGTCCTGGATCGTTTGGACTGACTTTCCTTTCATTATTATGAAACACACAACTTTCTTTTACTCGCTTCTGCTTTCACAACTTTCCACAAAAAAGTGTTAAAAAATCTAATATTGTGTTTGACTTTGTGCAATACCAGTGTGGACTCCTCATGCTCATGTTGCCTCGGTAACAGTGTGTGACAATGTTAGAGATGTTAGAGTGTATGACGCTTGTTAAGAATAGTCATGGGGTTCTTTCCATTTTATTGTCATTTTATTTGAGTAGTTGTCATGTCGATTGCGTTGGAATCTGGTGCCAACACAAAAGAATTGGAAGCTTTCAGTTGTTTTTTTACAGTTCACGTGTTTCCATCTCATGTGACTTAAATAAAGCTATTTTTCTATATCTGAAGTCTGAATAAATTCAAGACAAGTGTTTCTAAATCCAGAGCACGACCATCGAGCGGTCGATCTGGAGGACGTGGGGTCCAATCCCCCCTAGAGGAGGAGCAGGAGGGAAAGAGAGGAGGAGCAGGGGGAGATGAGCAGGGAGAGAGGAGGAGCAGGGGGGAGAGAGAGGAGGAGCAGGGAGAGAGGAGGAGCAGGGGGAGACGAGCAGGGAGAGAGGAGGAGCAGGGGGGAGAGAGAGGAGGAGCAGGGAGAGAGGAGGAGCAGGGGGGAGAGAGAGGAGGAGCAGGGGGAGATGAGCAGGGAGAGAGGAGGAGCAGGGGGGAGAGAGAGGAGGAGCAGGGAGAGAGGAGGAGCAGGGGGAGACGAGCAGGGAGAGAGGAGGAGCAGGGGGGAGAGAGAGGAGGAGCAGGGAGAGAGGAGGAGCAGGGGGGAGAGAGAGGAGGAGCAGGGAGAGAGGAGGAGCAGGGGGAGACGAGCAGGGAGAGAGGAGGAGCAGGGGGGAGAGAGAGGAGGAGCAGGGAGAGAGGAGGAGCAGGGGGGAGAGAGAGGAGGAGCAGGGAGAGAGGAGGAGCAGGGGGAGACGAGCAGGGAGAGAGGAGGAGCAGGGGGGAGAGAGAGGAGGAGCAGGGAGAGAGGAGGAGCAGGGGGGAGAGAGAGGAGGAGCAGGGGGAGATGAGCAGGGAGAGAGGAGGAGCAGGGGGGAGAGAGAGGAGGAGCAGGGAGAGAGGAGGAGCAGGGGGAGACGAGCAGGGAGAGAGGAGGAGCAGGGGGAGAGAGAGGAGGAGCAGGGAGAGAGGAGGAGCAGGGGGAGATGAGCAGGGAGAGAGGAGGAGCAGGGGGGAGAGAGAGGAGGAGCAGGGAGAGAGGAGGAGCAGGGGGAGACGAGCAGGGAGAGAGAGGAGGAGGAGCAGGGGGGAGAGAGAGGAGGAGCAGGGGGGAGAGAGGAGGAGCAGGGAGAGAGGAGGAGCAGGGGGGAGAGAGAGGAGGAGCAGGGGGGAGAGAGGAGGAGGAGGATAAACAGGTTAGTCCTTCACAAAGCAGTTTGTTGGTCTAAGCCCCGCCCCTGAGCGTTACCATGGAGCTCGTCTCACTAATAAAAGTAATCTCATATTTAGAAGAGCGGATCATCTGCTTTTAGTCGTGTAAAGTTTAAATTATTCACTGCTTTAGTTTTAGAAACGTCTCAAAACAAACCTCAGTTTAACACGTGATCATCACATATATGAAATGATAAACTATATGAAGACCCCCCCCTCCCAAACCCCCCAAACACCAGCGCACGAGCCCGCTGACGTCACGCCCCCGCTTTATCGGTCACGCACGCGCTTCTGGACTTTTGCCCCGGGACCTCTGATAACCGCAGCCGATAAACCGCGACCGTCCACCGGCCTTCAAAACATGTTCTCCCCGAAGTCTCCTCACGGCCCGGGCAGACATGGCTCCTCCGGGGGCCCCCAGGCCCGGCCCGCGGCAGAGGAGATCCTCATGGTGGACTGTGGATGTCCGCCCGGCTGCACCTGTAGCCTCCACCCCGGGAACAAGTGCCCCACAGCGGCTGAGGACAAGGTAAAGCCCGCGGTCAGCTGCGGCTCTCCGGGGAACGCTCCGGGGGTCAGCTGTTCAGGGGCCCTTCTCTGGGGCCCCTCATGAAACCTTTTGAAGCTCAGGGGATTTGTTTTTCCTGTAATAAGTTTGTTGTAAGTATTGTAAATATGAAAGAAACAAAGTCAGCCAGACAAACCTGTGATAGGCAGAAACAGCTTTATAACGTGTAAACTCCGCCACAAAGACGTTTGTGTTGAGATAAAAACCTTTGTTTTGACACTGTTCGGATATTTTATAGACGTTTTTAGAAGAGATATAACCCTAAAGATAGAGTTTATCCTATTTTATCTCCTAATTTACATCTGGATTACTCAAAAAGCCTTATATTTTGATACATTTTAAGCGAGTCGTTAGTGGTAAAGCCCCTATTATCACTCACTAAACATTACTGAACAAACAAGTAAATATATATTCATATTTCATATATTATGATCTAAAAATATATTGAATCAACTAAAAAAAAAGATTTAAATGTTAAAAGAGAAAAGACTAGCACCATAAACTTGGTCCGGCCCTAGTGCCACCCCTGTGCCATCCCTGTGCCACCCGTGTGCCACCCGTGTGCCATCCCTGTGCCACCCCTGTGCCACCCGTGTGCCACCCGTGTGCCATCCCTGTGCCACCCCTGTGCCACCCGTGTGCCACCCGTGTGCCACCCGTGTGCCACCCCTGTGCCACCCCTGTGCCACCCGTGTGCCATCCCTGTGCCATCCGTGTGCCACCCCTGTGCCACCCGTGTGCCACCCGTGTGCCATCCCTGTGCCACCCGTGTGCCACCCCTGTGCCACCCCTGTGCCACCCGTGTGCCATCCCTGTGCCATCCGTGTGCCACCCCTGTGCCACCCGTGTGCCATCCGTGTGCCACCCCTGTGCCACCCGTGTGCCACCCCTGTGCCATCCGTGTGCCACCCGTGTGCCACCCCTGTGCCATCCCTGTGCCACCCCTGTGCCACCCCTGTGCCACCCCTGTGCCACCCCTGTGCCACCCGTGTGCCACCCGTGTGCCATCCCTGTGCCACCCCTGTGCCACCCATGTGCCACCCCTGTGCCACCCGTGTGCCATCCCTGTGCCATCCGTGTGCCACCCCTGTGCCAACCAGTGAAAAGAGTCTGAACACGCCCTGAGTTAAACCAATGAAAAGAGTGTAACATAGTTTGCATGTTCTCCTCGTGCTGCCGCAGGTTTCCCCCGACTCCAAGACAATAATCATAATTCATATTTAATTACAAAAAAAAATAGTGTGTTTCCAGTAACATTGAAAAAGAAATCCAGATCGGATATGTTTTTATTTTTTTTTAATATATTTTAAAATCCTGGCACAGTTTTCTTTTCTCAGAAGTGAGAGCTTCACATTGAAGTTGTTCTCACCTCTGAACCAGTGCAACCACAGGAAGGAGCCATTAGCAGAGCACTTCTGACTCATTACCGCTCTGTTGTGGTCCTGCGCGCTGTCGCCCTGCGCGCCTGTCGCCCTGCACTCTGTGGTCGCTGAGCTCTCACTATTTTTCTTGTTGTCACTTGATGATGTGAGCACTTTTTGACAGTCACGCCCAATAAGTTCACGGCTGAAACAGCGGGCGTGCTTACGGCCCATAGATGTGTTATTATCACGGCTGCACAAAAAGAGCATCTGCAAACACAGATCAAATGTGCAGTGATTTTCATATCTCACGATCACGATTCTCTCTCTCACAATTTGACATTCTCGAAATGTACGGCCAGTAAATATGCAACAAAATGTTAAAAGTCGGGTTTTCTTTATTTTGAAATCCAGCTCGGTCAAGTTACTGGAAACACACTATTTCTTCTTCTTGGCCTTAGTTAAGATTAAGATTTAAGATTAAGATTTGCTTGTTTGAAGAATGTCACCACATTCCGTGGTTCCATCCCACAGACTTGTCTCACTTCCTAAAAACATGACATTTATTCCCTGTTTCTTGACTGAACCAGCGTCTCATCACTGAGCGACCATGCAGGTAAGACCATGCAGGTACAACCATGCAGGTAGGACCATGCAGGTAAGACCATGCAGGTAAGACCATGCAGGTACGACCATGCAGGTACGACCATGCAGGTACAACCATGCAGGTAAGACCATGCACATAGTAATATATATGATATAGTTTTGTCCCAGTTTAGACATGTTTAGATCTGGTTTAGTCCTAAACCAGGCTGACTAACCGAAGGATTGCAATTTGCATTTTACTTTGCATAGGATTTTCTTCTTCATTTGATTAATTATTGTCTTATATTTGTATGTCTCATGTACTTTTGTTTGAATCCTTCAGCAGATCTGATCCACTGAAGTGACTTTTGTCCTTTTAAGTCTGGATCATGACAGATCAGATCTAGTTTAAGCCTCTGACTTTAAGCAGAGTCATGCTGAAATTCCACTGTGAAGGGTCATGTGACCCGCACCAAAACGCAAGGACCCTTCCACTGTTCTAGTCTTCTAGTGTTCTAGTGTTCTAGTGTTCTAGTGTTCTCTAGTGTTCTAGTGTTCTAATGTTCTAGTGTTCTACTGTCCACTGTTCTACTGTCCACTGTTCTAGTGTTCTACTGTCCACTGTTCTACTCTTCACTGTTCTAGTGTTCTACTGTCCACTGTTCTACTCTTCACTGTTCTAGTGTTCTACTGTCCACTGTTCTACTGTCCACTGTCCATTGTTCTACTCTTCACTGTTCTAGTGTTCTACTGTCCACTGTTCTAGTGTTCTTCTGTGCACTGTTCTACTCTTCACTGTTCTAGTGTTCTACTGTCCACTGTTCTAGTGTTCTACTGTCCACTGTTCTAGTGTTCTTCTGTGCACTGTTCTACTCTTCACTGTTCTAGTGTTCTACTTTAAACTGTTCTACTGTCCACTGTTCTAGTGTTCTACTGTCCACTGTTCTAGTGTTCTACTGTCCACTGTTCTAGTGTTCTACTGTCCACTGTTCTACTCTTCACTGTTCTAGTGTTCTACTCTTCACTGTTCTAGTGTTCTACTGTCCACTGTTCTAGTGTTCTACTGTCCACTGTTCTACTCTTCACTGTTCTAGTGTTCTACTCTTCACTGTTCTAGTGTTCTACTGTCCACTGTTCTAGTGTTCTTCTGTGCACTGTTCTACTCTTCACTGTTCTAGTGTTCTACTTTAAACTGTTCTACTGTCCACTGTTCTAGTGTTCTACTGTCCACTGTTCTAGTGTTCTACTGTCCACTGTTCTAGTGTTCTACTGTCCACTGTTCTACTCTTCACTGTTCTAGTGTTCTACTCTTCACTGTTCTAGTGTTCTACTGTCCACTGTTCTAGTGTTCTTCTGTCCACTGTTCTACTCTTCACTGTTCTAGTGTTAGAACCAAATAGTGTCTGTGGGTTGGACAGTGGTTACAGACGTGTCAGATCATGTGCTATTTATTGCAAAGTACTAGAACTGAAACCATTATGACCTATGAGGACCAAAGCAGGACTAAAGCAGGACTAAACCAGTACCAAAGCAGGACCAAAGCAGGACTAAAGCAGGACTAAACCAGGACCAAAGCAGGACTAAAGCAGGACTAAACCAGGACTAAAGCAGGACTAAAGCAGGACTAAACCAGGACTAAAGCAGGACTAAAGCAGGACTAAAGCAGGACTGAAGCAGGACTAAACCAGGACTAAAGCAGGACTAAAGCAGGACTAAAGCAGGACTAAACCAGGACTAAAGCAGGACTAAACCAGGACTAAACCAGGACTAAAGCAGGACTAAAGCAGGACTAAACCAGGACCAAAGCAGGACTAAACCAGGACCAAAGCAGGACTAAAGCAGGACTAAAGCAGGACTGAAGCAGGACTAAACCAGGACTAAAGCAGGACTAAAGCAGGACTAAAGCAGGACTAAACCAGGACTAAAGCAGGACTAAACCAGGACTAAACCAGGACTAAAGCAGGACTAAAGCAGGACTAAAGCAGGACTAAAGCAGGACTAAACCAGGACCAAAGCAGGACTAAACCAGGACCAAAGCAGGACTAAAGCAGGACTAAACCAGGACTAAACCAGGACTAAAGCAGGACTAAAGCAGGACTAAAGCAGGACTAAACCAGGACTAAACCAGGACTAAAGCAGGACTAAACCAGGACTAAAGCAGGACTAAAGCAGGACTAAAGCAGGACTAAAGCAGGTCTAAAGCAGGACTAAACCAGGACTAAAGCAGGACTAAAGCAGGACTAAAGCAGGACTAAACCAGGACTAAAGCAGGACTAAACCAGGACTAAACCAGGACTAAAGCAGGACTAAAGCAGGACTAAACCAGGACCAAAGCAGGACTAAACCAGGACCAAAGCAGGACTAAAGCAGGACTAAACCAGGACTAAACCAGGACTAAAGCAGGACTAAAGCAGGACTAAAGCAGGACTAAAGCAGGACTAAAGCAGGTCTAAAGCAGGACTAAACCAGGACTAAAGCAGGACTAAAGCAGGACTAAAGCAGGACTAAAGCAGGACTAAAGCAGGTCTAAAGCAGGACTAAACCAGGACCAAAGCAGGACTAAACCAGGACTAAAGCAGGACTGAAGCAGGACTGAAGCAGGTCTAAAGCAGGACTAAAGCAGGACTAAACCAGGTCTAAAACAGGACTAAAACAGGTCTAAAGCAGGACTAAACCAGGACTAAAACAGGACTAAATCAGGACATACCCTTCTCCTTTCCTGAAAGGGCCTTCTCAGGACAGTAGAAGGGCCCTTCTCAGGACAGGCCCTTCTCAGGACAGGCCCGGCTAGTTCCTGTTCCTATAAAAGTGCAGATCTTCACTTCTCGTCCAGTTCTTTCTCTGTGTTGCTGAAATAAATGAATGAAATGCTGTGACACAGACAGCGAGTTACAGATGGAGAATCACTGCTGCAGGTTTAGACTCTTATGTAAATATAGGAAAGCTACGTGTTTATAAAAGAAAGTGTTTCTGTCTCAAAGCTAAAGGCTAACATATATGAACTTAAATATAAAACTGACAAACTTGATAAAAGTACATAGAAGGTTTGTGTAAACAGGTTAGTTCAGTTTGTGCTGTTATTTGAACATTATTGATTACCTTTATTGTATGTTAGCATTAGCATTAGCTTTGAGACATAATCACTTACTTTTATAAGCACATAGATGTCTCCAGGTGAAGTATTTACATGAAACATAAGGTCTGAACATGTGGTTATCACTCTGGAACTCTCTCTTTGCTTTGTCTTCATTCATTATTCATTCATTTTAGTGAGACTCTGCTAATTCCCCAGAAGGAATGACTGGAGCAGGAAGTGGAGCTCCATGTTTTTAAGGAAACCGTAACTAGCCGGTAAATTTCATGAAAAGGGCCCATTAACTTCCTGTTCAAAACTGAAACGCCCCGAACGAGCAGCAGATGATCATTTACATGTTTGAGATTTGAAAAGTGGTCACATTTAGAACCCCACATGTATCACTTGGAGTCTTCATGTTTCAAATAATCAAGAGTTTTTCCTGATCAATCGAGCCTCAGTTACAGGATTAACTGCAGGAATCAATCAAAATACAACTTTGAGTAAACTATTAATGAGGAAATACTGTTCAGTAAAAGTAAATTTAATGAAGCTTCAATTGAAAACAAACAAACCGTAACTTTGCGCGGATGTAAAGATAACATTTGGTTTGTTTGCAGCGGCACAGCTCAGTGTGAACACGCTCATCAGACAGGAAGTAGAGGCTCATTTCAGTCCATGCACATTGTCCTCTTTACTTTGATTTGTAAACTTTCTGTCCCAAACTCGTGTGTCTCCCCAGAGGAGCACCTGCCCCTCAGACTCGGGCCAACATGGCTTTGACAACTTGGCGTACGACTTAGGCAGCGAAACTCAACTCCATTCTCCGTCAGTTTCCTCTGCCACGTTCACCTTCTCCACGGTCACGTCTGAGGAGCAGCTCCGGTCCGTTCAGAGCGCTGCGTGCGGGACACAGGGCGTTCTTTCTGCTTCCTCCTCGCTGCCCTCACGTTCGATCTCCGCGCACTACGATCCCAATGTCGTCAGCCCGAAGGAGATCGGTTTGCACCTGCACAACACGGGCCACAGTGCGGAGTCGGCCGTGCGCATCGGAGTGGAGGGGATGCACTGCCAGTCCTGCGTCCAGACCATCGAGGCTCGCATGGCGGCGCTGAAGGTGAGGCTGAGGTGTACGGTGCATTCAGAGGACTCAGCTGTCAACACGGTAAATAAGTTAAGAATTATAAAACAGAATAAAAACAAAGACAAGAGAGGACTGCACAACTCACGCGGCGTTAAAAAGCCAGTGATTTCTACTCTGCAGAGATTGTTGTGTTATAGTTTTTTAAGAGCTGGAACAACATTCAGGTTTAAGAGAGTGTAAAATAAACCACTTGAAATCCCATCTGCTCTTCACTGCAGCCTCCTGTTCGCTTAAGTGTGGTCAATAAAAGGGACAGAATTACACAATATACATCACTGCAAACCAATGTAGACAGAGAACGTTACAGTTGTCTACAGTTTTTACCCTACATGGATCGGATTAGAGCCTGAAATGAAAATCAGTTATGATGTCAAATGTGCCCTTTTTTATATTCAGAATCATCTTCACATTTTGGGCTATTTAGTCATTTTTGTATGTCTCTGTTATGCAGTCCTTTTTCCGTAACAATAGACATGTGTGATCATAACGAGTGTACGCCCCGCCCCATCTCTGTTTCCAGGGCGTGTCCTTCATCCAGGTGTCGCTCCAGAATTCCTCCGCATTCATCACATTCCAGCCTCATGTGACGACAGCGGAGGAGCTGAGGGACACCATACAGGACATGGGGTTTGAGGCCACTCTGCTGCAGGGACAGGGGGGGCAGGGGGGGCAGGAGCACCCCGAGTGGCTGACTCTGGAGGTGTGGATCACGGGGATGACGTGCCGCTCCTGTGTGGACTCCATCACAGAGCGCCTGAGTCAGGAGCCCGGGGTGCGCCGAGTGTCCGTGTCCCTGGAGGAGCAGAAGGGCAGAGTGACCTTTAACCCCAGCCTCACTGCACCAGAGAGGGTCAGGAGGGCCGTGCAGGACATGGGCTACGAGGCATCACTTACAGGTAGAGAACTGATGATTACGCTTTCAAAGACACGTTCTTCGTAAATGAAGGCATTAATAAGCACTAGTTATTTGTTTAAAAGCACTTAGACCAGAGCTTCTCAAAGTGTCTCTGTCCCGCCGCACTGTCCTGTCCTGGGTCCCTTCACCCTCGTCTCCCTCCCTGTAAAGCTACATTTATAAGGTTTTGCTTTTATTTTGGTAACATCCCGTGTGACAGGAAGTTACAGTGATACTAAAATGTACTTGAGAGTCAAAGAAAAGACGCAAAGTAAAGTAAGCTACAGTCAACAGTGAAATTATGGTGAAAGTTATAAAAACCCAAAGATACAGCTACAGTGGACAGGGGAACGAGGTTTGTAATATGAATGTCTTATATATCAATTTTAAATGTTTATTTTACAAATATATGGAAAACAGCAGTGGCGTGCGTTCAGGGCGATCAAGGCAATCAGTGAGTTCTAATATTAAACTATATTAACTATTAAACTAAATTAAGCTAAATATGAATTGTTCTAAATATCCAAAACAGCCTGTTTTCCCCTCTCTTCTGCTGCTGAAGCTCGGCTGACCTCACTGTGTCTTATAGTGGCCTCTACAGGCCGCTGTCCCAGAGGCAGTGAGGGGCGTGGCTGTCCCAGAGGCAGTGAGGGGCGTGGCTGTCCCAGAGGCAGTGGGGGGCGTGGCTGTCCCATAGGCAGTGGGGGGCGTGGCTGTCCCAGAGGCAGTGAGGGGCGTGGCTGTCCCAGAGGCAGTGAGGGGCGTGGCTGTCCCAGAGGCAGTGGGGGGCGTGGCTGTCCCATAGGCAGTGGGGGGCGTGGCTGTCCTAGAGGCAGTGAGGGGCGTGGCTGTCCCAGAGGCAGTGAGGGGCGTGGCTGTCCCAGAGGCAGTGAGGGGCGTGGCTGTCCCAGAGGCAGTGAGGGGCGTGGTTGTCCCATAGGCAGTGAGGGGCGTGGCTGTCCCAGGGGCAGTGAGGGGCGTGACTGTCCCATTGGCAGTGAGGGGCGTGGCTGTCCCAGAGGCAGTGAGGGGCGTGGCTGTCCCAGAGGCAGTGAGGGGCGTGGCTGTCCCAGAGGCAGTGAGGGGCGTGGCTGCTCCATAGGCAGTGAGGGGCGTGGCTGTCCTATAGGCAGTGAGGGGCGTGGCTGTCCCATAGGCAGTGAGGGGCGTGGCTGTCCCAGAGGCAGTGAGGGGCGTGGCTGTCCCAGAGGCAGTGGGGGGCGTGGCTGTCCCATAGGCAGTGAGGGGCGTGGCTGTCCCAGAGGCAGTGAGGGGCGTGGCTGTCCCAGAGGCAGTGAGGGGCGTGGCTGTCCCAGAGGCAGTGAGGGGCGTGACTGTCCCATTGGCAGTGAGGGGCGTGGCTGTCCCAGAGGCAGTGAGGGGCGTGGTTGTCCCAGAGGCAGTGAGGGGCGTGGTTGTCCCATAGGCAGTGAGGGGCGTGGCTGTCCCAGAGGCAGTGAGGGGCATGGCTGTCCCATAGGCAGTGAGGGGCGTGGCTGTCCCAGAGGCAGTGAGGGGCGTGGCTGCTCCATAGGCAGTGAGGGGCGTGGCTGTCCTATAGGCAGTGAGGGGCGTGGCTGTCCCAGAGGCAGTGAGGGGCGTGGCTGCTCCATAGGCAGTGAGGGGCGTGGCTGTCCCAGAGGCAGTGAGCGGCGTGGCTGTCCCAGAGGCAGTGAGGGGCGTGGCTGTCCCAGAGGCAGTGAGGGGCGTGGCTGTCCCATAGGCAGTGAGGGGCGTGGCTGTCCCAGAGGCAGTGAGGGGCGTGGCTGTCCTATAGGCAGTGAGGGGCGTGGCTGTTCCATAGGCAGTGAGGGGCGTGGCTGTCCTATAGGCAGTGAGGGCCGTGTCTGTCCTATAGGCAGTGAGGGGCGTGGCTGTCCGATAGGCAGTGAGGGGCGTGGCTGTCCGATAGGCAGTGAGGGGCGTGGCTGTCCCATAGGCAGTGAGGGGCGTGGCTGTCCGATAGGCAGTGAGGGGCGTGGCTGTCCCATAGGCAGTGAGGGGCGTGGCTGTCCGATAGGCAGTGAGGGGCGTGGCTGTCCGATAGGCAGTGAGGGGCGTGGCTGTCCTATAGGCAGTGAGGGGCGCGCCAGAAAAAGATTGAGAAGCTCTGACTTAGACATCTATTAATAAGATGTTTTTATAGTTAATTCATTTAAAAGTCATTATTTATGTGTAGAATGTTCATAAGAGCATTAAAGTATTTATTATGAAACTGTTGTAAATGTGATCAAACAAGTGATAAATGCCTTATACTAGTGTATATTATAAATAGTTTACTGATGTGTTTCTAAAACACACAGTATGAAACATGATGGATTAAAGGTGAACTGTGTGTGGGACTCAAGCCCTCGTTTGTCCAGGAATAGAACATGTACGTGGTAGAAATATTTGTGCTTCTCCTTTTGAAAAGGTTTCAGAGGTCGTCATCTGGATGTGGAGTATTTTTTATCAATAAAAATACCTGCAATTGAATAAAGTTACATTTGCATTTTAAAGTATTGTGTGAAGAGGGAAATATTCTCTGCACTAATAAACAAATGAATCCTGAGTTTGTCGTATTAAATAGGCTTTGTACGAGTCTGAAGGCTGGACCTGCCTCAAACCCTGTGCCGCTGAGTTGCCATAGAAACGGGACTCGAAACCATTTGAGAGTTTGATGAAGAGCTATTGTTGGGCCGAATGTGAAAACCTCTCTAAGATCTGGATTTGCCTGGTTCTGCTGAGCAGTTAACTCCATGCAAACAGCAGCATGTTAGCATGTTAGCATGTTAGCACGTTAGCATGTTAGCACGTTAGCACGTTAGCACGTTAGCATGTCAGGTAATATACATCAGGTTCAGTCTGTCTGGTGTTTTTAGTACCTGCTCCCGAGAGGCCCCGAGCAGCTCCGTCCGAGGGCCCGCCCGCGTGGTCCTGGCCCCCGCAGCAGGCTGGGGTCACTACTGGAGAGTCTGAGGAGAAGGTCCAGAGGTGCTTCATCAGTGTGACGGGGATGACCTGTGCCTCGTGTGTGGCCAACATCGAGAGGAACCTGCTCAAACACAGAGGTCACATGACACACAACCCTGAAACCTGCAACACCATCACAAACATAAAGAGATCACACATTCTTATCCAGCAAATCAAATACTTGTGTTGCAGCTCCGAAATTTCCCCATGTGTGGACAAATAAAGTCATATCTTATCTTATCTCACTTCATAATGATTATTTGATGAAAGCGTTGACTTGGTTGTGTTGGAGATGGTGTCGTTTTAGATGATTATTCAAGAGTAACACAAACACATTGTCTCTGCAGGGATCCTTGCCGTTTTAGTTTCTTTAATGGCGGGTAAAGCAGAAGTGAAATACTGCTCAGATCTTATCACCCCGGTTGATATAGAGCGCCTCATCGGGGATCTGGGCTTTGGAGCCAGACTCATCGAGGACAGTGGCCTCACAGACGGGAAGCTGGAGCTCACAGTGAGTGGAACGTTCAACCGGTTGGTGCACATTTAAAGGTGTTCAGTAATAGTGTTGTTCCCCTGCAGGTCACAGGCATGACCTGTGCATCCTGTGTCCACACCATCGAGTCCAGGCTGACCTCCACCAAAGGCGTCCTGCGGGCCTCAGTGGAGCTGGCCTCAAACAGAGCTCAGATCCACTTCAACCCCGACGTCATCGGAGCTCGAGATATAGTCCGGCTCATACAGGTGAAGCATCCAGAGGGTTTATGGCACCTCATGCTTTTACAAATGTGTCTAGAAGTCATGTCCCGTTTCCAGGACCTTGGATTTGAGGCCACTCTGGTGAAAGAAGCCGTCCGGAACAATCTGGAACACACAGAAGAAATCAAACAGCAAGTATCTAAAACTATGCATTTCTTAGAACATGAGACTCATTTAGTTGGTCTGGATCGTTCGTGAACATACATGAAATACACGGTGTAAACAGCAGGATTAGCCGACACAGGGAGAACATGCAAACTCCACACATAAAGGCCCGGGAATCCATCCAGGACCTTCTTGCTGTGAAGCGAGGCCCTTCAGCTGGACTTGCCAGGACAGTTTAGTGGGAAACAGGGATGAGAGTGGGAAGGACATTGCAGCAAAATGTCATTTCGATTCAAACTCGCGATGCTGCAGGTTTCTCATAAGCAGCGCACATGTGCTGTCCTCTCCACCACCGAGCGGCACAACATGACTATTGTTCGATAGCGGCGGTGTATTTAGCCACATGTTCTGTCCCCATCTCGTCCTGGCACAGTACAAATGAATCATAAACATGCTAAACATGCTAAATATAATAAATATTTGCTAAATAGTCCAATGTGTTTAAAGGCAAATATTAATTTATTTTATTGCCACAACAAAACCCAAAACTTGTTTCTACTTCCTCTTCTTCCACAATTGAATTCCTGAATACTAAAATGAGCACATCATTTACTTTAATGCAGCGTCGTGCGCTCAGGGCAATCAAGACAAGCAGTGATTGACCAATCAAATCGCAACTATATATAAATTGTTCTAAATATCCGAAACAGCCTGTTTTCCCCTCTCTTCTGCTGCTTTAGTGGCCTCTACAGGCCGCTGAGCAGTACTGCAGGAAGAGGAGAAGAGAAGCTCTAACTGAGCATGTGCAGAGGAGAAGAGAAGCTCTAACTGAGCATGTGCAGAGGAGAAGAGAAGCCCTAACTGAGCATGTGCAGAGGAGAAGAGAAGCCCTAACTGAGCATGTGCAGAGGAGAAGAGAAGCTCTAACTGAGCATGTGCAGAGAAGAGAAGAGAAGACAAGTCTGTGTTTGTGGCTCAGGATCTTCATGTTTATAATGATCAGACGTTAGTGAGAAATACAGGCAGTATTTTCCTAACTTAAAGCGCTAATCATTAGGAACATGGTTTGTTTGAATGAGCATCATGTAGTGAACGGGACTGGGCTCAGTTGGATCGATCTTTGTCCTTCATGTGCGAGACATTGTTGTTTTGTTGTCACTTTTACGTGTAAATATCGATGACCACGCCGAATCTTTGCAGCAAGGCCGTGGCTGCAGAGCCGCGGCGCGGTCAAATGGCCCAGCAGTTTCAGGAACCGCGGCACTGCCATATAGTCTCATGGCAAACCCTAACCCTAACCCTAACCCTAACCCTGACCTTAACCCTAACCTTAACCCTAACCCTAACCCTGACCTTAACCCTAACCTTAACCCTAACCCTAACCCTAACCCTAACCCTGACCCTGACCCTGACTCTAAACTTAACCCTAACCCTAACCTTAACCCTAACCCTAACCCTAACCCTAGTCTCATGGCTAACCCTAACCCTGACCCTAACTCTAACCCTGACCCTAACCCTAACCCTAAACCCTAACCCTAAACCTTAACCCTAACCCGCAGTTTCCGGAACCGCGGCACTGCCATATAGTCTCATGGCTAACCCTAACCCTAACCCTGACCCTGACCCTGACCCTGACCCTGACCCTAACCCTAACCCTAACCCTAACCCTAACCCTAACCCTAACCTTAACCCTAACCCTGACCCTAACCCTAACCCTAAACCCTAACCCTAACCCGCAGTTTCAGGAACCGCGGCACTGCCATATAGTCTCATGGCTAACCCTAACCCTAACCCTGACCCTAACCTTAACCCTGACCCTAACCTTAACCTTAACCCTGACCCTGACCCTGACCCTAACCCTGACCCTGACCCTGACCCTAACCCTAACCCTGACCCTGACCCTGACCCTAACCCTAACCCTAACCCTGACCCTGACCCTGACCCTAACCCTGACCCTGACCCTAACCCTGACCCTGACCCTGACCCTAACCCTAACCCTGACCCTGACCCTGACCCTAACCCTAACCCTGACCCTGACCCTAACCCTGACCCTGACCCTAACCCTGACCCTGACCCTGACCCTAACCTTAACCCTGACCCTGACCCTAACCCTGACCCTGACCCTGACCCTAACCCTAACCCTGACCCTGACCCTGACCCTAACCTTAACCCTGACCCTGACCCTAACCTTAACCCTGACCCTGACCCGGTGCGGTCAAATAGCGCAGCAGTTTCAGGAGCTGCGGCACAACATGACATGGCAGTTTGGGCTCTGTAGACGCTCCCTTGCAGCAAAGAGAGGACAGACATAAGTGGTCAAAGGTCGAGCAGGAGGAGAGACTAATGAAAGCAGTTTGTACCAGACAGTGATGACAGCAGTATCTGAACACGCGTCCATCAGCGTGTCCTGCTGTAAAGTCTTTGCATCTCTCTTTGGCAGGTGGAGGAGCTCCTTCCTGACCAGCCTGATTTTTGGGGTTCCAGTTATGGCCTTGATGATTTACATGATGGTGATGGACCACGGTGGCTCCGTGCCTGAAGACCACACCCTCTTCCCAGGGCTCTCGTGGCTGAACCTGGTCTTCTTCATCCTCTGCACCCCAGTGCAGGTGGAACAACACGCGTAACATCAGTTCTTTCAATCTATATACTTTTTAGAGTCATTTTTCTTTTGCTTTTAGATATTTGGAGGTCGTTACTTTTACGTCCAGGCCTACCGCTCCTTAAAGCACCGCACGGCCAACATGGACGTGCTAATCGTGCTAGCCACTTCCATAGCCTACATCTACTCGTGCGTGGTGCTCGTCGTCGCCATGGTGGAGCGGGCGGGCCAGAGTCCACTCACGTTCTTTGATACTCCGCCCATGTTGTTTGTGTTCATCGCTCTGGGACGATGGCTGGAGCACATGGCGAAGGCAGGAGGAGTTATACTTTAATTTTTGTTCAGATAGAAAAGAAAGTTGAATTGCAATTTGTAAATAAACATAAAATATACAACGAAAAGGAGCTAAAGTAGAAAACACAACGTAATGAATCATTGTAATGACCTATTCAACCAGACAATAAACCATTTTGTAGCATCTGAAAATCCTGAAACACTTTTACTGTTATTGGATGTGAGGTAAAGTTTGGCATTTGTTTTTTAAATATTGGAAATTCTGTTCTTGTTTTTTCCTTTTATACCAAAATTAATTGATCAATAATGTAAAAAAAAAATGAATGTGTTTTTTTATGTGTAGAAATGTATATATTTTCCCCTTTAAAAGAAATGAATAATGAAAAAAATGACAATTCTTTCTTTCTTCTTGGTCAGAGTAAGACGTCCGCTGCTTTGGCCAAGCTCATGTCGCTCCAGGCCTCCGACGCCACCGTGGTCACGCTGGGACCAGACCTGTCCATCCTCAGGTAACACTTGTCGTGTTCTTGTATTGAACATAAATCCGTGGGACCACTGCGTGCTTCATCAACAACTTTTATTGAATACCCAACATGCATCGTGCTTCACATGACGTCACGTTAAACAATCCTGTCAGTATAAAACACTCTCAGAATACACCACACTTCCGCAGCTTCAGTGTCGATGTGTTCAGTCAGTCACATTACCTCTGTGTCAGTGAGGAGCAGGTGGAGGTGGAGCTGGTGCAGCGGGGGGACGTGCTCAAGGTGGTGCCGGGAGGAAAGTTCCCTGTGGACGGGAAAGTGATGGAAGGAAGCTCCATGGCAGACGAGTCTCTGATCACAGGTCTGACACATGACACATGGCACTGCCAAAAGGATTCAACTCAAACTGTAAAACCTCCATGTGATTGAATACGTTTGTCTTAGTCTGATTTCTGTTGTGAAGGTGAGCCCATGCCCGTTGCTAAGAAGGTGGGCAGTATCGTGATCGCCGGGTCCATCAACGCTCACGGGGCGCTGCTGGTGGAGGCCACGCATGTGGGCGCAGACACTACTCTGTCCCAGATCGTGCGGCTGGTGGAGGAGGCCCAGACCTCCAAGGTAAACTTACAATATATTACTGAGTTATTTCAACATGATTTTCAGCTCGATGTGACCTACAGTCATTTCTCACAAAATGATGATGTTGCACTTTTGCCCAGGCTCCGATCCAGCAGTTGGCGGATAAGCTGAGCGGATACTTTGTGCCTTTCATTGTGGTCATTTCTCTCTTAACTCTGGGAGCCTGGATGGCCGTTGGGTTTGTGGACTTTGAGGTGGTCAAGGAGAATTTTCCGGTAACAGCCCCCCAACCTGTATTTCCAGTTGTAAACAGCTGACACTTTGACACAGTTTCTCTCCTCCACAGGGTTATAACCCCAACATCTCCAAGGCGGAGGTGATTGTGCGCTTTGCCTTCCAGGCCTCCATCACAGTGCTGTCCATCGCCTGCCCCTGCTCTCTGGGGCTGGCCACCCCAACCGCTGTCATGGTGGGCACAGGTGTGGGCGCTCAGAACGGGATTCTCATTAAAGGAGGAGAGCCTCTCGAGATGGCACATAAGGCAAGAACCTCAGATATTGATTGAACCTGTTGGACGATATCGACACGCTGTGCTCTTCCTGCAGATAAAGGTTGTGATATTCGATAAGACGGGCACCATCACAAACGGGGTGCCCCTGGTGACACGAGTGCTGGTGCTGTGGGAGGTGGCCCGGATGCCCCTCAGGAAGGTCCTGGCCGTGGTGGGCACCGCTGAAGCCAACAGTGAGCACCCGCTCGGGCTGGCTGTGGCCAAACACTGCAAAGAGGTCAGCTCTGCTAAAGAGGCCAGAGAAGGATCTAAAGATTAAGAGTAAAGTTAGCCAGCACCTTCCCCATTTGTCTAACCAGTTCTATCACTTACATGAATAAATACATGAACTATTTTTTATTGAACAAGCAGATTATTAACCCATCATGGCATGCAAATGATTGGCTTTTAGTTTCACACTGCTGTTATATTTTTATCCTGATTAATCCCACTGGCCCTTAATATGTCACATGTGTGTGTCTCAGGAGTTGGGCTCTGCGTTGCTGGGATACTGTCAGGACTTCCAGGCGGTCCCGGGCTGTGGGATCAGCTGTAAGGTCTCCAACGTGGAGCATCTCCTCCAGCAGCCCGACCAGGAGCACTACATTCTGCCTGGAGCCACAAGTGATGAGAGCAGCCTCCTGCCTGCTGGAGGGGTCACTTCCAAAGGTCACTGCGTTGTGTCTGTATTCTTTGTATTCATAAAGTGGTAAAAATGATATGTGTTTACGTATTTCTCACACATTTAGGCCAAAACCAGTCGTTCTCAGTCATTATTGGAAACCGAGAGTGGATGAGAAGGAACGGACATCACATTGGAGCGGACATCGATGCCGCCATGTCCAGTCACGAAACCAAAGGGCAAACTGCCATCCTGGTCGCTGTTGATGGTAAAGAACACTCCTCATGAGTCGGGTGAATACGACGGTGGTGCAGACTGTTCTTGTGTGTGGCTGTAGGCGTGCTGTGTGCTATGATCGCCATCGCAGACACAGTGAAGGCGGAGTCGGCCCTGGCGGTGCACACGCTCAACAACATGGGCATCGAGGTGGTGATGATAACGGGAGACAACAAGCGCACGGCCAAAGCCATCGCCGCCCAGGTAAAACACAGCCTGAGCACCTCTCAAAGAGCCAATGAGGGCGAGGGTCCATCTCCTTGTTTTTTATAGAGTGCAACATGACAAGGAAATAAACAAAACAGAACACACAGAAAGAAAAATGACAAAAACAGAAGAGCAGCTCAAAGAATGTCAGATATTATAGAGGTTAATGTGCAACACGACATTATTTGATCTGACTTAGTGGCAGTGTGTGGCAGAATTATGGGCAGCGCAACAGATAAATACGTTCCTTTGCTTATTCCAGCCTCATTTTTGTCCGAGGAGCTTGTGTTTCGTTCAAATTAACTTTACAAGGTAAAATGTACATGAAAGTAGTTTATTAGCAGATTTCTAGCTTGTTTACGAAGACATTTGGAGATTTAGGACATTAATTTCCTCAACAATTGACTCTAAAACATCTTATTCAAAGGGAGATGTCAGCTACAAACTAAATATTTAGCTGAGTTGTAGACTTTTATATATGTTATCAGACTGTAGCAGTTGTGTTTTGATCTCTTCCACTGACTCATGCTATTTTTCCACTCGCTGCTGAAATTCAGAATGTTGTGATGTCACCTGCAGAACCTCGATAAATGTCCAGAGTTATTTCAGTCCAGTCCGGTTGGTTCCGTTGCTGTCGACCATTTCTTTGTTTTTCTGCCGCAGCGTAAAGTACATTCCACAGGCGGATATAAGATAAGATAAGATCCACGTATCGTCTCGGATACAGTGTTTTACAGTCAAATGGAATGTCTAGATTGGAAACAGTTTGCAGTGTCTCATTTATCTCTGTCCGATATGTAGAAGTGGAAAGGCAGTCCCAAGTTCTCCCTGTGAAGTACTGCAGTTCTCCCTGTGAAGTACTGCAGTTCTCCCTGTGAAGTACTGCAGTTCTCCCTGTGAAGTACTGCAGTTCTCCCTGTGAAGTACTGCAGTTCTCCCTGTGAAGTACTGCAGTTCTCCCTGTGAAGTACTGCAGTTCTGCAGTTCTCCCTGTGAAGTACTGCAGTTCTGCAGTTCTCCCTGTGAAGTACTGCAGTTCTCCCTGTGAAGTACTGCAGTTCTGCAGTTCTCCCTCTGAAGTACAGCAGTTCTCCCTGTGAAGTACTGCAGTTCTGCAGTTCTCCCTGTGAAGTACTGCAGTTCTCCCTGTGAAGTACTGCAGTGCTCCCTGTGAAGTACTGCAGTTCTGCAGTTCTCCCTCTGAAGTACAGCAGTTCTGCAGTTCTCCCTGTGAAGTACTGCAGTTCTGCAGTTCTCCCTGTGAAGTACTGCAGTTCTCCCTGTGAAGTACTGCAGTGCTCCCTGTGAAGTACTGCAGTGCTCTCTGTGAAGTACTGCAGTTCTCCCTGTGAAGTACTGCAGTTCTCCCTGTGAAGTACTACAGTTCTGCAGTTCTCCCTGTGAAGTACTGCAGTTCTCCCTGTGAAGTACTGCAGTTCTGCAGTTCTCCCTCTGAAGTACAGCAGTTCTCCCTGTGAAGTACTGCAGTTCTGCAGTTCTCCCTGTGAAGTACTGCAGTTCTCCCTGTGAAGTACTGCAGTGCTCCCTGTGAAGTACTGCAGTTCTGCAGTTCTCCCTCTGAAGTACAGCAGTTCTGCAGTTCTCCCTGTGAAGTACTGCAGTTCTGCAGTTCTCCCTGTGAAGTACTGCAGTGCTCCCTGTGAAGTACTGCAGTGCTCTCTGTGAAGTACTGCAGTTCTCCCTGTGAAGTACTGCAGTTCTCCCTGTGAAGTACTACAGTTCTGCAGTTCTCCCTGTGAAGTACTGCAGTTCTCCCTGTGAAGTACTGCAGTTCTCCCTGTGAAGTACTGCAGTTCTCCCTGTGAAGTACTGCAGTTCTGCAGTTCTCCCTGTGAAGTACTGCAGTTCTGCAGTTCTCCCTGTGAAGTACTGCAGTTCTCCCTGTGAAGTACTGCAGTTCTGCAGTTCTCCCTGTGAAGTACTGCAGTGCTCCCTGTGAAGTACTGCAGTTCTCCCTGTGAAGTACTGCAGTTCTCCCTGTGAAGTACTGCAGTGCTCCCTGTGAAGTACTGCAGTGCTCCCTGTGAAGTACTGCAGTTCTCCCTGTGAAGTACTGCAGTTCTGCAGTTCTCCCTGTGAAGTACTGCAGTGCTCCCTGTGAAGTACTGCAGTTCTCCCTGTGAAGTACTGCAGTGCTCCATGTGAAGTACTGCAGTTCTCCCTGTGAAGTACTGCAGTGCTCCCTGTGAAGTACTGCAGTTCTCCCTGTGAAGTACTGCAGTTCTCCCTGTGAAGTACTGCAGTTCTCCCTGTGAAGTACTGCAGTGCTCTCTGTGAAGTACTGCAGTTCTCCCTGTGAAGTACTGCAGTTCTCCCTGTGAAGAACTGCAGTTCTCCCTGTGAAGTACTGCAGTTCTCCCTGTGAAGTACTGCAGTTCTCCCTGTGAAGAACTGCAGTGCTCCCTGTGAAGTACTGCAGTTCTCCCTGTGAAGTACTGCAGTTCTCCCTGTGAAGTACTGCAGTAATCCCTGTGAAGTACTGCAGTTCTCCCTGTGAAGTACTGCAGTTCTGCAGTTCTCCCTGTGAAGTACTGCAGTTCTCCCTGTGAAGTACTGCAGTTCTCCCTGTGAAGTACTGCAGTTCTGCAGTTCTCCCTGTGAAGTACTGCAGTTCTCCCTGTGAAGTACTGCAGTTCTCCCTGTGAAGTACTGCAGTTCTCCCTGTCAAGTACTGCAGTGCTCCCTGTGAAGTACTGCAGTTCTCCCTGTGAAGTACAGCAGTTCTCCCTGTGAAGTACTGCAGTTCTGCAGTTCTCCCTGTGAAGTACTGCAGTTCTCCCTGTGAAGTACTGCAGTTCTCCCTGTGAAGTACTACAGTTCTCCCTTTGAAGTACTGCAGTTCTCCCTGTGAAGTACTCCAGTTCTCCCTGTGAAGTACTGCAGTTCTGCAGTTCTCCCTGTGAAGTACTGCAGTTCTGCAGTTCTCCCTGTGAAGTACTGAAGTTCTGCAGTTCTACCTGTGAAGTACTGCAGTTCTGCAGTTCTCCCTGTGAAGTACTGCAGTTCTCCCTGTGAAGTACTGCAGTGCTCCCTGTGAAGTACTGCAGTTCTCCCTGTGAAGTACTGCAGTGCTCCCTGTGAAGTACTGCAGTGCTCCCTGTGAAGTACTGCAGTGCTCCCTGTGAAGTACTGCAGTTCTCCCTGTGAAGTACTGCAGTTCTGCAGTTCTCCCTGTGAAGTACTGCAGTTCTCCCTGTGAAGTACTGCAGTTCTGCAGTTCTCCCTGTGAAGTACTGCAGTTCTCCCTGTGAAGTACTGCAGTTCTCCCTGTGAAGTACTGCAGTTCTCCCTGTCAAGTACTGCAGTGCTCCCTGTGAAGTACTGCAGTGCTCCCTGTGAAGTACTGCAGTTCTCCCTGTGAAGTACTGCAGTTCTCCCTGTGAAGTACTGCAGTTCTCCCTGTGAAGTACTGCAGTTCTCCCTGTGAAGTACTGCAGTTCTGCAGTTCTCCCTGTGAAGTACTGCAGTTCTCCCTGTGAAGTACTGCAGTTCTCCCTGTGAAGTACTGCAGTTCTGCAGTTCTCCCTGTGAAGTACTGCAGTTCTGCAGTTCTCCCTGTGAAGTACTGCAGTTCTCCCTGTGAAGTACTGCAGTTCTCCCTGTGAAGTGCTGCAGTTCTCCCTGTGAAGTACTGCAGTTCTGCAGTTCTCCCTTCCCTGTGAAGTACTGCAGTTCTCCCTGTGAAGTACTGCAGTGCTCCCTGTGAAGTACTGCAGTTCTCCCTGTGAAGTACTGCAGTGCTCCCTGTGAAGTACTGCAGTTCTCCCTGTGAAGTACTGCAGTTCTCCTTGTGAAGTACTGCAGTTCTCCCTGTGAAGTACTGCAGTGCTCCCTGTGAAGTACTGCAGTTCTCCCTGTGAAGTACTACAGTGCTCCCTGTGAAGTACTGCAGTTCTCCCTGTGAAGTACTGCAGTGCTCCCTGTGAAGTACTGCAGTTCTCCCTGTGAAGTACTGCAGTTCTCCCTGTGAAGTACTGCAGTTCTCCCTGTGAAGTACTGCAGTTCTCCCTGTGAAGTACTGCAGTGCTCCCTGTGAAGTACTGCAGTTCTGCAGTTCTCCCTGTGAAGTACTGCAGTTCTCCCTGTGAAGTACTGCAGTTCTCCCTGTGAAGTACTGCAGTTCTGCAGTTCTCCCTGTGAAGTACTGCAGTTCTCCCTGTGAAGTACTGCAGTTCTCCCTGTCAAGTACTGCAGTGCTCCCTGTGAAGTACTGCAGTTCTCCCTGTGAAGTACTGCAGTTCTCCCTGTGAAGTACTGCAGTTCTCCCTGTGAAGTACTGCAGTTCTCCCTGTGAAGTACTGCAGTTCTCCCTGTGAAGTACTGCAGTTCTGCAGTTCTCCCTGTGAAGTACTGCAGTTCTCCCTGTGAAGTACTGCAGTTCTCCCTGTGAAGTACTGCAGTTCTCCCTGTGAAGTACTGCAGTTCTCCCTGTGAAGGACTGCAGTTCTGCAGTTCTCCCTGTGAAGTACTGCAGTTCTCCCTGTGAAGTACTGCAGTTCTGCAGTTCTCCCTTCCCTGTGAAGTACTGCAGTTCTCCCTGTGAAGTACTGCAGTGCTCCCTGTGAAGTACTGCAGTGCTCCCTGTGAAGTACTGCAGTTCTCCCTGTGAAGTACTGCAGTTCTCCCTGTGAAGTACTGCAGTTCTCCTTGTGAAGTACTGCAGTTCTCCCTGTGAAGTACTGCAGTTCTCCTTGTGAAGTACTGCAGTTCTCCCTGTGAAGTACTGCAGTGCTCCCTGTGAAGTACTGCAGTGCTCCCTGTGAAGTACTGCAGTTCTCCCTGTGAAGTACTGCAGTGCTCCCTGTGAAGTACTGCAGTTCTCCCTGTGAAGTACTGCAGTTCTCCTTGTGAAGTACTGCAGTTCTCCCTGTGAAGTACTGCAGTTCTCCCTGTGAAGTACTGCAGTTCTCCCTGTGAAGTACTGCAGTTCTGCAGTTCTCCCTGTGAAGTACTGCAGTTCTCCCTGTGAAGTACTGCAGTTCTCCCTGTGAAGAACTGCAGTGCTCCCTGTGAAGTACTGCAGTTCTCCCTGTGAAGTACTGCAGTTCTCCCTGTGAAGTACTGCAGTAATCCCTGTGAAGTACTGCAGTTCTCCCTGTGAAGTACTGCAGTTCTGCAGTTCTCCCTGTGAAGTACTGCAGTTCTCCCTGTGAAGTACTGCAGTTCTCCCTGTGAAGTACTGCAGTTCTGCAGTTCTCCCTGTGAAGTACTGCAGTTCTCCCTGTGAAGTACTGCAGTTCTCCCTGTGAAGTACTGCAGTTCTCCCTGTCAAGTACTGCAGTGCTCCCTGTGAAGTACTGCAGTTCTCCCTGTGAAGTACAGCAGTTCTCCCTGTGAAGTACTGCAGTTCTGCAGTTCTCCCTGTGAAGTACTGCAGTTCTCCCTGTGAAGTACTGCAGTTCTCCCTGTGAAGTACTACAGTTCTCCCTTTGAAGTACTGCAGTTCTCCCTGTGAAGTACTCCAGTTCTCCCTGTGAAGTACTGCAGTTCTGCAGTTCTCCCTGTGAAGTACTGCAGTTCTGCAGTTCTCCCTGTGAAGTACTGAAGTTCTGCAGTTCTACCTGTGAAGTACTGCAGTTCTGCAGTTCTCCCTGTGAAGTACTGCAGTTCTCCCTGTGAAGTACTGCAGTGCTCCCTGTGAAGTACTGCAGTTCTCCCTGTGAAGTACTGCAGTGCTCCCTGTGAAGTACTGCAGTGCTCCCTGTGAAGTACTGCAGTGCTCCCTGTGAAGTACTGCAGTTCTCCCTGTGAATTACTGCAGTGCTCCCTGTGAAGTACTGCAGTTCTCCCTGTGAAGTACTGCAGTTCTGCAGTTCTCCCTGTGAAGTACTGCAGTTCTCCCTGTGAAGTACTGCAGTTCTGCAGTTCTCCCTGTGAAGTACTGCAGTTCTCCCTGTGAAGTACTGCAGTTCTCCCTGTGAAGTACTGCAGTTCTCCCTGTCAAGTACTGCAGTGCTCCCTGTGAAGTACTGCAGTGCTCCCTGTGAAGTACTGCAGTTCTCCCTGTGAAGTACTGCAGTTCTCCCTGTGAAGTACTGCAGTTCTCCCTGTGAAGTACTGCAGTTCTCCCTGTGAAGTACTGCAGTTCTGCAGTTCTCCCTGTGAAGTACTGCAGTTCTCCCTGTGAAGTACTGCAGTTCTCCCTGTGAAGTACTGCAGTTCTGCAGTTCTCCCTGTGAAGTACTGCAGTTCTGCAGTTCTCCCTGTGAAGTACTGCAGTTCTCCCTGTGAAGTACTGCAGTTCTCCCTGTGAAGTGCTGCAGTTCTCCCTGTGAAGTACTGCAGTTCTGCAGTTCTCCCTTCCCTGTGAAGTACTGCAGTTCTCCCTGTGAAGTACTGCAGTGCTCCCTGTGAAGTACTGCAGTTCTCCCTGTGAAGTACTGCAGTGCTCCCTGTGAAGTACTGCAGTTCTCCCTGTGAAGTACTGCAGTTCTCCTTGTGAAGTACTGCAGTTCTCCCTGTGAAGTACTGCAGTGCTCCCTGTGAAGTACTGCAGTGCTCCCTGTGAAGTACTGCAGTTCTCCCTGTGAAGTACTGCAGTTCTCCTTGTGAAGTACTGCAGTTCTCCCTGTGAAGTACTGCAGTGCTCCCTGTGAAGTACTGCAGTTCTCCCTGTGAAGTACTACAGTGCTCCCTGTGAAGTACTGCAGTTCTCCCTGTGAAGTACTGCAGTGCTCCCTGTGAAGTACTGCAGTTCTCCCTGTGAAGTACTGCAGTTCTCCCTGTGAAGTACTGCAGTTCTCCCTGTGAAGTACTGCAGTTCTCCCTGTGAAGTACTGCAGTGCTCCCTGTGAAGTACTGCAGTTCTGCAGTTCTCCCTGTAAAGTACTGCAGTTCTCCCTGTGAAGTACTGCAGTTCTCCCTGTGAAGTACTGCAGTTCTGCAGTTCTCCCTGTGAAGTACTGCAGTTCTCCCTGTGAAGTACTGCAGTTCTCCCTGTGAAGTACTGCAGTTCTCCCTGTCAAGTACTGCAGTGCTCCCTGTGAAGTACTGCAGTTCTCCCTGTGAAGTACTGCAGTTCTCCCTGTGAAGTACTGCAGTTCTCCCTGTGAAGTACTGCAGTTCTCCCTGTGAAGTACTGCAGTTCTCCCTGTGAAGTACTGCAGTTCTGCAGTTCTCCCTGTGAAGTACTGCAGTTCTCCCTGTGAAGTACTGCAGTTCTCCCTGTGAAGTACTGCAGTTCTCCCTGTGAAGTACTGCAGTTCTCCCTGTGAAGGACTGCAGTTCTGCAGTTCTCCCTGTGAAGTACTGCAGTTCTCCCTGTGAAGTACTGCAGTTCTGCAGTTCTCCCTTCCCTGTGAAGTACTGCAGTTCTCCCTGTGAAGTACTGCAGTGCTCCCTGTGAAGTACTGCAGTGCTCCCTGTGAAGTACTGCAGTTCTCCCTGTGAAGTACTGCAGTTCTCCCTGTGAAGTACTGCAGTTCTCCTTGTGAAGTACTGCAGTTCTCCCTGTGAAGTACTGCAGTTCTCCTTGTGAAGTACTGCAGTTCTCCCTGTGAAGTACTGCAGTGCTCCCTGTGAAGTACTGCAGTGCTCCCTGTGAAGTACTGCAGTTCTCCCTGTGAAGTACTGCAGTGCTCCCTGTGAAGTACTGCAGTTCTCCCTGTGAAGTACTGCAGTTCTCCTTGTGAAGTACTGCAGTTCTCCCTGTGAAGTACTGCAGTTCTCCCTGTGAAGTACTGCAGTTCTCCCTGTGAAGTACTGCAGTTCTGCAGTTCTCCCTGTGAAGTACTGCAGTTCTCCCTGTGAAGTACTGCAGTTCTCCCTGTGAAGTACTGCAGTTCTCCCTGTGAAGTACTGCAGTGCTCCCTGTGAAGTACTGCAGTTCTCCCTGTGAAGTACTGCAGTTCTCCCTGTGAAGTACTGCAGTTCTGCAGTTCTCCCTGTGAAGTACTGCAGTGCTCCCTGTGAAGTACTGCAGTTCTCCCTGTGAAGTACTGCAGTGCTCCATGTGAAGTACTGCAGTTCTCCCTGTGAAGTACTGCAGTGCTCCCTGTGAAGTACTGCAGTTCTCCCTGTGAAGTACTGCAGTTCTCCCTGTGAAGTACTGCAGTTCTCCCTGTGAAGTACTGCAGTGCTCTCTGTGAAGTACTGCAGTTCTCCCTGTGAAGTACTGCAGTTCTCCCTGTGAAGTACTGCAGTTCTCCCTGTGAAGAACTGCAGTTCTCCCTGTGAAGTACTGCAGTTCTCCCTGTGAAGTACTGCAGTTCTCCCTGTGAAGAACTGCAGTTCTCCCTGTGAAGTACTGCAGTTCTCCCTGTGAAGTACTGCAGTTCTCCCTGTGAAGTACTGCAGTTCTCCCTGTGAAGTACTGCAGTAATCCCTGTGAAGTACTGCAGTTCTCCCTGTGAAGTACTGCAGTTCTGCAGTTCTCCCTGTGAAGTACTGCAGTTCTCCCTGTGAAGTACTGCAGTTCTCCCTGTGAAGTACTGCAGTTCTGCAGTTCTCCCTGTGAAGTACTGCAGTTCTCCCTGTGAAGTACTGCAGTTCTCCCTGTGAAGTACTGCAGTTCTCCCTGTCAAGTACTGCAGTGCTCCCTGTGAAGTACTGCAGTTCTCCCTGTGAAGTACTGCAGTTCTGCAGTTCTCCCTGTGAAGTACTGCAGTTCTCCCTGTGAAGTACTGCAGTTCTCCCTGTGAAGTACTACAGTTCTCCCTTTGAAGTACTGCAGTTCTCCCTGTGAAGTACTCCAGTTCTCCCTGTGAAGTACTGCAGTTCTGCAGTTCTCCCTGTGAAGTACTGCAGTTCTGCAGTTCTCCCTGTGAAGTACTGAAGTTCTGCAGTTCTACCTGTGAAGTACTGCAGTTCTGCAGTTCTCCCTGTGAAGTACTGCAGTTCTCCCTGTGAAGTACTGCAGTGCTCCCTGTGAAGTACTGCAGTTCTCCCTGTCAAGTACTGCAGTGCTCCCTGTGAAGTACTGCAGTGCTCCCTGTGAAGTACTGCAGTTCTCCCTGTGAAGTACTGCAGTGCTCCCTGTGAAGTACTGCAGTTCTCCCTGTGAAGTACTGCAGTTCTGCAGTTCTCCCTGTGAAGTACTGCAGTTCTCCCTGTGAAGTACTGCAGTTCTCCCTGTGAAGTACTGCAGTTCTGCAGTTCTCCCTGTGAAGTACTGCAGTTCTGCAGTTCTCCCTGTGAAGTACTGCAGTTCTGCAGTTCTCCCTGTGAAGTACTGCAGTTCTCCCTGTGAAGTACTGCAGTTCTCCCTGTGAAGTACTGCAGTTCTCCCTGTGAAGTACTGCAGTTCTGCAGTTCTCCCTTCCCTGTGAAGTACTGCAGTTCTCCCTGTGAAGTACTGCAGTGCTCCCTGTGAAGTACTGCAGTGCTCCCTGTGAAGTACTGCAGTTCTCCCTGTGAAGTACTGCAGTGCTCCCTGTGAAGTACTGCAGTTCTCCCTGTGAAGTACTGCAGTTCTCCTTGTGAAGTACTGCAGTTCTCCCTGTGAAGTACTGCAGTGCTCCCTGTGAAGTACTGCAGTGCTCCCTGTGAAGTACTGCAGTTCTCCCTGTGAAGTACTGCAGTTCTCCTTGTGAAGTACTGCAGTTCTCCCTGTGAAGTACTGCAGTGCTCCCTGTGAAGTACTGCAGTTCTCCCTGTGAAGTACTACAGTGCTCCCTGTGAAGTACTGCAGTTCTCCCTGTGAAGTACTGCAGTGCTCCCTGTGAAGTACTGCAGTTCTCCCTGTGAAGTACTGCAGTTCTCCCTGTGAAGTACTGCAGTTCTCCCTGTGAAGTACTGCAGTTCTCCCTGTGAAGTACTGCAGTTCTCCCTGTGAAGTACTGCAGTTCTAATCCTTTGACATGTCTTGGGGAAGGTGGGGATCAAGAAGGTGTTTGCGGAAGTGCTGCCCTCGCACAAAGTGGCCAAAGTGCAGGAGCTCCAGGAGAAGGGGCTGCGTGTGGCCATGGTGGGGGACGGGGTGAACGATTCCCCGGCGCTGGCCCGAGCGGATGTGGGCGTCGCCATAGGAACAGGGACGGACGTGGCCATCGAGGCGGCCGACATCGTGCTCATCAGGGTGAGTGCGGCGCGTTCAGTTTAGCGCTGAAACTTGGATTCTACCAGAGATTCAATGGATTCCATTTTATTTTCAGAACGACTTGATGGATGTTGTGGCCAGCATCGAGCTCTCGAAGAAGACCGTGCAGAGGATCAGAATCAACTTTGTCTTTGCTCTCATCTACAACCTTGTGGGCGTGCCAATCGCAGCAGGTGATCAAAGCTCGCAGCATTCCATCATTAAAGGTGCACTGTGAAACACTCTATGTATCACAATACTTTGACAATGCTGATACTGGTATTGATACTACTGTCTGCCAATGTCAATAGTGGGACAATATTGCTGATTTGTGCCGGGACACTAGAGGGAGCAATGCACCTCTCTAAGCTGTCCGAGCTGGTCACTTTATAAGAAGTGACCAGTGATTGATTTCTTGAGTTTTCTGCAGAACGTGTCCATAGTGTCTTCTTTGATGACTCATCCAAACAGACGAATAATAGAATAATAATGAAATAAAATACTAGTTTTCATTTTGTGGGAGACTTAGAAAGTCAAAGAAAAACATGCATTAGTCTTTGTTGTCAGTGTGGGGACGAACTGTATCTTTATGTATCGTGCACAGCTCCACACCAAACTATGAAACTTATATTTATTCAATTACAGACATTTCGATTCCAAAAAACCTTGAAAAACTTGTGTTCTGACTGTGAGCAGGGTCACCGCTCCACAGATCTGCTTGTCTCCATGGAGAGAAGTTAAATTCCATACTGTGGAACATTTCAGTCAAAGCAACAGCATCTCCACGGAGACAAGCAGGTGGCAGACCCTCCACTGGAAAAGTTACACGGTGCACTTTTAATATGAAAACATCTTGGTGTAAAGTGTGAAATAAATGTGTGGTTGGTGTAAGCGCTCGTGGTGAAAGTGTAAAGTGTGTTGTGTGTTGCGTGCACAGGAGTGTTCATGCCGCTGGGCCTGGTGCTGCAGCCGTGGATGGGCTCTGCTGCCATGGCGCTGTCCTCTGTGTCTGTGGTGGGCTCCTCTCTGCTGCTCCGACTGTGAGTGTGCACCAACGGGACTCACGCTACACACGAGCTACACACGAGCTACACACGAGCTACACACGCTACGCACGAGCTACACATGAGCTACACATGAGCTACACACGCTACACACGAGCTACACGCAAGCTACACACGCAAGCTACACACGAGCTACACACGAGCTACACACGCTACACACGAGCTACACACGCGAGCTACACACGCTACACACGAGCTACACACGCAAGCTACACACGCAAGCTACACACGAGCTACACATACTACACACAAGCTACACACAAGCTACACACAAGCTACACACTAGCTACACATGCTACACACGAGCTACACATGCTACACACAAGCTACACATGCTACACACAAGCTACACATGCTACACACAAGCTACACACGAGCTACACACGAGCTACACGCTTCTAAACAACTAAACAAACAAACAAACAAACATTGTTAAATATTTCTGAATCATAATGGCTCTATGAAACTATGAATAACTGTCACATGTGTGGGACCTTTAGCGAGGCCTCATCGATATTAAAGGTGCTCTTCAGTGGCGGGACGTGCACTGTCTACTTTGCTCCCTGGGGATGTTATTGCATTGCCTGGAATGTTCCACAGTGTGGCATTAAACTGATCGATCTTGTATATATTACATTACAGGTGTTTTGATTGCTCAAAAGACATTTTTACTGCATACTTAGTGGAGATATATAAGGTTAAAGCCGGAACATTCTTGAAAAAGCTCTAGCACCATTAACGCTGAGCTCACGTAGAAGAGCGTGTGTCATGGTGCTCTCTGGGTCTCAGGTATAAGAAGACGTCGTTGGAGGAGTACGAGGCGCGAGCGGAGGGCCACATGAGGAGCCTGCACTCGTCCCAGATCAGTGCTCACGTGGGACTGGAGGGCCACAGACCCCCCTCAGCCCGGGACCCGCCCAGCACCCCAGGGAGAGACGTGGTGTAGAAAAGGGATTCAAGAACATACTCTGATTTGACTTCAATACTGTAATTATGGGTCATCGTATTTTGCACTTGTGTAAATTATATTCTGGTCAATTTCAGTTCCACATTTTATACCTTGCCTGTATTCTAGCTTTGATCTGGCCACAACAAACAGTAAGATGTAAATAAAAGCAAAGACTTAATGCATCATACTTTTCTTTAGTATTCTTAACCACACAGTTACTTCTGTCGCCACAGTATCCCACGGACAACAACTATATGAACGACCATTTCACCCATTAGTTATTCTGTGAAAAGTGCTCGTGTCACATTTTAAAATGGACAAATCTTTGGACAGTTTTCTTTGGGTTTTGTGTGCCATGATTTTCTCGTCTTTTTTATGTCGACTGATTCTGGTTTTGGTCTTGTTTTGTTAAACTCTTTAGCATTAAACATTTGAAAATAAAAGAATAAATATATTTTTTAAAAAGTGCCATGTTTATGGGACTCCATTTCCTGAACATTTTCAATCAACTGATGGTGGAGAGACTCATTCATATGTATTTTATCTGTGCCCAATATAGACAATATAAATAACATGACATCGTTCACAAAGCACCTCCTGCGTCCACCTGAGAGCAGCTTCTACACGTTTTACTCTTTAACAAAATGTATTGTTCAAAACAAACCTGGAACTAATTTTGTGCCTTTGTAACTACTGCTGTTTTTTCACTTAATGGCCGTGTCTTCAGTGCATCTCTGTTAAACATATTGACACTGGGCCGCTCATTTCTCATCTCAAAATACCCTTCAGAAGAGTGCAGATGCTTTTTCTGCTTGCTCCAGCTTGCTATAGCTTTTTAATCAGTTTTTGTCCTCCAACATTCTTTAATTATGACTTTTTTGAGTAAAGATTTTAAGAAATTTTTTGCAGTTATATCAACATATCTGACGAGCCAGCGACATGTCCGTGAGAAGAAGGAAACAGACGCTGTTGGAAATATCAACAAGAAATTCATGAGCTACAAGCACGGATATTTGCTTTAGAATCTGAAAAAGGACTCAAAATACTATTCCAGTGGTAAGAGATTCACATTTTTCACAATGAAAAACTGCTACTTTAAACCTAAACCGGAGTAACTCTGTGTCGTTCCCAAACTGACTAAAGACCAGGTTGTATTTGGAACAAACCTAAACGATACAAAGATAATGTAAAGTCTCCTAAAATACAGCTTACAAACAGATTTTTACCACTATCAAAGACTAAAGTAAATGAACAAAGGAAAAGTGTAATACATGACATGGCCAAAAGGGGGCAGACAGAGAGGATCTGTGTCGAACGTCAAGGTCACTGAGACTGTTTTGATAGAAGTCACGTGATGCACGAAAAAATGCCACCACATAATTTTCTCAGCATCACTGTTTCTGAGATAACGTCACTTCTTCCTAATGTTTTGGCCAAACTTGGAGAAGTTAAACAGCTGATTGTGCTCGTGGTGCAGTGGACATATGATGGGAACAGACTGAAGTTTTGAAAAGACTTCTTGAAGTTATTCAACGTTCTGATGAAATGGAAATCAAACATTCATAAGTGGACCTCTCCCAAACATCGACAGGAGGATAAACAAGTTTAAACAGCTGAACACATGGCTGTCCAAAGAGTGTGCACCGAGAGGACTGCACTACAATGAGAACTTCTATCTATTCTGGAAACGAGAGGGGCCCCCACCTCTGCAGAGGTGGAGTGAGGGTGCAGAGGTGGAGTGAGGGTGCAGATGTGGAGTGAGGGTGCAGAGGTGGAGTGAGGGTACAGAGGTGGAGTGAGGGTGCTGACAGAGGTGGAGTGAGGGTGCAGATGCGGAGTGAGGGTGCAGAGGTGGAGTGAGGGTGCAGAGGTGGAGTGAGGGTGCAGAGGTGGAGTGAGGGTGCAGAGGTGGAGTGAGGGTGCTGACAGAGGTGGAGTGAGGGTGCAGATGCGGAGTGAGGGTGCAGAGGTGGAGTGAGGCTGCAGAGGTAGAGTGAGGGTGCAGATGTGGAATGAGGGTGCTGACAGAGCAAATGTTTCAGCATCAAAAGCACCACAACCACAGCCTCCACCAAAGGTTTCAGCTCCAGCTGCTCCACCATCACCTCCACCGCCTCCAGCGAAGGATTCATCAGCAACAGCACCACAACAGTCTTCACTGCCGCCGGCGCAGGAGTCAGTTCAGTTCTTTCCCGCACGGTCCTCATCAAAGGCCTTGAACCAATCAGTGACAGGCCCGACAGCATCCCTGGCATCGCCCCTGTCATCGCCCCTGTCATCACCCCTGGCATCGCCCCTGTCATCGCCCCTGTCATCACCCCTGCCCTCTGCCTTGTCTTTTGGGGTGTTTTCATCATTTGAGTATGTCTCCTTTAAAATGGAGCTAAAACAGTCTCCATCCATTCTTTCATTGTTTTATACAAGCCTCTCCAGCACTGCCAAGGTTTTATTGATGATTTTACTGAGATGCTTTCAGTCGTATCAGTTGTATGCACAGTCTCACTTTCTCTTTATTTTTCTCTCCTTTGTCCCGTATAGCGTAAAACACATACTTTGAAGATGTACAACTACAGTCGGTGGCGATAAATGCACATTTTTCAGTTGACTGCCAACTTTCATCAAAAGTAACACAACAACAACGACTTTGATGGTTTGGTCATTACAGGTGATTTCAACGTTCATGTTGATGATATTTGTGAGAGAAACGCTAAAGAGCTTGACGCTGTCCTTGAAACCTTCAGTCTTACTCAGCATGTGAGAGGCCCCACCCACAGCAGAGAGGCCCCACCCACAGCAGAGAGGCCTCACCCACAGCCGAGTGGCTCCACCCACAGCAGAGGGCACACTCTAGATCTCATAATTACAAAGGGGGTAAATATTTCAAATGTCAATGTGGTCGATGCTGCTCTGTCTGATCATTTCTGTGTCTTCTTTGACTTGTCTGCTTTTCCAAACCACCGGCTGGTCCTGCAGCTGTTCAGAGGCTGGTCTTGCAGCTGTTCAGGAGACCCATAAATGATGGCACAGGTGCACTGTTTATGGAAATTATAAACCTTTAAAGGTCCCATAACATGCAAAATCGACTTTTCAGAGCTTTTAACCTTCTTACATTGCTATTTGTGCTTCATACATTTACCCAGAGTGTTTTTTTGATTGATTCCCGCAGTTTTTAGCGAGAGTACAGACTATATCCTTTCCTTCGATCTGCAAACTGACGGGGGGTGGTTGCAAGACCGCATCATAACCCCAGGCACGCGTCACCATCCCCCTCCCGCCTCCCGCCTGCCGCCTCCCGCCCCCTTCCCCCTGGCTCCGCGCTGAGGGGGGAAGGGGGTACCCGCGGCTATTTAAGTTCTTTTGTTTGTTTGCTGCCGCGGGCACAGCTCGTTATTTCGTGACTCTGGGTCCAGAACATAAGGCTCAGGTCTACGCACCGCCATTATAAATAGAATGTTGATTCTCTACGTCACGGATGGGTGGGGCACACACGCTCTCTCTGAGACTACGTCACGGGTGGGCGGGGCACACACGCTCTCTCTGAGACTACGTCACGGGTGGGCGGGGCACACACGCTCTCTCTGAGACTACGTCACGGGTGGGCGGGGGACACACGCTCTCTCTGAGACTACGTCACGGGTTGGGCGGGGGAGCCAGATCGCTCTTCACAAGGGTGGGGGCGAATATCAAACCAAGCCGTCTGCATTTCCGAGTTGGTGAGGGGGTCCAAGGTCTGGGTGATATTTCTAAACTATTATGTTAAGGGTGTTGCACAACCCTTATTATTATCAATTATACACTTAGGATAGACTACGAAACGTGAAAAAAGCATGTTATGGCACCTTTAAAATGTCTCATGTTCTAATGTAAATGATTTGTTGAACTCTGTTACATTTAGTGTTTTGAATGTTCTGGACACCATCGCCCCTATGAAGGCTAAAATGGTTAAAAATAAGCAGAAGTTGCGATGGAGAAATGATGATTCGGTCAGGGCACAGAAAAGGGAGTGCCGCAGGGCCGAACGGAAATGGAGCAAGTCAAAGCTCCAGGTTCAAAAAGAGATTCACAAAGAGAAGCTGAACATGTACAACCTAATTTTATGTAGAACTATGGAAAGATATTTCTCTGAAATAATTGGAAGCTGCAGTAACAACTCGCGTGTCCTGTTGCCACAGTAACAGATTAACAAACCCTCCAGCTCAGCTGCCGTTGGAACTCATTTCCACATCCAAGTGTAATGAGTTTGCATTATTCTTTAATGACAAAGTTCAGTGCATTAAAACTGCTATAAATCCCACAATGCAAAAAATGACCCTAAAACCACCAAGACACTTAGAGCTAACTCACTTTGCACCTGTAACTGACAAAACTGTCCATGAGATCATCACCAGTCTGAGTTCATCTACATGCTGCCTTGATGTGTTACCCACCAGATTTCTAAAGTATGTTCAGCTCCTTCTTATTTTGTGTTCAGGCTCAAGTTCAGTCCAGTTTGTGCTCAAGCTCGTGTTCAGTCCAGTTTGTGTTCAGGCTTGTGTTCAGTCCAGTTTGTGTTCAGGCTCGTGTTCAGTCCAGTTTGTGTTCAGGCTCGTGTTCAGCTCAGTTTGTGTTCAGTCTCGTGTTCAGTCCAGTCTGTGTTCAGGCTCGTGTTCAGTCCAGTTTGTGTTCAGGCTCGTGTTCAGTTCAGTTTGTGTTCAGGCTCGTGTTAAGTCCAGTTTGTGTTCAGGCTCGTGTTCGGCTCAGTTTGTGTTCAGGCTCATGTTTAGTTCAGTTTGTGTTCAGGCTCGTGTTCAGTCCAGTTTGTGTTCAGGCTCGTGTTCAGTTCAGTTTGTGTTCAGGCTCGTGTTCAGTCCAGTTTGTGTTCAGGCTCGTGTTCAGTCCAGTTTGTATTCAGGCTCGTGTTCAGTCCAGTTTGTGTTCAGGCTCGTGTTCAGTTCAGTTTGTGTTCAGGATCGTGATCAGCTCCTTCAGCTTGTGTTCAGGCTCGTGTTCAGTCCAGTTTGTGTTCAGGCTCGTGTTCAGTCCAGTTTGTGTTCAGGCTCGTGTTCAGTCCAGTTTGTGTTCAGGCTCATGTTCAGCTCCTTCAGCTTGTGTTCAGGCTCGTGTTCAGTCCAGTTTGTGTTCATGCTCGTGTTCAGTCCAGTTTGTGTTCAGGCTCGTGTTCAGTCCAGTTTGTGTTCAGGCTCGTGTTCAGTCCAGTTTGTGTTCAGGCTCATGTTCAGTCCAGTTTGTGTTCAGGCTCGTGTTCAGCTCCTTCTCAGTTTGTGTTCAGGCTCGTGTTCAGTCCAGTTTTTGTTCAGGCAAGTGTTCAGCTTAGTTTGTGTTCAGGCTTATGTTCAGTTCAGTTTGTGTTCAGGCTCATGTTCAGTTCAGTTTGTGTTCAGGCTCATGTTCAGTTCAGTTTGTGTTCAGGCTCGTGTTCAGTCCAGTTTGTGTTCAGGCTTGTGTTCAGTCCAGTTTGTGTTCAGGCTTGTGTTCAGTCCTCTTTGTGTTCAGGAACACTTTGTGTTCAGGCTCGTGTTCAGGACCACTTTGTGTTCAGGGTCATGTTCAGTCCAGTTTGTGTTCAGGCTCGTGTTCAGTCCAGTTTGTGTTCAGGCTCGTGTTCAGTCCAGTTTGTGTTCAGGCTCGTGTTCCGTCCACTTTGTGTTCAGGACCACTTTGTGTTCAGGCTCGTGTTCAGGACCACTTTGTGTTCAGGCTCGTGTTCAGTCCAGTTTGTGTTCAGGCTCGTGTTCAGTTCAGTTTGTGTTCAGGCTCGTGTTCAGTCCAGTTTGTGTTCAGGCTTGTGTTCAGTTCAGTTTGTGTTCAGGCTCGTGTTCAGTTCAGTTTGTGTTCAGGCTCGTGTTCAGTTCAGTTTGTGTTCAGGCTCGTGTTCAGGTCCTTCAGTTTGTGTTCAGGCTCGTGTTCAGTCCAGTTTGTGTTCAGGCTCGTGTTCAGTCCAGTTTGTGCTCAGGCTCGTGTTCAGTCCAGTTTGTGTTCAGGCTCATGTTAAGTCCAGTTTGTGTTCAGGCTCATGTTCAGCTCCTTCAGTTTGTGTACAGGCTCGTGTTCAGTCCAGTTTGTGTTCAGGCTCGTGTTCAGTCCAGTTTGTGTTCAGGCTCATGTTCAGTCCAGTTTGTGTTCAGGCTCGTGTTCAGTCCAGTTTGTGTTCAGGCTCGTGTTCAGCTCCTTCTCAGTTTGTGTTCAGGCTCGTGTTCAGTCCAGTTTTTGTTCAGGCACATGTTCAGCTTAGTTTGTGTTCAGGCTCATGTTCAGTTCAGTTCGTGTTCAGGCTCGTGTTCAGTCCAGTTTGTGTTCAGGCTCGTGTTCAGCTCAGTTTGTGTTCAGGCTCATGTTCAGTTCAGTTTGTGTTCAGGCTCGTGTTCAGTTCAGTTTGTGTTCAGGCTCATGTTCAGTCCAGTCTGTGTTCAGGCTCGTGTTCAGTCCAGTTTGTGTTCAGGCTTGTGTCCAGTTCAGTTTGTGTTCAGGCTCGTGTTCAGTCCAGTTTGTGTTCAGGCTCGTGTTCAGTTCAGTTTGTGTTTAGGCTCGTGTTCAGTCCAGTTTGTGTTCAGGCTCGTGTTCAGTCCACTTTGTGTTCAGGCTCGTGTTCAGTCCACTTTGTGTTCAGGCTCGTGTTCAGGACCACTTTGTGTTCAGGCTCGTGTTCAGTCCACTTTGTGTTCAGGACCACTTGGTGTTCAGGGTCGTGTTTAGTCCAGTTTGTGTTCAGGCTCGTGTTCAGTCCAGTTCGTGTTCAGGCTTGTGTTCAGTCCAGTTCGTGTTCAGGCTTGTGTTCAGTCCAGTTTGTGTTCAGGCTCATGTTCAGTTCAGTTTGTGTTCAGGCTCGTGTTCAGTTCAGTTTGTGTTCAGGATCGTGTTCAGTTCAGTTTGTGTTCAGGCTCGTGTTCAGTTCAGTTTGTGTTCAGGCTCGTGTTCAGTTAAGTTTGTGTTCAGGCTCGTGTTCAGTCCACTTTGTGTTCAGGCTCGTGTTCAGTCCAGTTTGTGTTCAGGCTCATGTTCAGCTCCTTCAGTTTGTGTTCAGGCTCGTTTTCAGTCCAGTTTGTGTTCAGGCTCGTGTTCAGTTGAGTTTGTGTTCAGGCTCGTGTTCAGTCCACTTTGTGTTCAGGCTCGTGTTCAGTCCACTTTGTGTTCAGGCTCGTGTTCCGTCCACTTTGTGTTCAGGACCACTTTGTGTTCAGGCTCGTGTTCAGGACCACTTTGTGTTCAGGCTCGTGTTCAGTCCAGTTTGTGTTCAGGCTCGTGTTCAGTCCAGTTTGTGTTCAGGCTCGTGTTCCGTCCACTTTGTGTTCAGGACCACTTTGTGTTCAGGCTCGTGTTCAGGACCACTTTGTGTTCAGGCTCGTGTTCAGTCCAGTTTGTGTTCAGGCTCGTGTTCAGTTCAGTTTGTGTTCAGGCTCGTGTTCAGTCCAGTTTGTGTTCAGGCTTGTGTTCAGTTCAGTTTGTGTTCAGGCTCGTGTTCAGTTCAGTTTGTGTTCAGGCTCGTGTTCAGTTCAGTTTGTGTTCAGGCTCGTGTTCAGGTCCTTCAGTTTGTGTTCAGGCTCGTGTTCAGTCCAGTTTGTGTTCAGGCTCGTGTTCAGTCCAGTTTGTGCTCAGGCTCGTGTTCAGTCCAGTTTGTGTTCAGGCTCATGTTAAGTCCAGTTTGTGTTCAGGCTCATGTTCAGCTCCTTCAGTTTGTGTACAGGCTCGTGTTCAGTCCAGTTTGTGTTCAGGCTCGTGTTCAGTCCAGTTTGTGTTCAGGCTCATGTTCAGTCCAGTTTGTGTTCAGGCTCGTGTTCAGTCCAGTTTGTGTTCAGGCTCGTGTTCAGCTCCTTCTCAGTTTGTGTTCAGGCTCGTGTTCAGTCCAGTTTTTGTTCAGGCACATGTTCAGCTTAGTTTGTGTTCAGGCTCATGTTCAGTTCAGTTCGTGTTCAGGCTCGTGTTCAGCTCAGTTTGTGTTCAGGCTCATGTTCAGTTCAGTTTGTGTTCAGGCTCGTGTTCAGTTCAGTTTGTGTTCAGGCTCGTGTTCAGCTCAGTTTGTGTTCAGGCTCATGTTCAGTTCAGTTTGTGTTCAGGCTCGTGTTCAGTTCAGTTTGTGTTCAGGCTCATGTTCAGTCCAGTTTGTGTTCAGGCTCGTGTTCAGTCCAGTTTGTGTTCAGGCTTGTGTCCAGTTCAGTTTGTGTTCAGGCTCGTGTTCAGTCCAGTTTGTGTTCAGGCTCGTGTTCAGTTCAGTTTGTGTTTAGGCTCGTGTTCAGTCCAGTTTGTGTTCAGGCTCGTGTTCAGTCCACTTTGTGTTCAGGCTCGTGTTCAGTCCACTTTGTGTTCAGGCTCGTGTTCAGGACCACTTTGTGTTCAGGCTCGTGTTCAGTCCACTTTGTGTTCAGGACCACTTGGTGTTCAGGGTCGTGTTTAGTCCAGTTTGTGTTCAGGCTCGTGTTCAGTCCAGTTCGTGTTCAGGCTTGTGTTCAGTCCAGTTCGTGTTCAGGCTTGTGTTCAGTCCAGTTTGTGTTCAGGCTCATGTTCAGTTCAGTTTGTGTTCAGGCTCGTGTTCAGTTCAGTTTGTGTTCAGGATCGTGTTCAGTTCAGTTTGTGTTCAGGCTCGTGTTCAGTTCAGTTTGTGTTCAGGCTCGTGTTCAGTTAAGTTTGTGTTCAGGCTCGTGTTCAGTCCACTTTGTGTTCAGGCTCGTGTTCAGTCCAGTTTGTGTTCAGGCTCATGTTCAGCTCCTTCAGTTTGTGTTCAGGCTCGTTTTCAGTCCAGTTTGTGTTCAGGCTCGTGTTCAGTTGAGTTTGTGTTCAGGCTCGTGTTCAGTCCACTTTGTGTTCAGGCTCGTGTTCCGTCCACTTTGTGTTCAGGACCACTTTGTGTTCAGGCTCGTGTTCAGGACCACTTTGTGTTCAGGCTCGTGTTCAGTCCAGTTTGTGTTCAGGCTCGTGTTCAGTCCAGTTTGTGTTCAGGCTCGTGTTCCGTCCACTTTGTGTTCAGGACCACCTTGTGTTCAGGCTCGTGTTCAGGACCACTTTGTGTTCAGGCTCGTGTTCAGTCCAGTTTGTGTTCAGGCTCGTGTTCAGTTCAGTTTGTGTTCAGGCTCGTGTTCAGTTCAGTTTGTGTTCAGGCTTGTGTTCAGTTCAGTTTGTGTTCAGGCTCGTGTTCAGTTCAGTTTGTGTTCAGGCTCGTGTTCAGTTCAGTTTGTGTTCAGGCTCGTGTTCAGGTCCTTCAGTTTGTGTTCAGGCTCGTGTTCAGTCCAGTTTGTGTTCAGGCTCGTGTTCAGTCCAGTTTGTGCTCAGGCTCGTGTTCAGTCCAGTTTGTGTTCAGGCTCATGTTAAGTCCAGTTTGTGTTCAGGCTCATGTTCAGCTCCTTCAGTTTGTGTACAGGCTCGTGTTCAGTCCAGTTTGTGTTCAGGCTCGTGTTCAGTCCAGTTTGTGTTCAGGCTCATGTTCAGTCCAGTTTGTGTTCAGGCTCGTGTTCAGTCCAGTTTGTGTTCAGGCTCGTGTTCAGCTCCTTCTCAGTTTGTGTTCAGGCTCGTGTTCAGTCCAGTTTTTGTTCAGGCACATGTTCAGCTTAGTTTGTGTTCAGGCTCATGTTCAGTTCAGTTTGTGTTCAGGCTCGTGTTCAGTACAGTTTGTGTTCAGGCTCATGTTCAGCTCAGTTTGTGTTCAGGCTCATGTTCAGTTCAGTTTGTGTTCAGGCTCGTGTTCAGTTCAGTTTGTGTTCAGGCTCATGTTCAGTCCAGTTTGTGTTCAGGCTCGTGTCCAGTTCAGTTTGTGTTCAGGCTCGTGTTCAGTCCAGTTTGTGTTCAGGCTCGTGTTCAGTTCAGTTTGTGTTTAGGCTCGTGTTCAGTCCAGTTTGTGTTCAGGCTCGTGTTCAGTCCACTTTGTGTTCAGGCTCGTGTTCAGTCCACTTTGTGTTCAGGCTCGTGTTCAGGACCACTTTGTGTTCAGGCTCGTGTTCAGTCCACTTTGTGTTCAGGACCACTTGGTGTTCAGGGTCGTGTTTAGTCCAGTTTGTGTTCAGGCTCGTGTTCAGTCCAGTTCGTGTTCAGGCTTTTGTTCAGTCCAGTTCGTGTTCAGGCTTGTGTTCAGTCCAGTTTGTGTTCAGGCTCATGTTCAGTTCAGTTTGTGTTCAGGCTCGTGTTCAGTTCAGTTTGTGTTCAGGATCGTGTTCAGTTCAGTTTGTGTTCAGGCTCGTGTTCAGTTCAGTTTGTGTTCAGGCTCGTGTTCAGTTAAGTTTGTGTTCAGGCTCGTGTTCAGTCCACTTTGTGTTCAGGCTCGTGTTCAGTCCAGTTTGTGTTCAGGCTCATGTTCAGCTCCTTCAGTTTGTGTTCAGGCTCGTTTTCAGTCCAGTTTGTGTTCAGGCTCGTGTTCAGTTGAGTTTGTGTTCAGGCTCGTGTTCAGTCCACTTTGTGTTCAGGCTCGTGTTCAGTCCACTTTGTGTTCAGGCTCGTGTTCAGTCCAGTTTGTGTTCAGTCCAGTTTGTGTTCAGGCTCGTGTTCAGTCCAGTTTGTGTTCAGGCTTGTGTTCAGTTCAGTTTGTGTTCAGGCTCGTGTTCAGTTCAGTTTGTGTTCAGGCTCGTGTTCAGTCCAGCTTGTGTTCAGGCTCGTGTTCAGTCCAGTTTGTCTTCAGGCTCGTGTTCAGTCCAGTTTGTGTTCAGAATTGTGTTCAGTCCAGTTTGTGTTCAGGCTCATGTTCAGTCCAGTTTGTGTTCAGGCTCATGTTCAGTCCACTTTGTGTTCAAGCTCGTGTTCAGGACCACTTTGTGTTCAGGCTCGTGTTCAGGACCATTTTGTGTTCAGGCTCGTGTTCAGGACCACTTTGTGTTCAGGCTCGTGTTCAGGACCACTTTATGTTCAGGCTCGTGTTCAGTCCACTTTGTGTTCAGGACCACTTTGTGTTCAGGCTCGTGTTCAGTCCACTTTGTGTTAAGGACCACTTTGTGTTCAGGCTCGTGTTCAGGACCACTTTGTGTTCAGGGTTGTGTCCAGTTCAGTTTGTGTTCAGGCTCATGTTAAGTCCAGTTTGTGTTCAGGCTCATGTTCAGCTCCTTCAGTTTGTGTACAGGCTCGTGTTCAGTCCAGTTTGTGTTCAGGCTCGTGTTCAGTCCAGTTTGTGTTCAGGCTCATGTTCAGTCCAGTTTGTGTTCAGGCTCGTGTTCAGTCCAGTTTGTGTTCAGGCTCGTGTTCAGCTCCTTCTCAGTTTGTGTTCAGGCTCGTGTTCAGTCCAGTTTTTGTTCAGGCACATGTTCAGCTTAGTTTGTGTTCAGGCTCATGTTCAGTTCAGTTTGTGTTCAGGCTCGTGTTCAGTCCAGTTTGTGTTCAGGCTCGTGTTCAGCTCAGTTTGTGTTCAGGCTCATGTTCAGTTCAGTTTGTGTTCAGGCTCGTGTTCAGTTCAGTTTGTGTTCAGGCTCATGTTCAGTCCAGTTTGTGTTCAGGCTCGTGTTCAGTCCAGTTTGTGTTCAGGCTTGTGTCCAGTTCAGTTTGTGTTCAGGCTCGTGTTCAGTCCAGTTTGTGTTCAGGCTCGTGTTCAGTTCAGTTTGTGTTTAGGCTCGTGTTCAGTCCAGTTTGTGTTCAGGCTCGTGTTCAGTCCACTTTGTGTTCAGGCTCGTGTTCAGTCCACTTTGTGTTCAGGCTCGTGTTCAGGACCACTTTGTGTTCAGGCTCGTGTTCAGTCCACTTTGTGTTCAGGACCACTTGGTGTTCAGGGTCGTGTTTAGTCCAGTTTGTGTTCAGGCTCGTGTTCAGTCCAGTTCGTGTTCAGGCTTGTGTTCAGTCCAGTTCGTGTTCAGGCTTGTGTTCAGTCCAGTTTGTGTTCAGGCTCATGTTCAGTTCAGTTTGTGTTCAGGCTCGTGTTCAGTTCAGTTTGTGTTCAGGATCGTGTTCAGTTCAGTTTGTGTTCAGGCTCGTGTTCAGTTCAGTTTGTGTTCAGGCTCGTGTTCAGTTAAGTTTGTGTTCAGGCTCGTGTTCAGTCCACTTTGTGTTCAGGCTCGTGTTCAGTCCAGTTTGTGTTCAGGCTCATGTTCAGCTCCTTCAGTTTGTGTTCAGGCTCGTTTTCAGTCCAGTTTGTGTTCAGGCTCGTGTTCAGTTGAGTTTGTGTTCAGGCTCGTGTTCAGTCCACTTTGTGTTCAGGCTCGTGTTCAGTCCACTTTGTGTTCAGGCTCGTGTTCAGTCCACTTTGTGTTCAGGCTCGTGTTCAGGACCACTTTGTGTTCAGGCTCGTGTTCAGTCCAGTTTGTGTTCAGTCCAGTTTGTGTTCAGGCTCGTGTTCAGTCCAGTTTGTGTTCAGGCTCGTGTTCAGTTCAGTTTGTGTTCAGGCTCGTGTTCAGTTCAGTTTGTGTTCAGGCTCGTGTTCAGTCCAGCTTGTGTTCAGGCTCGTGTTCAGTCCAGTTTGTCTTCAGGCTCGTGTTCAGTCCAGTTTGTGTTCAGAATTGTGTTCAGTCCAGTTTGTGTTCAGGCTCATGTTCAGTCCAGTTTGTGTTCAGGCTCATGTTCAGTCCACTTTGTGTTCAAGCTCGTGTTCAGGACCACTTTGTGTTCAGGCTCGTGTTCAGGACCATTTTGTGTTCAGGCTCGTGTTCAGGACCACTTTGTGTTCAGGCTCGTGTTCAGGACCACTTTGTGTTCAGGCTCATGTTCAGTCCACTTTGTGTTCAGGACCACTTTGTGTTCAGGCTCGTGTTCAGTCCACTTTGTGTTCAGGACCACTTTGTGTTCAGGCTCGTGTTCAGGACCACTTTGTGTTCAGGGTTGTGTCCAGTTCAGTTTGTGTTCAGGCTCGTGTTCAGTCCAGTTTGTGTTCAGGCTCGTGTTCAGTTCAGTTTGTGTTCAGGCTCGTGTTCAGTCCAGTTTGTGTTCAGGCTCGTGTTCAGTCCACTTTGTGTTCAGGCTCGTGTTCAGTCCACTTTGTGTTCAGGCTCGTGTTCAGGACCACTTTGTGTTCAGGCTCGTGTTTAGTCCACTTTGTGTTCAGGACCACTTGGTGTTCAGGGTCGTGTTTAGTCCAGTTTGTGTTCAGGCTCGTGTTCAGTCCAGTTCGTGTTCAGGCTTGTGTTCAGTCCAGTTTGTGTTCAGGCTCATGTTCAGTTCAGTTTGTGTTCAGGCTCGTGTTCAGTTCAGTTTGTGTTTAGGCTCGTGTTCAGTTCAGTTTGTGTTCAGGCTCGTGTTCAGTTCAGTTTGTGTTCAGGCTCGTGTTCAGTTCAGTTTGTGTTCAGGCTCATGTTCAGTCCAGTTTGTGTTCAGGCTCATGTTCAGCTCCTTCAGTTTGTGTTCAGGCTCGTTTTCAGTCCAGTTTGTGTTCAGGCTCGTGTTCAGTTGAGTTTGTGTTCAGGCTCGTGTTCAGTCCACTTTGTGTTCAGGCTCGTGTTCAGTCCACTTTGTGTTCAGGCTCGTGTTCAGTCCACTTTGCTTTCAGGCTCGTGTTCAGAACCACTTTGTGTTCAGGCTCGTGTTCAGTCCAGTTTGTGTTCAGTCCAGTTTGTGTTCAGGCTCGTGTTCAGTCCAGTTTGTGTTCAGGCTCGTGTTCAGTTCAGTTTGTGTTCAGGCTCGTGTTCAGTTCAGTTTGTGTTCAGGCTCGTGTTCAGTCCAGTTTGTGTTCAGGCTTGTGTTCAGTCCAGTTTGTGTTCAGGCTCGTGTTCAGTTCAGTTTGTGTTCAGGCTCGTGTTCAGTCCACTTTGTGTTCAGGCTCGTGTTCAGTCCACTTTGTTTTCAGGCTCGTGTTCAGGACCACTTTGTGTTCAGGCTCGTGTTTAGTCCACTTTGTGTTCAAGCTCGTATTCAGGACCACTTTGTGTTCAGGCTCGTGTTCAGGACCACTTTGTGTTCAGGCTCGTGTTCAGGACCACTTTGTGTTCAGGCTCGTGTTCAGGACCACTTTGTGTTCAGGCTCGTGTTCAGGGCCACTTTGTGTTCAGGCTCGTGTTCAGGACCACTTTGTGTTCAGGCTCGTGTTCAGGACCACTTTGTGTTCAGGCTCGTGTTCAGGGCCACTTTGTGTTCAGGCTCGTGTTCAGGACCACTTTGTGTTCAGGCTTGTGTTCAGGGCCACTTTGTGTTCAGGCTCGTGTTCAGGGCCACTTTGTGTTCAGGCTTGTGTTCAGGACCACTTTGTGTTCAGGCTCGTGTTCAGGGCCACTTTGTGTTCAGGCTCGTGTTCAGGACCACTTTGTGTTCAGGCTCGTGTTCAGGACCACTTTGTGTTCAGGCTCGTGTTCAGGACCACTTTGTGTTCAGGCTCGTGTTCAGGGCCACTTTGTGTTCAGGCTCGTGTTCAGGACCACTTTGTGTTCAGGCTCGTGTTCAGGACCACTTTGTGTTCAGGCTCGTGTTCAGGACCACTTTGTGTTCAGGCTCGTGTTCAGGGCCACTTTGTGTTCAGGCTCGTGTTCAGGACCACTTTGTGTTCAGGCTCGTGTTCAGGACCACTTTGTGTTCAGGCTCGTGTTCAGGACCACTTTGTGTTCAGGCTCGTGTTCAGGGCCACTTTGTGTTCAGGCTCGTGTTCAGGACCACTTTGTGTTCAGGACCACTTTGTGTTCAGGGTCGTGTTTAGTCCAGTTTGTGTTCAGGCTCGTGTTCAGTCCAGTTCGTGTTCAGGCTTGTGTTCAGTCCAGTTTGTGTTCAGGCTCATGTTCAGTTCAGTTTGTGTTCAGGCTCGTGTTCAGTTCAGTTTGTGTTTAGGCTCGTGTTCAGTTCAGTTTGTGTTCAGGCTCGTGTTCAGTTCAGTTTGTGTTCAGGCTCGTGTTCAGTTCAGTTTGTGTTCAGGCTCATGTTCAGTCCAGTTTGTGTTCAGGCTCATGTTCAGCTCCTTCAGTTTGTGTTCAGGCTCGTTTTCAGTCCAGTTTGTGTTCAGGCTCGTGTTCAGTTGAGTTTGTGTTCAGGCTCGTGTTCAGTCCACTTTGTGTTCAGGCTCGTGTTCAGTCCACTTTGTGTTCAGGCTCGTGTTCAGTCCACTTTGCTTTCAAGCTCGTGTTCAGGACCACTTTGTGTTCAGGCTCGTGTTCAGTCCAGTTTGTGTTCAGTCCAGTTTGTGTTCAGGCTCGTGTTCAGTCCAGTTTGTGTTCAGGCTCGTGTTCAGTTCAGTTTGTGTTCAGGCTCGTGTTCAGTTCAGTTTGTGTTCAGGCTCGTGTTCAGTCCAGTTTGTGTTCAGGCTTGTGTTCAGTCCACTTTGTGTTCAAGCTCGTATTCAGGACCACTTTGTGTTCAGGCTTGTGTTCAGGGCCACTTTGTGTTCAGGCTCGTGTTCAGGACCACTTTGTGTTCAGGCTTGTGTTCAGGGCCACTTTGTGTTCAGGCTCGTGTTCAGGGCCACTTTGTGTTCAGGCTTGTGTTCAGGACCACTTTGTGTTCAGGCTCGTGTTCAGGGCCACTTTGTGTTCAGGCTCGTGTTCAGGACCACTTTGTGTTCAGGCTCGTGTTCAGGACCACTTTGTGTTCAGGCTCGTGTTCAGGACCACTTTGTGTTCAGGCTCGTGTTCAGGGCCACTTTGTGTTCAGGCTCGTGTTCAGGACCACTTTGTGTTCAGGCTCGTGTTCAGGACCACTTTGTGTTCAGGCTCGTGTTCAGGGCCACTTTGTGTTCAGGCTCGTGTTCAGGACCACTTGGTGTTGGTGGCTCTATTAACGCCGGGTTGGGAACAGTTCGTTCAGGTTTGCTAATTGTGTCTTGAAAAAAGGACATTTAGTCAGATTGAAGAAAGGCCTTTAATGTTTAATAACTGGATTTCAACATTGAAACTGGCAACCCAAACGAGAGACTCATGTGACGCTCATCCTGCTTTCTGATTGGACAATTGTCCAAAACACCAACAGGAACTTGTCATTAAGAATAGATCACGATTACATTTGATTTGTAGATGATTCTACATTTAAACATTGTTCACTCTGAAATGAGAACAGGACAATGGACACGCCTTGTTTAACCACACCCCTTTATTCCATTTTTTGAGTTTTTTTTAATGCAAACAGAAAAAGAAGAGAGAAGATAAAATTACAGATCACATTTGTGCCGGTGCTTCTGGTGCTGTTCCACTCGGCGGCCACAGGGGGCAGCAACACCCTCAGTGTGTTTTGGTGCTGCTTTGATTTCATTTTGATTAATTTTTTTGGATTAAATGCATGTGATCAAAAACATTTGTGGAAAAGATAAAGAAAACAAAAGTGGTCGCAGAGGCGTTTTCACCGGAGCGTTCTCCAGGCGTCACCGGAGCGTTCTCCAGGCGTCACCGGAGCGTTCTCCATGTGGCCCTGGGAGCAGAGACAGGATGAGAACCCTGGCTGAGGGTGAACGTCACATGTCAAACTGAGCCTGTTCTGACCCGTGTGTCCCGCCCTGGGTTGGTTGTGGTAGTACAGGGTTGGTTGTGGTAGTACAGCGTTGGTTGTGGTAGTACAGCGTTGGTTGTGGTAGTACAGCGTTGGTTGTGGTGGTACAGGGTTGGTTGTGGTAGTACAGCGTTGGTTGTGGTGGTACAGGGTTGGTTGTGGTGGTATAGGGTTGGTTGTGGTAGTACAGCGTTGGTTGTGGTAGTACAGCGTTGGTTGTGGTAGTACAGCGTTGGTTGTGGTAGTACAGGGTTGGTTGTGGTAGTACAGCGTTGGTTGTGGTGGTACAGGGTTGGTTGTGGTACTACAGGGGTGGTTGTGGTAGTACAGGGTTGGTTGTGGTGGTATAGGGTTGGTTGTGGTAGTACAGCGTTGGTTGTGGTAGTACAGCGTTGGTTGTGGTAGTACAGCGTTGGTTGTGGTGGTACAGGGTTGGTTGTGGTAGTACAGGGTTGGTTGTGGTAGTACAGGGTTGGTTGTGGTAGTACAGCGTTGGTTGTGGTGGTATAGGGTTGGTTGTGGTGGTATAGGGTTGGTTGTGGTAGTACAGGGTTGGTTGTGGTAGTACAGCGTTGGTTGTGGTGGTACAGGGTTGGTTGTGGTGGTATAGGGTTGGTTGTGGTAGTACAGCGTTGGTTGTGGTAGTACAGCGTTGGTTGTGGTAGTACAGGGTTGGTTGTGGTAGTACAGCGTTGGTTGTGGTGGTACAGCGTTGGTTGTGGTAGTACAGGGTTGGTTGTGGTAGTACAGGGTTGGTTGTGGTAGTACAGGGTTGGTTGTGGTGGTACAGGGTTGGTTGTGGTAGTACAGGGTTGGTTGTGGTAGTACAGCGTTGGTTGTGGTGGTATAGGGTTGGTTGTGGTGGTATAGGGTTGGTTGTGGTAGTACAGCGTTGGTTGTGGTAGTACAGCGTTGGTTGTGGTGGTACAGGGTTGGTTGTGGTAGTACAGGGTTGGTTGTGGTAGTACAGGGTTGGTTGTGGTAGTACAGCGTTGGTTGTGGTGGTATAGGGTTGGTTGTGGTGGTATAGGGTTGGTTGTGGTAGTACAGGGTTGGTTGTGGTAGTACAGCGTTGGTTGTGGTGGTACAGGGTTGGTTGTGGTGGTATAGGGTTGGTTGTGGTAGTACAGCGTTGGTTGTGGTAGTACAGCGTTGGTTGTGGTAGTACAGCGTTGGTTGTGGTAGTACAGCGTTGGTTGTGGTGGTACAGGGTTGGTTGTGGTACTACAGGGGTGGTTGTGGTAGTACAGGGTTGGTTGTGGTGGTATAGGGTTGGTTGTGGTAGTACAGCGTTGGTTGTGGTAGTACAGCGTTGGTTGTGGTGGTACAGGGTTGGTTGTGGTAGTACAGGGTTGGTTGTGGTAGTACAGGGTTGGTTGTGGTAGTACAGCGTTGGTTGTGGTGGTATAGGGTTGGTTGTGGTGGTATAGGGTTGGTTGTGGTAGTACAGCGTTGGTTGTGGTAGTACAGCGTTGGTTGTGGTGGTATAGGGTTGGTTGTGGTGGTATAGGGTTGGTTGTGGTAGTACAGCGTTGGTTGTGGTAGTACAGCGTTGGTTGTGGTAGTACAACGTTGGTTGTGGTAGTACAGCGTTGGTTGTGGTAGTACAGGGTTGGTTGTGGTACTACAGGGGTGGTTGTGGTAGTACAGGGTTGGTTGTGGTGGTATAGGGTTGGTTGTGGTAGTACAGCGTTGGTTGTGGTAGTACAGGGTTGGTTGTGGTAGTACAGGGTTGGTTGTGGTAGTACAGGGTTGGTTGTGGTAGTACAGGGTTGGTTGTGGTAGTACAGGGTTGGTTGTGGTAGTACAGCGTTGGTTGTGGTGGTATAGGGTTGTGGTGGTATAGGGTTGGTTGTGGTAGTACAGCGTTGGTTGTGGTAGTACAGCGTTGGTTGTGGTGGTATAGGGTTGGTTGTGGTGGTATAGGGTTGGTTGTGGTAGTACAGCGTTGGTTGTGGTAGTACAGCGTTGGTTGTGGTAGTACAGCGTTGGTTGTGGTAGTACAGCGTTGGTTGTGGTAGTACAGCGTTGGTTGTGGTAGTACAGGGTTGGTTGTGGTACTACAGGGGTGGTTGCAGTAGGGGTGGTTGCAGTGGGGGTGGTTGCAGTGGGGGTGGTTGCAGTAGGACGGTTGCAGTGGGGGTGGTTGCAGTGGGGTGGTTGCAGTGGGGGTGGTTGCAGTGGGGGTGGTTGGTTGCAGTAGGACGGTTGCAGTGGGGGTGGTTGCAGTGGGGGTGGTTGCAGTGGGGGTGGTTGGTTGCAGTAGGACGGTTGCAGTGGGGGTGGTTGCAGTGGGGGTGGTTGCAGTGGGGGTGGTTGGTTGCAGTAGGACGGTTGCAGTAGGACACTCACCGGGACACACTTGCTCACACACAGAGACACTTCACAGTGCAGATAAACCTGGGCGGAGTCTCCACTGAACTTGAACATGCTGAAGCTGAAGGAGGCGGAGCTTCCCTGACCGTTCCCGCTCACGCTCACAGACGTGTCTCTGGGATTTGGACAGCTGGACACACCAAAGCAAACACATCATATTCAAGTGTTAGTCGCACGTGCTCCTACTAAATGAACTAAAACGACGCAGTATGTGAAAGTGGGTGCGCTCTTCAGTGACCAGAAGAGCGCCATCTATTGTCCTGAGTGTGAAGCACAGGGACTTTGTGGTTTATTTTTTATTATTTTCCATCTTTCTGTTAAAAACAGAACCTGATGATTCACTGAAAATAACTGAAGCCAATGATTTCAACAGGATGTAAAAATGTGTGGTTAAATTTAAAAAATGAACATATATATCAAATCAAATCAAATCAAATCAATTTATTTTTGTAAGGCCCAAAATCACAACAACAGTTGCCTCTGAGGGCCACAGGGAGAAATGAATCAACAATGTCTGTGGTGGTGATGGAGTCAGACAATGTCTGTGGTGGCGAGGGACGATGTCCCAGGGTCCTCTGTCCTTAGACTCTCCTTCTCGGCCAGGAAAAACTACAAAAAAAACCTCTTTGGGAAAAAAGCGTAGAAACCTGGAGGAGTTCCAGTGAAGGAGAGATCCGACTCTCACAGACGGACAGACGGACACGAGGGAGACTGGAGCTGGACCCACTCTTCAGGCAGATGAGGGACCGACTGAGGCGAACTGGACCCACTCCTCAGGCAGATGAGGGACCGTCTGAGTCGAGCTGGACCCACTCTTCAGGCAGAAGAGGGACCGTCTGAGTCGAGCTGGACCCACTCTTCAGGCAGATGAGGGACCGTCTGAGTCGAGCTGGACCCACTCTTCAGGCAGAAGAGGGACCGACTGAGTCGAGCTGGACCCACTCTTCAGGCAGATGAGGGACCGTCCACACAGGGCAGGGACCACTTCACCAGGGGAGGGGCATCTGGGTCCACAGGTCCTCAGGAGTGAGAGAAAGAAAAGAAGGCGGTGAAGAGTTTGCAAGTGGAATCCAAAAATAAATATTGTTTGATAGCATAAGTAGTCAGAAGAAGAAGAGGATAGTGCTCAAGCTGTCATACTTCCCCCAGCATAGTTACTCCTAGGGCAGCGTAGCTGAAGCTGTGGGTTTATGTTTCTGTTCCTAACTAGTCTGACCATAAGCGATTTCGAAGAGGAACGTTTTAAGCCTGGACTTAAATGAAGAGACTGTGTCAGCATATTTAACATGGGTCGGGAGCTGATTCCATAATACAGCCGCTTGGTAGCTAAACGCTCTACCTCCTACAGTACTTTTAGAGACTCTTGGCACCACCAGAAGGCCGGCATTCTGAGAGCGAAGAGCTCTGTTTGGATGATATGGTTCTATAGCATCTTTGAGGTAGGATGGGGCCATGTCATTTATGGCTGTGTAATATCAGTCCATCATATCTATCAAGACATGAATACATCTGTCATTGCAGTTAAAAAAACATCCATAGATATATTAAAACATGTTCTATAAAAGTTATAATAATAATAATAATAATAATAATAATAATAATAATAATAATATTAATATATTTGCAAATAAATAATAATAAAGTCAAAATAGTAGGGTATTGATTTAATCATTGTAATAGTGGGATGACTGGAGACAAAGATATTATTAAGGTCAAAATTGCAGAAATGGTGATGAAAATACAACAATTTTGGTAATAATGTAATATGGATATTAATATTGAATTGCGTTTGGCATTAGTATTGATCGTGTTTTAATGTTATGTGGAAATGATCTCTCCTGATGAGGGTCATGTAGATTGTGCCCTTTCCCTGTCTCAAATAAATAAACTTTCCGATTATCTCTTGACTGCACAAGAAAGTAAAGATGAACAAAGACGCTTTAGTTAAGTTTCTGATTTTGTGACTGATTTAATGTTTTGTCCTTATATTGACATGAACTTCTAAATCTAATGTTACGTCCGGATTAAGACTGCATTAGTAAACTATAAAAGCTATAAACGATAATCGTCGATAATCACAGACAAACACATAAAACACATAAAAACTCTGATCACAAAGACAGCAGCACAATTTCAATTCAAAAACATTTCTGTTTTTCATTAATAATACACTTTACTTGTGATATACTTTACTAATATGATAATTAAACCTTTATTTGGTCAATATTATAATTTTAAAAGTGCCCTTACAGTGACTCATTCTTAGAAGTAAAAGTTAGTGGTCTATGAAACTACTATTTGAGTAACTTTGGCTACTCTACCCACCTCTGGACCAGGACTAAACCAGGACTAAACCAGGTCTAAACCAGGACTAAACCAGGTGTAAACCAGGTCTAAACCAAGACTAAACCAGGTGTAAACCAGGACTAAACCAGGTCTAAACCAGGTCTAAACCGGGACTAAACCAGGTCTAAACCAGGACTAAACCATGTGTAAACCAGGTCTAAACCAAGACTAAACCAGGTGTAAACCAGGACTAAACCAGGTCTAAACCAGGTCTAAACCAGGACTAAACCAGGTCTAAACCAGGACTAAACTAGGACTAAACCGGGACTAAACAGGGACTAAACCGGGACTAAACCGGGTGTAAACCAGGACTAAACCGGGACTAAATCAGGTGTAAACCAGGACTAAACCAGGACTAAACCAGGACTAAACCAGGACTAAACTGGGACTAAACCAGGACTAAACCAGGACTAAACCAGGTCTAAACCAGGTCCAAACCAGGACTAAACCAGGTGTAAACCAGGTCCAAACCAGGACTAAACCAGTTGTAAACCAGGACTAAACCAGGACTAAACCAGGTCTAAACCAGGTCCAAACCAGGACTAAACCAGGTGTAAACCAGGTCTAAACCAAGACTAAACCAGGTGTAAACCAGGACTAAACCAGGTCTAAACCAGGTCTAAACCGGGACTAAACCAGGTCTAAACCAGGTCTAAACCAGGTCTAAACCAGGTCTAAACCAGGTCTAAACTAGAACTAAACTAGGACTAAACCGGGACTAAACAGGGACTAAACCGGGACTAAACCAGGACTAAACTAGAACTAAACCAGGACTAAACCAGGTCTAAACCAGGACTAAACCAGGTCTAAACCAGGACTAAACTAGGACTAAACCGGGACTAAACAGGGACTAAACCGGGACTAAACCGGGTGTAAACCAGGACTAAACCGGGACTAAATCAGGTGTAAACCAGGACTAAACCAGGACTAAACCAGGACTAAACCAGGACTAAACTGGGACTAAACCAGGACTAAACCAGGACTAAACCAGGTCTAAACCAGGTCCAAACCAGGACTAAACCAGGTGTAAACCAGGTCCAAACCAGGACTAAACCAGGTGTAAACCAGGACTAAACCAGGACTAAACCAGACTCTCACCCGTTCTTGACCAGGTCGTATCGGGGCTTGGAGGTGGACAGCTGGTGACTGGTGGCCCAGCTGGACTGGACCACGATGGAGACCAGGTTCTGGTCCAGTCCCTCTGTGCTCAGCTCCACCCAGATGGGCTGGTTCAGCTTCAGCTCCGTCTCAGAGGCGATGGGTTGTGTCCGGCCCTTGTCCAGGTAAGACTTCATGGTCAGATTGTACTGCCAGGTTCCAGACGTGATGGTCTGCACCACCGAGCTGCACACAAATGTCCCACATGAGACTCAGGGACAACTCCAACACAAATGTCCCACATGAGACTCAGGGACAACTCCAACACAAATGTCCCACATGAGACTCAGGGACAACTCCAACACAAATGTCCCACATGAGACTCAGGGACAACTCCAACACAAATGTCCCACATGAGACTCAGGGACAACTCCAACACAAATGTCCCACATGAGACTCAGGGACAACTCCAACACAAATGTCCCACATGAGACTCAGGGACAACTCCAACAATAAGTCAAGTTTATTTGTAGAGCACACTTCATAGACAAGACAATTCAAAGTGCTTCACAACAGGAAAAAAATACATTAAAATCACAAAGACAAAGAGTCCTGATTGTAGCACCAACAG
>NW_027315723.1:49666490-49708990 GCF_026437365.1 Eucyclogobius newberryi
ATCATGGTGTTGGGGGACTTTGTATTGAAGGGGATTAAAGTGCTGAAATTGTCCAGCAGAGGGCACTGTAACATGTGTTAACTAAGAATGATATTATGATATTATTTATAATAAACAGGTGAAAGAGCAGGACAAAAGCATGTGAGCCACAGAAGTGACGTGAACACCAGCTAGCATTCGGCTAACGTGTTGTTGTGTGAGTGTTACAGTTTATTTAGTTTATACGTTATATTCTCCCAGATGACTGTAAAACAAGTGTGAATTAAATCGCATCCTTTTACACGCCTGCTTTAGTGTGTTTTGTATAATTGCAATGTGTGTAAAAAAAAGTGCGAGACTACTTATGCTAAGATTAATTGCCAGGATTAGCATTAGGAAAGCATTGGTAAGATTTCTATAAAGCCGTTTAAGACACAAATACCCAGCACGACCGTGGAGGTGAAAGCGTAAAGCTGCAAAGTGAACAAACCACCTGAACGTAAACACGGCAGACGCTTTTCTGAGCATTTAGGACTAAAGCGCTCAGGATCATAGAAGAGACGACCTTGCACTCTGGACTCCAGGTGAGGGACAACTCTGCGCTCGTCGTCCATGATGTGCTTCATTGTAAGATGTGTTTAAAACGGTGTAAAACTGTATAGCCCGACTGCCCCGTGCGCGCAGAACATCACATGCTTTTGTCCTCTTCCTCTTTAGTACTTGCAACACACAAATACAAAAGTCATGTTCCCTTGTTTATTCTACAGAATGTAACAGGTGATGGAGCTGACACAACAACAGGTTACAGCACAACACATTTGGGCCGAGCCTTCATGAACACCTGTAAATATTGGAGTCAATCTTAGCCCCTTGTTGTTGTTGTTGTTGTTGTTGTTGTTGTTGCTTCTTGCACAGATACTTGAATGCTCAATGTTATCTTAAACAAGCGTAGAGATGCTTCAAATGGGCCACCAATAATGTTGTTTTTTCTTCTTCGACAGTTTAGTTAATCATGGAAACAAATAGAAAAATATATAATATTTTGCCTGTGTTACACTGAGACATTGTTCAATCCGTTTTTCACTGTCGCCCTCCGAGACAAGCGCTGTTATGATTTTGAGCGTTACAAAAATAAATTGAATTGAATTCAAAAGACGCTGCTGGCAGAGTCAGTGCCCAGTGCTGGGCAGGGACTTGAGGTACTCCATGTGTCTGTGCACCTCCTCCTGGTTGTGCCGGATGTAGTAGACGATGTAGGCCGTCACCATGGTGAACCAGCAGAACATGGCTACAAACATGGCAACGTCTGTGGTCTTCTGGTGGAAGGTGCAAAAGTTCACCCCAGAGTCCAGGACGTGAATGACCGGCTGCCCCACATACTGGTCCTGTACAGAGGTGTGACAGATCACCTCGGTGATGCTCTGTGGGTCCATCCTCAGCCCTCTCAGCACCTCCTGCAGGAAGGGATGGGTGTCATTACATTATTGCCCTTGAGGATACTTTGTTGTGTTTGCCAGATGAAATACCTGTAGGGCACATGCACAGTGCCAGGGGTTGTGGGACAGGCGCACCCGGGCCTGGAGATGGGTGAAGGTGTCTCTGGGTAGGCCACTTAGGAGGTTGTTGGAAAGGTCTAGCATCCTCAGTCCTTCGGAGACCCCATGGAAGGCCCCAACCTCCACACTCTCGATGGTGTTGTGCGACAGATACATTTCTCTGATGCGCGGCAACTCTCCAAAAGCCTCTTTTGGGATGTGCTTGATTCTGTTGGAGGAGAGCAAGAGGACAGCCGTGTCCCGGGGCAGCTCGGGGGGAATGGCATCCAGGCTGCGGGACATGCACTGAACAACCACCCCGCCCCTTTCAAAGCAGTTGCAGCTCTGGGGACAGTTGCCTGCGCTCTCAGTCATCACGACGAGCCAAAAGACAGCAGTAAGAGGGACATGGCCCAAGAACTCAGCAGCACTCCACACCTCACACATTCTGGAGAAACATCAGGAGTCACACTGACAGGGCAGGGCAGGCCAGAAGACGTCCTCTATGTCCTCTATTCTGAACGAGATTTCTTCATGTCTCATACAAGCTCATCTGTAACAAAGCAATATAACATATAAGGTATGAGGTAAAGTGTACTAATGACCTGACATGCTTCAATTCTAGACTGATATATGTTGGTATATTTGAGGATAATTTAAGAAAAAATTGACAAATAACACAGTTTGAAAATATAACAGCTGCAACATCTTTGAAATGGTATGTTATATTCAGCAAACTGAAGTATTGGTCCATAATGGTCACGTGCATGCGGGCGGATTGCTGAAGGGCTTCACGTCCACACATTGCCATCCATTTAGTGCAATCAAGTCGTGACTGCAAATGTAGATGTCTTATATTCCACTTAAAATATGTAAAGCGTTAAAAAGTAAGCTTGCCTTGAACAAAAGAGAACGATGCAAACCTATGGGCTCGCTTAACACTCCAATCACCCGACGAGGAGCAGGATTACGGGGATGCCAGCCTGTCCCGGGGCAGTGAAAACGTGCGGTTTGAAGCAGTTTGGACTTTATGTGCGTGAAATGGCATTGGAGTAGAAATATTTCATTAATTGTTTATGCCGAGGTTTATTTGAAAAGTTTGTCTTGTCTATCTTAAGCCTTATTTATTGGCTTTTAATCAAATAAAACAAAATTCAACCAATAAGCGAGATTAATCAATAGTTTTGTTTAGAAAAACTCTCAGCCCTTTGCAAAATGCACGGAGGAAATTAAATTATGGGGAGTTAATAGTGTTCTATGTTCTTATAATTTGGTTCTGGTCCAAAATCTCTTCCCCTTTCAATGGCGTCATTGTTTGATTTTGCACATCTACGAAGGATCTGAAATTGGTCTTGATTGTACACGGTCTGCTGCTACGGAGAACAGTCCAGTATTATTAGGCCCGAGCGCCACAAGCTGGCGAGAGGCCTATTAGTCTCGTAAGGCCGTGCGAAGCACGGCTGCGAAAGTGCGCACGTAATCGAGCGCGAAGCGCTCGCCCACTTCCAAACACTCACTAACGCACTCCTTCACTCACATACGCCCCGTGCATACTAATTAGTAGTAGGAAAATGGAACGTTACCGTTGTAAACGGGCGAAGCCCGTGCAAAAGTGCGCACTAAACGAGCACTTTACATTGCCACATCCCCATATAAAGCACTCATTTGCGCTAAGTAGCTCACGAATACGTTCCCCATCTCTTGCATGTTCCGTGCATATAAGCATGTAATGCAAAAAAGTAACATTATTACTGTATAGAGGGCCAAAAACACAAAGTGGGCGGAGCCCACTCAAAATTAACGAAAGTACCCGTCAGTGACCAGGGACCCACACCATGAGGTAGCGCTTTCCGAAAATGTATAGTTTATGATATTTGAAAAATGGGAAACATTGTTTTCGCATCGGAATATTCTTCTTCTTTCTTCTTCTTCAAAAAAGTCAATGAGACCCATGTCATAATTGTTACAGCGTTGCCGTAGCGATGACCAAAACCTCCCATGTTATTCCAATGGGGAAATCGCCAGAACATGTTTACACTTTAGACTTTCACAAACTCCTCCCCCTCAGGGCGTTAGCCCTATTAACCTGAAATTTGGTGAGACTCATCTTCAGGACCATCAAAAGTTATCCACATTTTTATTCAAAGAGTCTTCACGGTGTAAGAAAACGCTGCCATGAGATTTACGCACTAACACAAACAAACTTGTGTCCTCTTGTCATACCTGTCTCTGTGATTATGAGCAATGAATTGTGTATTACTTCCCTTTTGGTCGTCGATTTTTCAGTAGCTACAACTCTAGAACACTGAGCAAATCTTAAAGAGCTCACTATTTTTAAAGAACATAAAGTTTATAGTGTTAAGCCAACAAAAAAAGGTAGATTGAGAAGAAATGCAAACCGACCTTCTCACTGTCCTCGTGTGCAGTAGTGTCCTCCTCGTGTGCAGTAGTGTCCTCCTCGTGTGCAGTAGTGTCCTCCTCCCTTCTCACTGTCCTCGTGTGCAGTAGTGTCCTCCTCGTGTGCAGTAGTGTCCTCCTCGTGTGCAGTAGTGTCCTCCTCGTGTGCAGTAGTGTCCTCCTCGTGTGCAGTAGTGTCCTCCTCCCTTCTCACTGTCCTCGTGTGCAGTAGTGCCCTCCTCCCTTCTCACTGTCCTCGTGTGCAGTAGTGTCCTCCTCGTGTGCAGTAGTGTCCTCCTCGTGTGCAGTAGTGTCCTCCTCCCTTCTCACTGTCCTCGTGTGCAGTAGCGTCCTCCTCGTGTGCAGTAGTGTCCTCCTCCCTTCTCACTGTCCTCGTGTGCAGTAGCGTCCTCCTCGTGTGCAGTAGTGTCCTCCTCCCTTCTCACTGTCCTCGTGTGCAGTAGTGTCCTCCTCGTGTGCAGTAGTGTCCTCCTCGTGTGCAGTAGTGTCCTCCTCCCTTCTCACTGTCCTCGTGTGCAGTAGCGTCCTCCTCGTGTGCAGTAGTGTCCTCCTCCCTTCTCACTGTCCTCGTGTGCAGTAGTGTCCTCCTCCCTTCTCACTGTCCTCGTGTGCAGTAGTGTCCTCCTCCCTTCTCACTGTCCTCGTGCGCAGTAGCGTCCTCCTCGTGTGCAGTAGTGTCCTCCTCCCTTCTCACTGTCCTCGTGTGCAGTAGTGTCCTCCTCCCTTCTCACTGTCCTGGTGTGCAGTAGTGCCCTCCTCCCTTCTCACTGTCCTCGTGTGCAGTAGCGTCCTCCTCGTGTGCAGTAGTGTCCTCCTCCCTTCTCACTGTCCTCGTGTGCAGTAGCGTCCTCCTCGTGTGCAGTAGTGTCCTCCTCCCTTCTCACTGTCCTCGTGTGCAGTAGTGTCCTCCTCCCTTCTCACTGTCCTCGTGTGCAGTAGTGCCCTCCTCCCTTCTTACTGTCCTCGTGTGCAGTAGCGTCCTCCTCGTGTGCAGTAGTGTCCTCCTCCCTTCTCACTGTCCTCGTGTGCAGTAGTGTCCTCCTCCCTTCTCACTGTCCTCGTGTGCAGTAGCGTCCTCCTCGTGTGCAGTAGTGTCCTCCTCCCTTCTCACTGTCCTCGTGTGCAGTAGTGTCCTCCTCCCTTCTCACTGTCCTCGTGTGCAGTAGTGTCCTCCTCCCTTCTCACTGTCCTCGTGTGCAGTAGCGTCCTCCTCGTGTGCAGTAGTGTCCTCCTCCCTTCTCACTGTCCTCGTGTGCAGTAGTGTCCTCCTCCCTTCTCACTGTCCTCGTGTGCAGTAGTGTCCTCCTCCCTTCTCACTGTCCTCGTGCGCAGTAGCGTCCTCCTCGTGTGCAGTAGTGTCCTCCTCCCTTCTCACTGTCCTCGTGTGCAGTAGTGTCCTCCTCCCTTCTCACTGTCCTCGTGTGCAGTAGCGTCCTCCTCGTGTGCAGTAGTGTCCTCCTCCCTTCTCACTGTCCTCGTGTGCAGTAGCGTCCTCCTCGTGTGCAGTAGTGTCCTCCTCCCTTCTCACTGTCCTCGTGTGCAGTAGTGTCCTCCTCCCTTCTCACTGTCCTCGTGTGCAGTAGTGCCCTCCTCCCTTCTCACTGTCCTCGTGTGCAGTAGCGTCCTCCTCGTGTGCAGTAGTGTCCTCCTCCCTTCTCACTGTCCTCGTGTGCAGTAGTGTCCTCCTCCCTTCTCACTGTCCTCGTGTGCAGTAGTGCCCTCCTCCCTTCTCACTGTCCTCGTGTGCAGTAGTGTCCTCCTCGTGTGCAGTAGTGTCCTCCTCGTGTGCAGTAGTGTCCTCCTCCCTTCTCACTGTCCTCGTGTGCAGTAGCGTCCTCCTCGTGTGCAGTAGTGTCCTCCTCCCTTCTCACTGTCCTCGTGTGCAGTGGCGTCCTCCTCGTGTGCAGTAGTGTCCTCCTCCCTTCTCACTGTCCTCGTGTGCAGTAGTGTCCTCCTCGTGTGCAGTAGTGTCCTCCTCGTGTGCAGTAGTGTCCTCCTCCCTTCTCACTGTCCTCGTGTGCAGTAGCGTCCTCCTCGTGTGCAGTAGTGTCCTCCTCCCTTCTCACTGTCCTCGTGTGCAGTGGCGTCCTCCTCGTGTGCAGTAGTGTCCTCCTCCCTTCTCACTGTCCTCGTGTGCAGTAGTGTCCTCCTCGTGTGCAGTAGTGTCCTCCTCGTGTGCAGTAGTGTCCTCCTCCCTTCTCACTGTCCTCGTGTGCAGTAGCGTCCTCCTCGTGTGCAGTAGTGTCCTCCTCGTGTGCAGTAGTGTCCTCCTCCCTTCTCACTGTCCTCGTGTGCAGTAGCGTCCTCCTCGTGTGCAGTAGTGTCCTCCTCCCTTCTCACTGTCCTCGTGTGCAGTAGCGTCCTCCTCGTGTGCAGTAGTGTCCTCCTCCCTTCTCACTGTCCTCGTGTGCAGTAGTGTCCTCCTCGTGTGCAGTAGTGTCCTCCTCGTGTGCAGTAGTGTCCTCCTCCCTTCTCACTGTCCTCGTGTGCAGTAGCGTCCTCCTCGTGTGCAGTAGTGTCCTCCTCCCTTCTCACTGTCCTCGTGTGCAGTAGTGTCCTCCTCCCTTCTCACTGTCCTCGTGTGCAGTAGTGTCCTCCTCCCTTCTCACTGTCCTCGTGTGCAGTAGTGTCCTCCTCCCTTCTCACTGTCCTCGTGTGCAGTAGTGCCCTCCTCCCTTCTCACTGTCCTCGTGTGCAGTAGCGTCCTCCTCGTGTGCAGTAGTGTCCTCCTCCCTTCTCACTGTCCTCGTGTGCAGTAGTGTCCTCCTCCCTTCTCACTGTCCTCGTGTGCAGTAGTGCCCTCCTCCCTTCTCACTGTCCTCGTGTGCAGTAGTGTCCTCCTCGTGTGCAGTAGTGTCCTCCTCGTGTGCAGTAGTGTCCTCCTCCCTTCTCACTGTCCTCGTGTGCAGTAGCGTCCTCCTCGTGTGCAGTAGTGTCCTCCTCCCTTCTCACTGTCCTCGTGTGCAGTGGCGTCCTCCTCGTGTGCAGTAGTGTCCTCCTCCCTTCTCACTGTCCTCGTGTGCAGTAGTGTCCTCCTCGTGTGCAGTAGTGTCCTCCTCGTGTGCAGTAGTGTCCTCCTCCCTTCTCACTGTCCTCGTGTGCAGTAGCGTCCTCCTCGTGTGCAGTAGTGTCCTCCTCCCTTCTCACTGTCCTCGTGTGCAGTGGCGTCCTCCTCGTGTGCAGTAGTGTCCTCCTCCCTTCTCACTGTCCTCGTGTGCAGTAGTGTCCTCCTCGTGTGCAGTAGTGTCCTCCTCGTGTGCAGTAGTGTCCTCCTCCCTTCTCACTGTCCTCGTGTGCAGTAGCGTCCTCCTCGTGTGCAGTAGTGTCCTCCTCGTGTGCAGTAGTGTCCTCCTCCCTTCTCACTGTCCTCGTGTGCAGTAGCGTCCTCCTCGTGTGCAGTAGTGTCCTCCTCCCTTCTCACTGTCCTCGTGTGCAGTAGCGTCCTCCTCGTGTGCAGTAGTGTCCTCCTCCCTTCTCACTGTCCTCGTGTGCAGTAGTGTCCTCCTCGTGTGCAGTAGTGTCCTCCTCGTGTGCAGTAGTGTCCTCCTCCCTTCTCACTGTCCTCGTGTGCAGTAGCGTCCTCCTCGTGTGCAGTAGTGTCCTCCTCCCTTCTCACTGTCCTCGTGTGCAGTAGTGTCCTCCTCCCTTCTCACTGTCCTCGTGTGCAGTAGTGTCCTCCTCCCTTCTCACTGTCCTCGTGTGCAGTAGCGTCCTCCTCGTGTGCAGTAGTGTCCTCCTCCCTTCTCACTGTCCTCGTGTGCAGTAGTGTCCTCCTCCCTTCTCACTGTCCTCGTGTGCAGTAGTGTCCTCCTCCCTTCTCACTGTCCTCGTGTGCAGTAGCGTCCTCCTCGTGTGCAGTAGTGTCCTCCTCCCTTCACGTCCCAAACCAATAGTCTCTGCTTCAGCTCTGCATGCGCCTCTCCTCTGTGTCCTGGTACTTTAAAACTGTGTGTGGTGTGAGGGAGGGAGGGGGAGAGTGGGAGAGTAGGAGCCAGAATGGGAGCCAGAGTGGGAGCCACTCCCACTCTGGCTCTCTAAAGGTCCATGCTTGATTGACAGCTCCAGAGAGACTATCACTATTGAACCCTGTTGTTGCTCGGCCGCAAGAGCTACAAGAAATACAAATAATGTACAATTAGATCATACAATTGTCACATTTACCTTTTCAATCTTTTACCATATTTAATACACGTATGAATTGCTATTACCTCAAATTATTAAACCTTTATCTATTGCCAGGGCCGGCCCAGCCTATAGGCGAACTAAGCAGCCGCTTAGGGCCCTGAGACAGGAATAGGGCCCCCAATCTGGCAACCCGTCATATGCGAAGTACAAGCGCAGCGTGCGCCACTAGTGTAGTAGCGCTGCTGGCGCGGCAGCGCACACAGCGGGAACATATAACGCACAAACCGCATTTATTTGTAATGACAATCTGGCAACCAAGACACCAAACCTGCGCTGATTGGTCAACTTCATTGTGCGCGAGGAGCTCGAGAGCAAAACATAAACACAACAGAACGTGGTCCCTGCGTGGTCCTCATGTCCAGAGGAATATATCCCCCCGATGCCGAAAAACGAAAGAAGAAACTTCTTGACGATGTAAAGAAACTGCAAACTCAACAACACTCTCCAGGTATTGAACTTCTCTTACAAAGAGACGGTTAATGCTGCTGTTTGAAACAACACGATTCTGTCACGTTAGTTCGCTCAGGCTGGAGGCGACGAGAGCTCTGCCCCGCGCACAATAATATGTGTGAATGAAAGATAATAAGCTTAACATTGACACCAGCCCGGTAGTGTCAGCTGCAGGTGAGGCCGGTGAGGTGGCGTCTATGCCCCGGTCACTAAGAGGCGGAGATCCGGTCCGGACGAGCGCCGTCTCGTCCAGAACCTCTGATGTGAGACTTTGGAGTGAACAGTGTGCGGCCCCTGTCCCGGGCCCCTGTCCCGGGCCCCTGTGCAGCCTCAGTTAGAGATGAGCGGTTTGAGTTTGCGTCCCTCTCTCTCACATCACCATGTGTGAGATCAATCGTGACTCGTGATGTCTGTTTTACTTTGACTTCTTAAAGTGGAATGAGAGGAACGTAAAGGTTTATGCATCAGCCAATCACATCGCAGCATTGTTTCACGCAGGAGTCCAGTGTGTGATGTTCTGATCAGAACAAACATTTATATTGTAATTCACTTTTAATAGAGCAATAAAACATTTCAATTTATTTAAAAAGCATCATTAGACTATTTGTTATAAATTATAATAAATTGATAGTGAAACATAACCAGACATATTATGATTACGTTTGTTATAGAATAATACTATATATTTTTATATAAAAGTGGCAAAGTTGCAGAAACACAGTCTCTTCACTATAGCTAGGTTTGGACCTTCACTTCTAGTTCTGTTCATTCTCTGGGAATAACATGTTTGCACTGTTTTATCAGTGTTAATTGTTAATCAAGCAACGCTTATGCCATTTGTTTAATTCAATATAACTTGTTTTGTCACTTTAGCAAGAAGGAACAGTTGGGAGCTGTAAAAGATAAATGAGTAAGGATAACTATTACTTTTACATTTTCAGTTAAAATGAATCAATTTGACCATAATTATTTTTCATAGCCAATATTGTATTGAGTAATTAAGTACTATGTATTAATAACTGGCTTTAGTCATTTTCTCCTGGCACAGTTTCATCACATCATCATTTTATTGCATTACAACCTCAACATTTTACTCTTACTTTAGCCGGCTGGACCACATTAAAATGCAGCAGAAGACCCAAAAAAGGTCTGAAAATCTCTGGGGAAGTGCCCCCAGACCCCCCTGTTCATTAATTTAAACTAATGTGCTAATGTGGCTGTCGACCCTTAACCCCCCCCAAATACCCCCAAAAACATATCTGGGATGTGTGTTATTTGTACAGGGAGTAGAGGTGATGTCAGCAGAATACCAAGTTGCATTGTGGGATTTAAGTTATCAATATTTGAGCTTGTGAGGCGCTGAGAATAAACTAACTGGCAAACAGATGCCCTGGAGTTTTGGTGCTTTGTTTGCGTTGAAGAAAGTTCCCATATGTGAATTGTTTACTGACAATGGCAATAAAACTGATTCTAATGACGTGGTGAGGGGCCCCCAAATATGTTTTCGCTTAGGGCCCCCTGAAGGCTTGGGCCGGCCCTGTCTATTGCCATGTGACAATCTGCTAAATAAAAGCATAGAATGCTGCCTTTTGTCTGTGTTAAAGATTTAATAAACCTTCCAAATTGCGTTGCCTTAAACTTGAACCTTGCTTAACGCTGGACACTGGATGGTCCATTGTGCCGGTGTCCAAGCAGCACCGCAGAGCCGGAGCCCGGGGAGACGGTCAGAACACACGCTGGTCAGATGGACAGTCTTCTGTTTGAAGTCCAAGAAGAGCCTGGCACACCTACACACTGACCAAGAGCCAGTTAACCCTAAAAGCTTTGGTGGAGTCTTGTCTGGACAATTAGTTTAGTGAAAGCTAAATCTAGGCCCGGCAGAGAGCGTCGTTAAAGATACAAAAGCGCCACACATGAGGTGGAGGCGTCGACCAGAGAGTCATGGTAAAAGATACGTACGCTCAGCACAGACGTGTGCAGAGGCAGATAGCGCGTTGACATCTAGGGACGGTCAAACATGGGAAACAATCAATTTAAAGTGATGTGTCCATCCCGGAGACGCCTGTCACACTGGTAATGTCAAATAAATATGGGAAGGAGTGTCTGGAGTGTCTGCCAGTGTGGGCCAGTGTGGGCCAATGTGGGCCAGTGTGGGCCAGTGTGGGCCAGTGTGGGCCAAGAGATTTGGTTTTCCATCTGGCGGATCAATAAGCACGGACAAAATGTATGATTCATGTCAACAAAACAGTTAAATTGACGGAATAGAAATTGAGGTTTTGTGATTTCTGTCACGTCTTTGTGATTTTAATGCATGTTCCTTTTCAAGTTGTGTGAAGCACTTTGATTTTTATGAATTGTGCTCTTGCCTTGCAGTAGCATTAGCTAAATGCTGGCATCTACAGGATGAAAATATAATGTGTTAGCAACTTAAAAAAAAAGAGACCTTTAGCTATCATTTAGCACGTTAACTTTACTTCAACATTAGTGTTTAGCTCTCACAGCACTTGTAACCAGGTGATCTGATGTATATTTTTATGGTGAAAGTGCAATAACATTGCGAGTCCAGTAGGGGGAGCTCAATTCTCTTGAGCGTCATGCAGGCTGTCTCTTCTTCAGTTATAAACCAGCACGGCTGAAGAAAGACGTGTCCTCGCTTTATTTCTGATAAACATCCACCTTTACAGCACCAACCTTGAATGTTTTGTACTGAATGTATGCAAGTGGTAAACGGTTCATATTGATGTAGTGACTGAAGTTGTATTTACACTGTTGTTACGAAGTCATGAGCAGCGCTAGCTAGGTAACAACATTAGCATTAGCTCCTTGTTGCTGCGCTAGCAGGGAAAGTAACACTTTCTGCTAAAACTCATGTCCAATATTATGATCTGTGTTATTTACCAAAGACTGTATAGTGCAGGGGTCAAATATTGTTTAAATGTGAATACAATATATATATTCTGTGTGACTCCTGGTTGAGTGGTTGATGGTATTGAACCAGCACATGCTGCTTTTAGACTAGCTGGAACGATATCTTCTGTTTCAATGACACTTTGTGGCCTTTACAGAGAACCTTTTCAAAATAAAAGCATTGACCATGTTACAAATGTATAAATCTGATCTGTATCTGATAAAGCAACAAAGTAAGATCTTTGAGGTCATTTACACTACGTCCCAACTGACCGCCGTTTACGTCACATCTCAAATACCTCAGAGTAACGTGTTTAATATTTCTCATTATGATGCTTCTGTAACGGACCAAGGTAAGTGAGTGAGAGAGCGAGGCAGAATCTTTGGAGGACCAAACTTGGCCTCCGTTTCTTGAGTGGGAGAGTGTGGGAAACCCTCTTGTGAAGTGGTTTACTCCATCCAATGCAGTGAAGCAAACTGTAAAGAGCGGTACATTGGAGAGGCTTTATCAGCACAGAAGACAACTCAGGACCACAGAGCGCCGTGCATCTTCATCTTAAAGCCACTACCCACTCCATCAAAGACAGTGAGGAGAAGATTCTAAGCAGGAGAAAAGCTGGTTTGAAAGAGGAGTTGAAGAGGCAATCTTTATTAAAAAGAGAAAACGTCCTTAAATAGAAACGGTGGTTTAAGATTCAAACTTCCGGTCGTTTATAATGGAATTTTGAATTCCTGGAGAGGTCGACGCCCAGGGCATTTGGATGCTAATCAGTTACTCATGGAGGAGAGAGAGTGAGCCAGGCCATAATAGGAGGCTGATGGCCCATTACAGGGCTGATAGGAAACAAAGAGGTTTAGTTTCTGGTGAAACCAAAAACATCCTGTATCAAGAGGTCCCGCCCGGTGGGCAGCGCCTACTCAGAGTAGGATAAATACCTGAGTTCCTGGTCTTGATTCGCAGATTGAGAATGACTCTCGGATGAGAGTCGAAACGTTTAGTTTTTCCTAAAAACAGAATCCAGATGATACAACTGAATCTTTTTGAATCTTTTACAATGAACACTCCTGGACGAATGTCATGGAATCAGACATGCACCGATGCTATTCCGTAACACATTGAGAACACAATTCAACTTAGAATATGAAACGACACAGAAATATCAGACATTTGTATGGCAAGCTTGGGAGAAAACGCCGGGACTGATCACGCAGGCTGTGGTACGCAGCCTGCGTGATCCTCCTGCGTCTCACCCTGTTTTTTCTCATGCTGGTTGGTTTTATTAGATATTCTGGAATAGGCGGGTCACATTTCTCATTGGTCAGCCTCACATCAAGGCACTTGTTTTACAGCTGGTATTTTTCCTAGAGATCAAGCCTTGGGCAAACATTACCTAAACTCCTCTGGGCTGTCACACCCCCTCGGATAAACATCCTTTGGCCCATCTTTACGACCCCTTCACAAATGCAGTTTGTCACACACCCGTTCTTCTCTTAGACTAATGATGCAGATAAAAATCACTATTATGCAGATAAAATACATCACAGAAATATAATCATATATTCACATTTTATCACAACAAATGAGGGATTAAACCGACACAAACCAAGTGTGGAAAAGATCCAGGGGTACGAATACTTTTGCAAGTCACTGTATATGACGCTTGTTTCTGCCTTAGCTGCCTCCGTGTTGGTGTGAACAAGGGCGTGTCATTGTTATACATCACCTTGGTACATAATGCATAATGCTGTCAAAATGCTGCTCACAAAATCAAATGTATGATGTCACAATGCCCTTGTGCTCATCCAAACTATCTCTGGAAGCTCTGAATGCATTCAAAAGAACATGTATCGTTAATTGGTTTGGTTTGGTTAAGTATTTACATTAACATCAAAAACTTGGATTAAAACGTGCAAGTACATTGTACTTCTACAGTAGTTATGTGTAAGAAAATAATTCAAGGGTGGTAGAAGTACAACCGTATGTAGACCCACCACCTGTCAGTGCAGTACAAATGCTGATGCTGAGTTTAACAAATTCAGGAATAAAGGGTCAAATGTTCCCTTCAAACACAGCATTCATGACCCAATGCTATTTTCAGTTTCTCCTAACGTCAAACATCAAATCGTCTGATGCACTGGTCAGACCTCATTGAAATGAAAGTATGTTCCCCACACCAGCTTCATAATGTTCATGTAGTACTCTCCTCCAACTGCACAAGTAGTTTTACTTCAGATTGAAACATGTGCTGCGCTTGAGTTTTTAAATCCAAGTAATACATATTATAGCACGCAACTATGAGCTTTAGCGCTGACCTAGATGCTAACCTGAAAAGTACTTATCACTGCAGTTTACTGTGAGTTATTAGCTTCTGGCAACAGCTCCAGTTTTCTTCCACGTTTTTGCATATTGTAGTTTTGAATAGAGAAAGATCTAACAGCGAACTATTGCTGTGCAACAAGGACACAACAAATGTAGGATTTTTTACAATGGTTTGTATTTCTCCAGGATTCAGGATCCAAGATGTTCATGTGGCTCTGACAGGACTCACTGTTTCATCTACACCACTGAATATATATTTATACTTTCTCTGATGGACCTGCAGAGTAATTACATTAAATGCCAATATTATTCATACCAAATATCTGTTTGTCCAAGTGAAAACACAATCCAATATCGTCCTGTTGAGGAGAATAGATTAATCACATTTTCATTAAGCTCAAGTGTCTGATTAGGGCGCTCATTTAGCCGTGTGCTAATAAGCGCTATTCAAACGCTTTGAAAATGTCCCCTGAGGATTCTCTTCTGTCAAATGCAACACAAGAGAGGATGTCACAGAAACCAAAATGAAACTTTATTAATCGTATGCTTAGCAACAACTTGAAATGAAATCCTATGTCGTTACTCACAGCTAATGTACATCTGCACAGAGCAAAGAAATTTGTAAAAATAGTTACAAAGAGCTTCACTTTTTCAAAATGACATTGCTCCCAAAGTCATTCTCAGTTTTCCTGCCACACTGTATATGTGAAATGAAAATGAATTGTACATTGCACTTATTATTGCATTAGTTGCAGTTGGTTTCAACATTGTTCACGAGAATGCACGCGTTACTCAGACACGGTTCACCACGTGCTAAACGCCCCAGAACTCTCGAGGATGTGGACGACTTGTCATCAAAGTAGATCAAATGCACCAACAATAGTGTGATTTCATGTCTGCATTCTGGACTAAACACTTCTGCAGGTGAGTTTGAATCATTTCCTTTCCACCTCAGTGACAGGAAGTACATCCTCAAGAGTGTCCCCAATAATACTGTACTTTTCTTTCCAATAACATGTAGTTTCTAACTAACAAGCAAAAGCATCGAAGCAGAATTCTGCCACAGCAATCAAATAAATACAACTTTTTCGACACATTTTTTTAGCTTAAACTATTGACTTTCTCAAAAGCTTCACTGTCTTCAACTTAGTCAATGTTGAAAGAAATCATTCACCAGATCGTTCTTGCTAATTAGCTATATCTACATAGTGTCTAGTTATAAAAATGGCAAAACATTAATAAAGGAATTTAAAGGTTTTTATTTAGTCTTCGATCTAGTCTTTTGGACAAAGTTATGTTTCAGTTCCTTATCTTCTTACTTTACTTTATAATCATTGTTTGCCATTTTGAGAAACTCAGTCAAAATCCACACAACAAATAAAGAGTTTTCCCTTGAATGGGAGAAAGTCGCTTCCGTACATAATTAATTATATGTGCATCACAAGAGCAGAAATAAATACATACTCCAAAAGTCCCAAATATTTTTAAATAAAATACATAATAATAATGACAATATAAAGACATTCAAACCTAAAGCATCAGATGAAAAAAATTAAAGACAAGATGAACAATCTTGAAAAGAGACTGAGTGGTCACGTCCGCCCAGGCCCCGCCCGCTGATCCCCCCTCAACCCCTGAACATTCTTGGCCCCCAAAAAACCTCCAGGCGCCACCCAAAGACCTCAGCCCTCAGCCTCACTTCATACTTCATACTTCATACTTCATACTTCATACTTCATACTTCCGCTGCTGAGACCAGACGGCTGAAGCGTTTGGAGGCACCTTTCAGATTTTCCGTCCAAATAAATCCTCCCACATCAGAGGAAGTCCAGAGTAAAGTGTTCAATAGTCTATTGCATGAGCGCCGCGTAGTGGACTAATGTGCTACATCACAATAGTCTTTTACAAAACTAAGAGTAGTAGTTGTTAAACAATCATTGCATTTTTATGCATACAGTGTTTTTGCCACTGATTTTCACTAATTCCCATTCATGCATCTATGTACTATTAGTCGATAGGGGTGGCTATGTCGGGAAGTGTTTTGTTAAGCAGGAGCAGGACTAGACGTGAATGGTTGAAATGGCTGAAAAAGTATGTGGAAAAGAACAGGAGCACAGATATATTATAATAATCATAATAGGTTCACAAGTTCACTGAACAAATACTCACTGCACAACACTCAACATGCAGTAGAAGAATATCAGAAATAATAGGGGAAGCTCTAGGAGTGATACCATTGGCTGAACAGGGTCATGTGATGCAGCGAACAGTTATGGGTAAATACAAATTAGGGCAAAAGCAGAACAGTCAAATTTCTAAAAAATATAACTTTTTTGTCTTTTTTTTAAATATATAGCTACAAAATGTTCTTAATTGAGCTACATCCCACCACACTCTGCCGATAGCATCACTGAGCAGCTGAAAGATGCAAAACTATTCTCTACAAAGTTTGGTATTTTACTATTTTAGAAAACAAATACGCAGCACTGACAGAAAAGAGAGAGGCAACAGAAGAAGAACCCAAACACAAGTTGTTCCTAAAAACATTCAACATGCTTCAACAGTTTGCAATAAACCTAATCAACAGAGAACTTCTACGTAAATAATGGTATTTTTCGTGGTTCTGGAAATGCTGACGTCCGGCCTGTCCTGGTCAAGGAGGTGCCCAGGCAAGAGGGGGTCAGCTTTCCGAAGAACCGCAGTCAGAGTCCAGAGGGCGTGGTCAGGAGCGCGCTGGTCGATATTGAAAGGGCCAAACGGAGAAGCCAAACAGGGAGCTTATGATGTGGTCATGGAAGATGGGTCGTTCCACATGGCGGCAACATCTCGGAACCTACAGCGACATAGTGGAGTCAACCATTGACAAACGCTCATTTTTACACCGTTTTGAGCTTTACCAAAAGAAATGACTTTTATCTTTACATAAACGGTGGCACAGACAGAACCTGGGTGGTATAGGATACATACCTCGCGTTGATGAGGTACTGGGCCAGGCTGATGTTAGCGGGGGTCCCTGTGATGGTTATCTGGCGCTCCGATGACCCTTCCATAGCGTTAGCAATTTTGATCTGCGCCCCAGACATCTGACGGATCTCGTTGATTTTGGTTCCCTGGCGTCCGATTATGCAGCCTATTAGCTGGGAAGAACATGGAGGGGCCACTTAGACTCAGCAGAGAAATAAGATAACACATTTCACCTCTATCTCACACAGAAACCTTATTTGAGCTAAAGAATGACAGCAATAACCCTTCCATTACATTATATTCCGTATCCACTGAAACGTACTCACATCATTGGGAATGGTGAGTTCATGAGTACTGGCCTGGTTACTGGCATCCAGACCTGCTGCTGCAGAGCACAACATAGAGAACAGTTTGGTACAAAAGAACTCATCACCTATATTTATAAATGAAGATTCTTCCTGCACAACACTGGAGTTAAGATCAAGGCTAGAGGATTGGTTTTGTCCTCTGAGTGGTACATATTGGGTCAGTACAGCACGGTTTGGTCAGGACTGTTGGAGGGCAGTGGAACAGGAGGCGCTTTCAAGTCATGATGTTGGTTTGTTTCAGTTGTGTGGCTTTTTTGCATGTTCAAAGGTCAAAGGGACCTCCAGGGCTTTAGCTCAAAGTACATTCCCTTTGTGAGTCTTGACCTCTCCAGCCAATAATTATAAAATATTTTTTTTCCTAAGGGCCAAACTTGCATCCAATTATGTGTCGAAGGGCCAAAGCGATCGTTGGTGTAACAAATGCTCATAAGCAAATTTCAGTCAAATATAAGCCACTGTAAAATATAATGTTTTTCATCTTCTTCCGCTTGTTCCCTTTAGGGGTCGCAGGCGACTGGAGCCTATCCCAATGACTTTGGGCCTTAGGCGGGGCACACCCTGGACACCCAGCTAGTCGCAGGGTTAATACAGAGACATAGACACACAAAATAACATGTATGTTATAATATTTAACATCCAAAAACGTGCGGCCTTGTGGATTAAAACAGGTCCAGAAGAGTGCCCACCCGTACTGTATTGGGTCTCCTTTTTAATTTAGCAAAGCAGACTCTGGACTGGCTTTGCAATCAATTTCCCCAATAGATTTTCCTCACTGCAGACATGTGGACTGTTTGTCCGAGAGTCCCTGATTGACAGGAGTGTGCCATGTTTGTCTGTGATGTGTGCTGTCGCTTGTAGAAGGCGCAGAATATGAATTATGACTGAGGAGGAGCACTTGGTCATTTCAAACCGGGGCTCAGAAGTACCAACCAACCCATGCCATAGTGTACTGAAAATGGGGCTTTAACTTGTGCTAAAGCTTGTCCAGAGGTTTAGATTTAACAGAGGACAGAAGATATAACAGCAGCGACCTCAACACTAGCCAGAGCAGACCACCAGCAGGCCATGCCCACCACAGTAGAGAGGACAGACAGAGTGTGTTGTGTAAGGTCCAGACAGGAGCTTTGGTACAGGACGAGTGTGGGTGGGTACGTACCGGGGAAGGCAGGGGTGGTCTGTCCGAGGGGGGTAAAAGGGGTTTGCTGCATAGCCAACTGGTGGAGCTTGCTCAACTGCTGAGGGGGGGAGGAGGAGGACAGCAGAGCTATAAGGTCCACATGGTTAAAAACTCCAAAGCATTCACCCAGTCATTCATTCATCCACAGATATAGAGACACTGTCCAGTTACTACAACAGCAAAGAGAGGACAAGGAGAAGTACTACACAGGACAAAGTCAAAGAGAGTTGAGAGAAGGCGCTCATAGAGGACTTGAGTTAGCAACACCTTCTACATCCAGACTAACCATGTCTACACTACTGTCAGTGGCCTTAATGCCTGGTCTAAATGTCTTCTTGTTCTTTGCTCAGTGGTTTGGAATATATTTTAGAACCAGGGGGATTCTGCTTCCTTTATCATTTCTAATGCTCTTCTGAGGAAACATCAAGCATTAGATGCTTAAATCTAAGACCCTTTAGGTCAGGAAGCATCAGGAACATGAGAACACCAGCTAATGCTAATAGCAACAAGTAAAGGGTAACAACCATGAGGCAGTAGAGCATTCCGGATATAGACTTAATGTGTCGAGGCTTAAGCCTCGTACAAACCGCGGCGGCCCAATCGCGCCCTACGCAGAATTTGAGCGCGTGTACATTTGAAAGACAAACGCACCGGACGCGCGTTCTCGACGCCCCGGACTCATGTCCGTAAAATACACTCAGCAGCTGAGTGGTCCTGTGCACATGCTCAGTGGAGGAGTTGTGCTGTGTTGCTTTTCTTGTGGTGTAAATGGAGTTTAATGTTGGACCATGGCTTTGGTTTATTAACGTTACAAAGTCCAAAAGCGGAGGTGATGGGCCCCGGGGCCCGTCTGGGACCCGCATATACTTCAGAGCTGAGCAGAGTTTAGTCAAGATCATTATTTGCTCCAAGAGCTGCGTTTTAAGGATTTTTTTTATCTTGCGGGGTTTGTTTTGGGTCTTTTTCCGGGTCGTGCAGCACGTCATCTCTGATTGGCTGCTACGGAGCATCTGCTGTAGAAACCTGAACAAATCTGAACATGTCGCGCCGGCTACTTTGGGCGCTTCGGGCGCCTCATACGCGCCCAAAGCGTCGAGAGCGTATGAAAACGCACCAATCGCGCAGCAAAAACAAAGAATCGTGCCACGGGAAACGCACTACGCGCTCAAAGCGCGTTTACATAGACTTTGAATGTAAATCAGACGCTTCGGCCGCCGCGGTGTGAAGGCCCCTTAAGAAAGACAACGGGCTAAGTACTCTTCATTTCTGCAAAAATGGTTCCAACTCAAAATATGGATTGTCCAAGTCCCATGAGAATTAAAAAGGGAAGGGAGGCAGGAGATAGAAGAGATAGAAGATACATATTAAACACAGTACGGTATTAATATTATATGGTAATATTAATGAGGGAGTATAGGTGTAGGCCTGTCTCAGAGAGAGGGTGGTCTTTAGGAGGCACTCACGTCAGGGTGAGGGATGGCGTACTGTCCCTGGATCGTGTATGCCTGCAAAGAATAGAAAAGATAAATATATTAAATTCAATATTAGATCAACTCAGTGTGACACAACATTTTTCAACTGTAGTTACAAAGTGCTAATGTAAAGAGGAGTGGAGAAAATGTGGATTTTATTCCATAACAATGTTTGCCACGGTGGCATCATGAAGCGTTATTATTATTAGTGGCATATTTCCAATTATAGTCCTAATTTAACATGGCTCAGAAAATGTAGCAGCGTCAAAGGTTTGTATTATAGTGCTTCTTCGGTCTCCCAGGATACAGAGGACTATTGTCCACAGTGTGTCCCAGCGCGTGGACAGGGCTCAGAGGCTTCTCCACCATGTTCTGATGCACCTGATGAGGAGGGGGAGGGTAAACGCTGTGTCTGTGTTTGAGCTTTAACTGAAGTACAGAATCTGAACCACCAGGGGAGCTGTCATCACAGGGTCATCGCAATTCAATCAAATGACGTTATGCCACTTACAACTGTAATAAGTATTTATATTTTGTGTAACGTGTTTAGCACAGTGTCATGCAGTAGTGTGCGTTTTAAGGGCGAGCAGATTTGGGGAGTTCAATATTTAGTGGATTAACACAAAATATCTAATATGCAAAGTCCCAGCTCCCCCCACATGAAGAGCAAACAGTATCCTACACAAACAGCACTCTGTGTTGTTAAATGATGTTGTTTAACTAACTTCTGATCATCAGAAACATATCTGCAAAATAATGAAGTGTACAAAGCCGGGGAGGTAAAAGGACCCAGGGGTCTTTGGGAGATACAGGTAAGGCCCCGAACGCTCACATTTATACTGACAGCAGGTTCAGAGGTCACAGCGCATGCGCACACGTTTCCTGGTAGTGTTTAATATTGACTACTAAAACACCATTTATTCTGTGTTTTTAAAGGTGTATTTGTGTGTCTGCTACTGGAGAGTGTGCCCCTCCCTCTGTGTCCCGCGAGCCCCTCCCTCTGTGTCCCGCGAGCCCCTCCCTCTGTGTCCCGCGAGCCCCTCCCTCTGTGTCCCGCGTGTCTCTGACAAACTGATCATCGGCTCATGTTCAGGTCTCATTATAGCTCACCTTTCATGGCTCTTTCCTGGTGTTTGGAGGCGTGGAGAGGACATGACAGGACGTGGGTTCATGAGCGAGATCCCAGCTGCAGGTGGACGTCGCACGCCGGGTTTGGGTTGCGCGCGCCCCTAGTGGCTACTTAGAGCACACACATTTCCTACGCAGTCCTTTGTAGTTGAGGCCCCTGACCCGTAACTTGGCCTGGTGTTTAATGTTTGTCTCCATGGAGATAGATGCGTTTAATGTTACTGTGGGAAATTTCAGCGAAGACTGAGACTTTATGTATTTCTTTTCTTAGAATGTTTCCCAGTATGAAATTAAGCCACATTTTCCGAGCACAAATAAGAGTCTATGATCTAATGTCTTAAGCAAAGTATGCCACCGATGCCGATACGCAAATGTATCATAAATGATGTTAGAGACAACTTGAACACACAAATTATGATAAAACTCCTGACATAAACATTTTGGCCTGCTGTATCTCAGAATGTCATCTCGCACTCCTCTTTATCACAGACAATACAAAGGAATAGTGTAAGTGTATAGTATATGATCACATGCATCCCACATTCAACTCATCGGTCAGATCCAGTTGAATCGAGTAGAGGACAGTGACAGTGGGTGTGACCGGAGGGTGAGTGACAGAAAAGATGTTCTAGAGAAGTAAATGCTTTGACCTATTGAGACAGTGTCTTTTTAATAAAAGCCTGGGAGGTCAGAATAGAGCTATAAATCTAGCTGTCAGTCCAGAACCATCACTATCAAGTGTTTTTAACTGTGACTTTCACAGAACCTTGTGCTTCTGTTTTGTCGTTAAATATCTGCAGGTTCAAAAGCAAGAGAACAAGTCCCTCTGTCATACCATATGTATGTGATATGTTCAGTTAACTACAGTCTGTGCACTACAGTCTGTGCCCTACAGTCTGTGCCCTACAGTCTGTGCCCTACAGTCTGTGCACTACAGTCTGTGCACTACAGTCTGTGCCCTACAGTCTGTGCCCTACAGTCTGTGCACTACAGTCTGTGCCCTACAGTCTGTGCACTACAGTCTGTGCATTACAGTCTGTGCACTACAGTCTGTGCACTACAGTCTGTGCACTACAGTCTGTGCCCTACAGTCTGTGCCCTACAGTCTGTGCACTACAGTCTGTACACTACAGTCTGTGCACTACAGTCTGTGCACTACAGTCTGTGCACTACAGTCTGTACACTACAGTCTGTGCACTACAGTCTGTGCACTACAGTCTGTGCACTACAGTCTGTGCACTACAGTCTGTGCACTACAGTCTGTGCATTACAGTCTGTACACTACAGTCTGTGCACTACAGTCTGTGCACTACAGTCTGTGCACTACAGTCTGTGCACTACAGTCTGTACACTACAGTCTGTGCACTACAGTCTGTGCACTACAGTCTGTACACTACAGTCTGTACACTACAGTCTGTGCACTACAGTCTGTGCATTACAGTCTGTACACTACAGTCTGTGCACTACAGTCTGTGCACTACAGTCTGTGCACTACAGTCTGTGCACTACAGTCTGTACACTACAGTCTGTGCACTACAGTCTGTGCACTACAGTCTGTACACTACAGTCTGTGCACTACAGTCTGTGCACTACAGTCTGTACACTACAGTCTGTGCACTACAGTCTGTGCACTACAGTCTGTACACTACAGTCTGATGCTATAGAACTTGCACTGCGATATGGTCTGACATCATCCACAGACACTGAAATATATCAGGACACCTTGTGACCTTCACCTCACTTGCTGCACTTAGACAGGAGGTCATACCTGGAGTTAGCTCCTTCAGCTTGACCTGGAGGGTGCAGGTGTGTGCCAGGGTATTGAAGGCTAGTGTCCACAGGGACGTTTATCATGAGTGACCATGGACTGACCTGACGGGACGGCCACACACATGTACTTCTGTGTCTGGATTATAGTTTTCAATTTAACGTTCCATGTATCTGACCTTAAAGACAGGTCATGGGATGAATTGTTGTCGGGGGCAGTCAAAGGCAGACTTCAGACTTAAATGGAGTGACGAGTCGATTGGGGATTGTTTGATCTTCTAACTTTATTGTGAGATAGAGATTAGCCAAAATAAATAGAATTATGTCACTCAAAAGCTTTAAGAACGGTTTAGTGACCTTTGAACCTGATGTTCATGGTGATACATGGTTACACTCTTTTGCCTGTGAGTGAGGGCTTTGGATGAGTGAGTCCTGCTGTGGATCCATGTTCAGAGCAAGAGAAAACCACAACTACGCAGCACATACTTTGCATTTTTGAGTCCTGACTTTGGGATCTGAACCTGCCATCGATCTCACTGGTGCAATGACAGCTTTGTTGGTACCAAACATAAAAGTATCATAAGTGTTGGCATTTGTCTGAGTGGGGACTTGGCCTGATGGATGGCGGTAGCACCCATCTCATGCTCTAACTAGGGGGTGGTGGGGGTGACAGTGAGGGTGGGGGTGAGTAGAACCTGGCGTGACACTAACAGGCAGTGGCTGGTGCTGCAGTAAGAGGCTGAGGTTTGCCGTGGACGCCGCCAGCGGATCTGCCCTTACCTGGCCACCTGAAAAAATGACAGGGGTGGAGGCAGGCTTGGGGCGGTACGGGATGGTGGCACCTTTGGGTGGGGACTGTGGGTGGGGCAGAGGGGAGAAGAGTGGGGGAGAGAGTGTGTTAGAACAGAAAGTCGAACAGTGCTGGAAGGGGACTGTGCTCCTGTGTGCACATGCTGAAGGCGGGGCCCGAGTACCTGGAACACCACTTCGACTGGGTAAAGAGGACTTTACAGGCGGCACCAGCCCGTATCTGTGGACTTACAATCATGTGACAAATGTCCCAATGTCCCGGGCTGAGGGGGAGATCAAGGCCCCGTGACGAGGTGGCTGCAGATAGTTCAGGAGAGTTAATGCATAAACAAGAGCAGACTTTTGCAGGTCTCCATCACTTAGATTTAGTCCATGTTTTTCATAATCAAACATAAAATGGCAACATTATGTAACTATGTTGGTGTCTGATTAACGACTAAAGTGAACACTTTATTTAATAGAACAAATTCACTATTGACAAATGTGAGAAATAGTTGTGTAGAAACGACTATAGACACTACTGTGACCACTCCTATTTGGAAGTAGTACCAGTTGCTGCCATAAGGAGGCTTTGCATATGCACAGGGCCCCCGCCTATAGGGCCTCCAATATCGAGATTAGAAACCCTAGCCACATTAGTCGTTGTGGTGAATGTAGCTTTAGCGTGTGAGACTGTTTCTGATTGTTGACTGTCTGATGTTTGTTGGATCTTCAAAAGGATCAAGAGTCTCATAACGCCACAAAAGTGAACAGTCTTTTACCAGTATCATAAACATTAATATCATGAACATTAATAATATACGATGTCTGTTCAGCACGTTACCTCGAGCATGACCACACAGATTTGTTTGACACATTGGATGATGGCTTCAGGGGCCCCTGAGATGGTCACGGCCCTCTCTGTGGAGTTAGGCAGCATGTCCCCGGCCACCTGCACCTGCGCCCCGGTGGACTGCAAATACATATTCAACTATATATAGTTATATAATACACGACGCAGCATCACTACGTCTGTTGTCGCTCTCGGTTGAAATATGATTTTAATCTGAGCGGATAAAACACAGAAGAGATTATACTGTCGTCTTCTGCTGTGTCCTCCAGAGGGCAATAGTTCAGAGGATTTAACAAACTGTAAAATAAAGCATGAAAAGAGAAAGAGGGGCACATACCTCCCTCATTTCCTTGATCTTGGAGCCGCCCTTGCCGATGAGCGAGCCGCACTGGCTGGCCGGCACCACCAGGCGCAGGGTCACGGGCGGCTTACTGGTGGCCGGGCTGTTACTCATCGAGTTGATAATATCCTGCAGAGAACAAAGGACATTACAGGTATTTAAATTCTGTCAGTATATAACCTTTACTTTGAGTATTTACTATGGAGGAAGGAACAGTGGTGCAGTGGGTCGAATTTTCACCCTAATTGGAGGATAACCAGTTCATTCCACTCTGGGGAACATACTTTACTCTTGAAGATACTTTACTAGAGTTTTTAAAACTTCCTATAATCTGTTATCTGTCCTTTTCTTCTGTATCTACTGTGTTGTATCAATTAAATTTCCCCCTGTGTGGACAATAAAGGAATATCTTATCTTATCTTATCTTACTCACATGTTCAACTTTCAGGGGCGGTTTGTTATTACACAGTTCACACACATTTTGTCCACTTATTTGCTCTTTAGCACCTTTTTATCATTGCACTTCACTGTCACAGAGCAGCGCATTTGACCCACTAGGCTGAAGTTTAGGGTTGTCAAAAGTATTTAATTGATACTAAAAGTATCAAAACTAGACAAAAAATCACAAATGGGACAAAATTTGACCTTTGACCCTGAAGTTTTAGAACAATCTTGAGCTTTATCAGGACAAACAAACACACACACACACACACACACACACACACACATGGTTACATATAGAAAATACTATTACTTTGTGTCTAAAATGACCAGCTGTGTGTGGCTTTTTAATCGCAGAGAGTGAAGTGATGAGTTCCTCCTTTAAGTGGTCTGACTGTATTTGGTTGTGTTCTGACTGTATTTGGTTGTGTTCTGACTGTATTTGGTTGTGTTCTGACTGTATTTGGTTGTGTTCTGACTGTATTTGGTTGTGTTCTGACTGTATTTGGTTGTGTTCTGACTGTATTTGGTTGTGTTCTGACTGTATTTGGTTGTGTTCTGACTGTATTTGGTTATGTTCTGACTGTATTTGGTTGTGCTCTGACTGTATTTGGTTGTGTTCTGACTGTATTTGGTTGTGTTCTGACTGTATTTGGTTGTGCTCTGACTGTATTTGGTTGTGTTCTGACTGTATTTGGTTGTGTTCTGACTGTATTTGGTTGTGTTCTGACTGTATTTGGTTGTGTTCTGACTGTATTTGGTTGTGTTCTGACTGTATTTGGTTGTGTTCTGACTGTATTTGGTTGTGTTCTGACTGTATTTGGTTGTGCTCTGACTGTATTTGGTTGTGTTCTGACTGTATTTGGTTGTGCTCTGACTGTATTTGGTTGTGTTCTGACTGTATTTGGTTGTGTTCTGACTGTATTTGGCTGTGTTCTGACTGTATTTGGTTGTGTTCTGACTGTATTTGGTTATGTTCTGACTGTATTTGGTTGTGTTCTGACTGTATTTGGTTGTGCTCTGACTGTATTTGGTTGTGCTCTGACTGCATTTGGTTGTGCTCTGACTGTATTTGGTTGTGCTCTGACTGTATTTGGTTGTGTTCTGACTGTATTTGGTTGTGCTCTGACTGTATTTGGTTGTGCTCTGACTGCATTTGGTTGTGTTCTGGCTGTATTTGGTTGTGTTCTGACTGTATTTGGTTGTGTTCTGACTGTATTTGGTTGTGTTCTGACTGTATTTGGTTGTGCTCTGACTGTATTTGGTTGTGTTCTGACTGTATTTGGTTGTGCTCTGACTGTATTTGGTTGTGTTCTGACTGTATTTGGTTGTGTTCTGACTGTATTTGGTTGTGCTCTGACTGCATTTGGTTGTGTTCTGGCTGTATTTGGTTGTGTTCTGACTGTATTTGGTTGTGTTCTGACTGTATTTGGTTGTGTTCTGACTGTATTTGGTTGTGCTCTGACTGTATTTGGTTGTGTTCTGACTGTATTTGGTTGTGCTCTGACTGTATTTGGTTGTGTTCTGACTGTATTTGGTTGTGTTCTGACTGTATTTGGTTGTGCTCTGACTGTATTTGGTTGTGCTCTGACTGTATTTGGTTGTGTTCTGACTGTATTTGGTTGTGTTCTGACTGTATTTGGTTATGTTCTGACTGTATTTGGTTGTGCTCTGACTGTATTTGGTTGTGTTCTGACTGTATTTGGTTGTGTTCTGACTGTATTTGGTTGTGTTCTGACTGTATTTGGTTGTGCTCTGACTGTATTTGGTTGTGCTCTGACTGTATTTGGTTGTGTTCTGACTGTATTTGGTTGTGTTTGTGTTCTGACTGTATTTGGTTGTGTTCTGACTGTATTTGGTTGTGCTTTGACTGTATTTGGTTGTGCTCTGACTGTATTTGGTTGTGTTCTGACTGTATTTGGTTGTGTTCTGACTGTATTTGGTTGTGTTCTGACTGTATTTGGTTGTGCTCTGACTGTATTTGGTTGTGTTCTGACTGTATTTGGTTGTGCTCTGACTGTATTTGGTTGTGTTCTGACTGTATTTGGTTGTGTTTGTGTTCTGACTGTATTTGGTTGTGTTCTGACTGTATTTGGTTGTGTTCTGACTGTATTTGGTTGTGCTCTGACTGTATTTGGTTGTGCTCTGACTGTATTTGGTTGTGCTCTGACTGTATTTGGTTGTGCTCTGACTGTATTTGGTTGTGCTCTGACTGTATTTGGTTGTGCTCTGACTGTATTTGGTTGTGCTCTGACTGTATTTGGTTGTGCTCTGACTGTATTTGGTTGTGCTCTGACTGTATTTGGTTGTGCTCTATTTGGTTGTGCTCTGACTGTATTTGGTTGTGCTCTGACTGTATTTGGTTGTGCTCTGACTGTATTTGGTTGTGCTCTGACTGTATTTGGTTGTGCTCTGACTGTATTTGGTTGTGCTCTATTTGGTTGTGTTCTGACTGTATTTGGTTGTGCGTGTGCAAATATCCCAGGATGCAGTTCAGTCTGTTCCTGAGCCTTGCAGGGGCCTTCCTTTTGGCCCCCTGCCCACCTCTGTACACAGGATAAAGAAGAGTGTCCTTGTGTACTCCAACCTGCACCGAGCCTTTGCACTGTCCGCTGTCATGTCCTGCTCAAGGGCACGTCCATACTCCCTCCCACCTCGCACACTTGGCAGTATATATACTGTACTATACTATAATACTTGACAGTATATGTACTGTACTATACTATAATACCTGACAGTATTCAGTCAGAGGATCGATCGTTACCTCCTCGAACTTGTAAGCGATCATAGCGAAGGCTTTGAAGATGGCGTCTGTGGGTCCAGTGATGGTGACGATCCTCTCGGGGCAGTTTCCCTCTGAGATGTTGATGCGGGCCCCGCTCTGTGCACACATAAAAGTGACTGTAAAAAAGAAAGTGGGACACTCTTGGAATTAAGCTTGGATATTATAAAAAAACATGAACGTTATTATGTTATTAAGTATAAGATAACTATAGTATTTTGATATGATTCAAATAATGTATTATTATATATCTGCATGCTTTTGTTGTTGAGGTGTGTCCATATACTTTACTCACATCCTCTCTCATTTTCTTCACCGTCTCTCCTTTCTGCAAAAACAAACACACATCTGAACATTCTGCTCCCTCCTTCTCCTTATCTGCTGTGGATGTGTTGATATTACCTTTCCAATGATGCTGCCCACCTCCTGAAAACACACACACACACACACACACACACACAGAGTTAGCTCATGCTGCCTCTGGACACCATCATGTCCATGTCCAGACGTGCTGTACCTTGCCGTGCATGAGCAGCCGAATGGTCAGGGTGACGTTGAGCCCGCCTTCTGATTGGACCTTGATGGGTTCCATGGCTGTGGTCGAGTGTGTGAGGGCAATCAGGTGACTGAGTGTGATGGTGGGGGAGGCCAAACGGTCACCTGCGACAGACAGACACAGTGTGGGTCAGTCATTTGCGTGGGCTTTTAGGTTCGTTAGTGTTTGTTAAGGTTCTTAAGATGATTTTAGGATTCTCCTTATTGCAACTTTTGAAAAGACGTGTCAGAGCTCAGCAACTGAAAGACTAGACGTGAATTTAATAACAGCAAAACAATACAGGAGCCTCTTTAAAATGTCTGCTGTTTCTGTCACACACTTGCAGATAAATCACAGCTAAAATAGTGCGTCGGCCACTCAGTCCTGGTTCTCAAACAGCTTGAATCAAACGTTTGAATGTTATAGAAGAAACTGATTGTGCCAATGTCATATTTATTTTTGATCAAACTTAATGGGTCAGAGCAGCAGTACTGGGCAATGGCCAGACGAGGGCACTACAGACATGCTTTCTGTTCTGTCATGTTCGAATGCATTTCCAAGATCATTTGTAAATTCATGGTCAATCATTTCTTTTCTCTTCTCAATTTTCAAATAACAAATGGTTAAGGGATTTTGAAGACATTCATGCAGTTTGTTTTGACCAATCATGTCATTTTATATATATTTAGGCCCGAGCGCCACAAGCTGGCGAGAGCCCTATTAGTTCCGTAAGGCCGTGCAAAGCCCGGCTGCGAATAGCTGCACATAGTGCGCACGAAAACGCACTCCTCCACTCATGCATACTAATTAGTAGTAGGAAAATGGAACATTACCGTTGTAAACGGGCGAAGCCCGTGCAAAAGTGCGCACTAAACAAGAACTTAACATGGGGATAATGACCGCCCATATAAAGCGCTCCTTTGTGCTAAGTAGCTCACGAATACGTTCCCCATCTCTTGCATGTTCCGTGTATATAAACATGTAATGCAAAAATTGAACATTATTACTGTTTAGAGGGCTCAAAACACAAAGTGGGCGGAGCCCACTCAAAATTAACGAAAGTACCCGTCAGTGACCAGGGACCCACACCATGAGGTAGCGCTTTCCGAAAATGTATAGTTTATGATATTTGAAAAATGGGAAACATTGTTTTCGCATCGGAATATTATTCTTCTTTCTTCTTCTTCTCGGGACGAACCCCCCTATTTTTCACCCAGTGAACATTGATGAAAAGTCAAAAAAATGTGCACACCTCTGAAAATCGTGCCTCTCTACATTCTGGCTCATCTCCTTTTTTTTTATTTAAAAAATTGGCGCGTCAGCGCCCCCAAATGCACCAAAAATGCCTTGAGAGATGGGATATGACCAAAAAAATCTGATCGAGGAATCATGAAATTTGGCGCAGAGGTAGATGTTGACAAGAGAAGTAAAAAATATTATTACGGCAACGCCGTCCACCCAACCAAATGTCGGCCATATTGGGTTTTTCTAAACGTCGTACTTTTACAAACTCCTCCCAGGGCGTTGGTCCTAAAAAGCTGAGGAGTGGGACATCACATTGACCCTGTCACGGTCTCTGTGCGGCGAAGCTGCAAACTGTAGCTAGAATTTCAGAAATGTCCCAAATTTTTAATTTGCTGCCGTTTACGCAGATAAAGTCCAAATTACGTCAAATTAGAATCAGTTGTTAAACTCTTTGCCCTAAACCTACTTGAAGTGAAATTAATTAATATGGCACGACAGCGCCCCCTACAGATTTTATATGGAGGTTAAATGTTTAGTTTTGCGAAATTTTACACAAAATTCAATTTTGGCCTCACAATAAAAAAAGTCAATGAGACCCATGTCATAATTGTTACAGCGTTGCCGTAGCGATGACAGAAACCTCCCATGTTATTCCAATGGGGAAATCGCCAGAACATGTTTACACTTTAGACTTTCACAAACCCCTCCCCCTCAGGGCATTAGCCCTATTAACCTGAAATTTGGTGAGACTCATCTTCAGGACCATCAAAATGTATCCACATTTTTATTCAAAGAGTCACGGTGTCTGTGTTACATTTTGCCAGAAATTCTAAATAAATTGCTTTATGATGGTAAAACAAAGAAGAGAAGATGTGACAGCGTCACAGATTCAGCAGTAGATGTAATAAAAGGACAATTGGGATGCGTTAGAGCCCCAACGTGTACATGCACGTTTGGTCTCGTTCACTGCGTCGTAAAGCTCTAGCTGCTGAACGTGATACTGCACTTTTATCTCCACTGGTCCAGCGCACAATCATCTGCTGCTGTGTGTGGACTTCTGTTGTATTAGATGTTTATGTGTAAATGCAGTATAAGTATGTAAATGCAGTATAAGTATGTAAATGCAGTATAAGTATGTAAATGCAGTATAAGTATGTAAATGCAGTATAAACACCGTACGCTGTTAGAGCCACTGTAATGTTCAGTTATTTGTGCTCGTCTCATTCAGAGTCCACTTGGTCTAATCCGGGCGCTGGGACGGGGCCAACAGAAGTCCACATTTAAAACCAGGATTCTGAACCAGCTGTCCCTCCAATCCCCCCAATCTGACCCCCCTCTCCCCCATCTCCACCTTCATCACCCTCTCCCCTCTCTCCCCTCTCCCCCCTCCCCCCCTCTCCTCCCCTCTCTCCCCCCTCTCTCCCCCCTCTCCTCCCCTCTCTCCCCCCTCCCCCCCTCTCTCCCCTCTCCCCTCTCTCCCCTCTCCCCCCCTCTCCCCCCTCTCTCCCCTCTCTCCGCCCTCCCCCCCTCTCCTCCCCTCTCTCCCCCCTCTCCTCCCCTCTCTCCCCCTCTCCCCTCTCTCCCCTCTCCCCCCCTCTCCTCCCCTCTCTCCCCCCTCTCTCCCCCCTCTCTCCCCCCTCTCCTCCCCTCTCTCCCCCTCTCTCCCCTCTCCCCCCCTCTCCCCCCCTCTCCCCCCCTCTCTCCCCTCTCTCCCCCCTCTCCTCCCCTCTCTCCCCCTCTCCTCCCCTCTCCCCTCTCCCCCCTCTCCCCCCTCTCTCCCCTCTCTCCCCCCTCCCCCCCTCTCCTCCCCTCTCTCCCCCCTCTCTCCCCCCTCTCCTCCCCTCTCTCCCCCTCTCTCCCCTCTCCCCTCTCCCCCCCTCTCCCCCCCTCTCTCCCCTCTCTCCCCCCTCCCCCCCTCTCCTCCCCTCTCCCCCCCCTCCCCCCCTCTCCTCCCCTCTCCCCTCTCCCCCCTCTCCCCCCTCTCTCCCCTCTCTCCCCCCTCCCCCCCTCTCCTCCCCTCTCTCCCCCCTCTCTCCCCTCTCTCCCCCCTCCCCCCCTCTCCTCCCCTCTCTCCCCCCTCTCTCCCCCCTCTCTCCCCTCTCTCCCCCCTCCCCCCCTCTCCTCCCCTCTCTCCCCCCTCCCCCCCTCTCCTCCCCTCTCTCCCCCCTCTCTCCCCCCTCTCCTCCCCTCTCTCCCCCTCTCTCCCCTCTCCCCTCTCCCCCCCTCTCCCCCCCTCTCTCCCCTCTCTCCCCCCTCCCCCCCTCTCCTCCCCTCTCCCCCCCCCTCCCCCCCTCTCCTCCCCTCTCCCCTCTCCCCCCTCTCCCCCCTCTCTCCCCTCTCTCCCCCCTCCCCCCCTCTCCTCCCCTCTCTCCCCCCTCTCTCCCCTCTCTCCCCCCTCCCCCCCTCTCCTCCCCTCTCTCCCCCCTCTCTCCCCCCTCTCCTCCCCTCTCTCCCCCCTCCCCCCCTCTCCACCACCAGCAGCAGGTTACATAAAGGCCTTAATCTGAGGGTTTAAAAATCAGAAGCCACTCAGACCAGAACGGGAATGAACCTGAACATCAGGGCGAGCATCAGACCCCAAGACACCAACACACCAGACACCAACACACCAAGACACCAAGACACCAAGACACCAACACACCAGACACCAACACACCAACACACCAACACACCAAGACACCAACACACCAACACACCAACACACCAACACACCAGACACCAACACACCAACACACCAGACACCAACACACCAAGACACCAACACACCAACACACCAACACACCAACACACCAACACACCAACACACCAACACACCAAGACACCAAGACACCAGACACCAAGACACCAGACACCAAGACACCAACACACCAAGACACCAACACACCAAGACACCAACACACCAAGACACCAAGACACCAACACACCAGACACCAACACACCAACACACCAAGACACCAACACACCAGACACCAACACACCAACACACCAAGACACCAACACACCAACACACAACACACCAACACACACCAACACACCAAGACACCAAGACACCAAGACACCAAGACACCAGACACCAACACACCAACACACCAACACACCAAGACACCAACACACCAAGACACCAAGACACCAAGACACCAAGACACCAAGACACCAGACACCAACACACCAACACGCCAAGACACCAACACACCAAGACACCAACACACCAAGACACCAAGACACCAACACACCAGACACCAACACACCAACACACCAAGACACCAACACACCAGACACCAACACACCAGACACCAACACACCAACACACCAAGACACCAAGACACCAACACACCAAGACACCAACACACCAAGACACCAACACACCAAGACACCAAGACACCAACACACCAGACACCAACACACCAAGACACCAAGACACCAAGACACCAGACACCAACACACCAACACACCAAGACACCAACACACCAACACACAACACACCAACACACACCAACACACCAAGACACCAAGACACCAAGACACCAAGACACCAGACACCAACACACCAACACACCAACACACCAAGACACCAACACACCAAGACACCAAGACACCAAGACACCAAGACACCAGACACCAACACACCAACACGCCAAGACACCAACACACCAAGACACCAACACACCAAGACACCAAGACACCAACACACCAGACACCAACACACCAACACACCAAGACACCAACACACCAGACACCAACACACCAGACACCAACACACCAACACACCAAGACACCAAGACACCAACACACCAACACACCAAGACACCAACACACCAGACACCAACACACCAAGACACCAAGACACCAAGACACCAACACACCAGACACCAACACACCAACACACCAACACACCAAGACACCAACACACCAACACACCAACACACCAACACACCAGACACCAACACACCAAGACACCAGACACCAACACACCAAGACACCAAGACACCAAGACACCAACACACCAGACACCAACACACCAACACACCAGACACCAACACACACCAACACACCAAGACACCAAGACACCAAGACACCAAGACACCAAGACACCAAGACACCAAGACACCAACACACCAACACACCAACACACCAACACACCAACACACCAACACACCAACACACCAACACACCAGACACCAACATGCCAACACACCAAGACACCAAGACACCAACACACCAACACACCAACACACCAACACACCAACACACCAACACACCAACACACCAACACACCAACATGCCAACACACCAAGACACCAAGACACCAAGACACCAAGACACCAACACACCAACACACCAACACACCAACACACCAACACACACCAACACACCAAGACACCAAGACACCAAGACACCAAGACACCAACACACCAACACACCAACACACCAACACACCAACACACCAACACACAACACACCAACACACCAAGACACCAAGACACCAAGACACCAGACACCAAGACACCAACACACCAAGACACCAAGACACCAACACACCAAGACACCAAGACACCAACACACCAGACACCAACACACCAACACACCAAGACACCAACACACTAGACACCAACACACCAACACACCAAGACACCAACACACCAGACACCAACACACCAACACACCAAGACACCAAGACACCAACACACCAACACACCAAGACACCAACACACCAGACACCAACACACCAAGACACCAAGACACCAAGACACCAACACACCAGACACCAACACACCAACACACCAACACACCAAGACACCAACACACCAACACACCAACACACCAACACACCAGACACCAACACACCAACACACCAGACACCAACACACCAAGACACCAAGACACCAAGACACCAACACACCAACACACCAACACACCAACACACCAACACACCAACACAACAACACACCAGACACCAACATGCCAACACACCAGGCACCAACATGCCAACACACCAAGACACCAACACACCAACACACCAACACACCAGACACCAGACACCAACACACCAAGACACCAAGACACCAACACACCAGACACCAACACACCAACACACCAGACACCAACACACACCAACACACCAAGACACCAAGACACCAAGACACCAAGACACCAACACACCAACACACCAACACACCAACACACCAACACACCAACACACCAACACACCAACACACCAACACACCAACACACCAACACACCAGACACCAACATGCCAACACACCAAGACACCAAGACACCAACACACCAACACACCAACACACCAACACACCAACACACACCAACACACCAAGACACCAAGACACCAAGACACCAAGACACCAAGACACCAACACACCAACACACCAACACACCAACACACCAACACACCAACACACCAACACACAACACACCAACACACCAAGACACCAAGACACCAAGACACCAGACACCAAGACACCAACACACCAAGACACCAAGACACCAACACACCAAGACACCAAGACACCAACACACCAGACACCAACACACCAACACACCAAGACACCAACACACCAGACACCAACACACCAACACACCAAGACACCAACACACCAGACACCAACACACCAACACACCAAGACACCAAGACACCAACACACCAAGACACCAACACACCAGACACCAACACACCAAGACACCAAGACACCAAGACACCAACACACCAGACACCAACACACCAACACACCAACACACCAAGACACCAACACACCAACACACCAACACACCAACACACCAGACACCAACACACCAACACACCAGACACCAACACACCAAGACACCAAGACACCAAGACACCAACACACCAGACACCAACACACCAACACACCAGACACCAACACACACCAACACACCAAGACACCAAGACACCAAGACACCAACACACCAACACACCAACACACCAACACACCAACACAACAACACACCAGACACCAACATGCCAACACACCAGGCACCAACATGCCAACACACCAAGACACCAACACACCAACACACCAACACACCAGACACCAACACACCAACACACCAGACACCAACACGCCAACACACCAGACACCAACATGTCAACACACCAAGACACCAACACACCAACACATCAGACACCAACATGCCAACACACCAGACACCAACATGCCAACACACCAACACACCAACACACCAGACACCAACACACCAACACACCAGACACCAACACACCAACACACCAGACACCAACACACCAAGACACCAAGACACCAACACACCAGACACCAACACACCAACACACCAGACACCAACACACCAACACACCAGACATCAACACACCAACACACCAGACACCAACACACCAACACACCAGACACCAACACACCAACACACCAAGACACCAAGACACCAACACACCAACACACCAACACACCAGACACCAACACACCAACACACCAGACACCAAGACACCAAGACACCAAGACACCAAGACACCAACACACCAGACACCAACACACACCAACACACCAACACACCAAGACACCAACACACCAACACACCAACACACCAACACACCAACACACCAGACACCAACATGCCAACACACCAGACACCAACACACCAACACACCAACACACCAGACACCAACATGCCAACACACCAGACACCAACATGCCAACACACCAAGACACCAACACACCAGACACCAACACACCAACACATCAGACACCAACATGCCAACACACCAAGACACCAACACACCAGACACCAACACACCAACACATCAGACACCAACATGCCAACACATCAGACACCAACACACCAACACACCAGACACCAACATGCCAACACACCAGACACCAACACACCAACACACCAAGACACCAAGACACCAACACACCAGACACCAACATGCCAACACACCAGACACCAACACACACCAACACACACCAACACACCAAGACACCAACACACAAAGACACTAAGACACCAACACACCAACACACCAGACACCAACACACCAACACACCAACACACCAACACGCCAAGACACCAACACGCCAACACACCAGACACCAACACACCAACACACCAACACGCCAAGACACCAACACACCAACACGCCAACACACCAACACACCAACACACCAAGACGCCAACACACCAACACACCAACACGCCAACACGCCAACACACCAGACACCAACACACTAACACACCAGACACCAACACACCATCACGCCAACACACCAACACACCAGACACCAACACAACAGACATCAACACATCAACACACCAAGACGCCATTACGCCAACACACCAGACACCAACACACCAGACACCAACACACCAACACACCAACACACCAACACACCAACACACCAACACACCAGACACCAACACAACAACACACCAACACACCAACACACCAACACACCAGACACCAACACAACAACACACCAAGACGCCAACACACCAGACTCCAACACACCAGACACCAACACACCAACACACTAACACACCAGACACCAACATACCAACACAACAACACACCAGATTCCAACACACCAGACACCAACATGCCAACACACCAGACACCAACACACCAACACACCAGACACCAACACGCCAACACACCAGACACCAACATGCCAACACACCGGACACCAACACACCAGACACCAACATACCAACACAACAACACACCAAGACGCCAACACGCCAACACACCAGACACCAACATGCCAACACACCAGACACCAACACACCAGACACCAACACATCAACACACCAGACACCAATATGCCAACACACCAGACACCAACACACCAACACACCAGACACCAACACACCAACACACGAGACACCAACACACCAACACACCAGACACCAACACACAAGACATCAACAGGGCAATTCAATGGTGGCTTGCACTCTCGCCTCACAGCAAGAAGGTTCTGAGTGAAGTTTGAATGTTTCCTCTGGGCTCTTCGTTTTCCCATCAGCCCAAAACATGCACAATGTGTAAAGTCCTCCAGCTTAGGTCCCGACCAAGCCATGCTCAAGAGAGATACGCCCATTGCTCCTGACAGATTAACCCGATGGGACAATAGAGTGTAACGCCGCAAAACAGATAAACAATACGACAATAATGAATAGCCTACATTTCTCACAGATTATCATGTGTGCAGCTCTGATTTCAGACGTGTGTTAAAGGTTCAAGTCAGTCTGGAGTTTCAGGTTGGAATAGAATTCCACTTCGAGTCTCTTCGTCAGTGTAAAACATATTGAGCGATATTTTACTTCTGTAAAATTATGTTGTGTTAAAGTCTCTGCGTTTGGTTCAGAGCCAGGCCTGACGTTGCCATCAGAATCCTCATCTTTTCTGCAAACAGCTCTGGCACCAGACTCTGAACTGAATGGATTTAGGTCAAGGCCCATGAATCACTTCACGTCCTGGATAAAGCCCTCCAGCAACTCTCCACTTTAAAAGCAGGATTTGGTCCAAGTGCTTTCACCACGCACCACTTTTACATTTGTTCTCTTTTATTTGTACAATAAAGTGCTTTGAGTGCCTTGAAGGTTATATGAATTCACTGTAGTGGTAATAATAATAATAATAATCATATTCATAATGGTAATAATAACATGTACTCTTTCTGTGAATAAAATACAACAGAAGTCTAATGACAGAGGGTAATATGGGCTGAGCAACATATTACAGATCCTTAGTGCCCGCCCAGTGCAGTGGACCCTCAACGGGTGCTCCTGAGTGAACCCTCAAGAGACCCACAGTGTTGCCCCAGTGTCTCCCCAGTGTCTCCCCAGTGTCTCCCCAGTGCCCCCCCCCCCCCCCCCCCCCCCCCCCCCCCCCCGTGTCTCCCCAGTGTGCGGGACAGTGGTGATGCTCCTGATGTCTGGGAGTATCTGGGTCACACTGCGCTGCGGCCTCCTCCTCTGTGCGGACGATACTGGATTAATCACGCTTTACGCTCGGCTGGACCACACAGCGCACGAATGCCCCCCTCCTCCACCCCCACATGTACATGCCACTAAAGGAAAGACTAGTGAATGTAAAGTCGGAAAGTGGTCTTTTTAACTATCCCAGGATCTGCCCTCCAGCACACTTTCTGCCCTGTTAGTTTAAATGATCCAGAAAGGCAAAGACGTTTTCAAGTGCACTTAGTTCCATCTTTGCCACAGAAGCGACAGGACATAACAAAGCCCAGAGTAACCCCTGAGCTGACCTCTGAACCAGGCAGGCACGTGAGGGAATCGGGTTTGAACAATGACAAAAAGAAAACTGAATTGAATGTTCCTCACTCGGGATGCGCTGACACTGGTGCAGGACGTCAGATTCCATCCAGACTCATTCAGTTTGGGATTAGGCCAATCATCTACTGTGGTCCACTGCTGCTAATTGCTTTTTTCTTTCTTACATAACCTCTGGTAGGGATGTTTGTGACCTCAATTTACTGCTATTTTAATGGCCGTCAGTAAATGGAGTACACAGCCGCAATAAGAGTTTTGTCTTTTAGATAAACACGTAAGTCTTAAAGTACGAGTGGATTTAAAATGTAACGAGAGCGTTCAAAAGCGCTTTAAACTATCCTAAGGTGTTGTCCCCCTGTGTTCCCCTCTGGTGGTGGGGCTCCTCCGTTCATCTACATTTGACCCTAAAAGCCTCTCTCTGTAAAATAACCTCATGGAACAAAGCAGTTATATGTCCATAATCAAATGTTTGCACATATCCTTGCTTAAGAGTGGTAAGTAGTCCATGATCATATGTGTAACTATCTGCATATCATCTACAGCTGTGTTAACATGCTGCAGACTCAGGGCCAGCAGCGAGGGCCCAGAATGATTAAATTCACCACTGTGGTCTAATCTAGAGCAAAGCCGCTTTCATCTGTTCAACATAATCCACGTTTCTACAGATCGCTTTTCATCATGTCAGCACCGTGCAACATCACAAATATATCATTTCATTTTAGACAGTGTTTTCCCCTTTTAAAGAAAATGTTTAGCCCATTCTTCAATTCTACTGGAGCCCCTGCCCATGGCCAGGGGGCAGTAGCGGGCGAACCTTCTTCAGAGATTCTTTCATCACAAACTGTTTTTCTTTTTTGACATTTTGTTTAAAACGATAACTTTCTAAAGTTAGTCATCCGTGTGAGAAATGAATGCATTTGATCAATGTTCTAAAGCGTCGTTAGCGCAGTGGTTAACAGTCTAAACACCCACTTTGCCCAGCAGGTCATTAAATGTATATGAATGTTTGTAATTTTTCCAAAAACACTTTTTTTCTTGTATTGTTATACATGTATTTATTATCCAGTGCCGTATTGTAGTATCTGTATTGTAATGTATCACATTTGGCATCAATATGTGACTCTCAGCACTAGAAATATGGTGGAGCTAATTACCTGGGCTTAAGCTAACATGGCTAATGCGGTGCGTTTGATGTAGCAGATAGGGGTTTGCACATGACGGGCTGTGGGGCCGTCTCGTGGACACGTTTGGGCCCCAGCTGAGGATGGACAAAGGCAGGAGTGTGGCGTGTGGATGTGGGGCAGCAGGGGGGGCCGGGAGGTGACCTGGATGCTCCATATGTTTCCACTAAAGCAGCATCACCGCAGCCACGTTTAAACCTCGGAATACGGCTCAGATAGTAAAGGCAGAATACTTGAAACTACAAACGATCAGAATGTGACCTCACACGAGCGCGTTCTTTTGCAGTAACGTGTTTGTCTGTATCGCAAAGATTTTCCGCCTCTGGAATAAGTGCTATTTTTTTTACAGATTTTGTTGCCCGTAGGCTTTATTAGACAGGAAAGGACAGAGTGAAATGGGGGATGAGAGAGAAAGGGAGGACATGCAGCAAACTGTCAGAGTCGAGATTCGAACTCACGACTATTTTATACTGAGCAAAAGGACTACGGATCCGGCTCTTCACTTTGTATGTGACGAAAAGTGCACCGACTCCTCTTGAACCTAGTTACTGGCAGTAACTGTGTGGAAGACATGTTTTCTACAGTCTAAACAATGATCTTTTAACTGAGAGGTAAATGTTCCAATCAATGCCAGGAATTGGAATTAGAATGATGGACAAACATATTTAATATCATATCATTTTACATTTAACACATACTTTGACTTCTTCAGTGTAACTGGTTGTAATAGTTTTCTCTCAAAAATGTTGAAATTTTTGTTCATGGTGTCAATGATTGTCACAGTTATAAATCCCATTGTTAAATTTCATTGTAATTGTAACACTAAAATTAAAACATGGTAAACATTCTATAAAAAATCATGGCGAATTGCGTGCTTTTCTGACTTCTCTTTTCTTTCTTTTCTCTTGTTACTCTCTCCATCTCGCTCACGGTGCCGTAACGTTCTCTTTCAACCGGAACACTGAGAAGAGAATCAGATTCCGATAATTGCTAGCGATGGCCTGTCATAACTTGTGTCACTGAAATGGAATGAGGAGTCTGGAGAAGTTTCTTTGCGTTCCACTGGCATGTGAACAGTCCTCGCCTCGTCTGCGCTAGCTTTTGTTGTATGTGGAGTAGGCTGGGGTGGGGGGGGGGGCGCCTCTACCCAGTGGGCCTTCCTATACTCCGATAAGACAATGCGCTCAAGAACTGTCAGCTGCAATCAGTCGCCCAGCGTGGTGATCGCTCGGCCCAAATTACCATCACTACGAAGCTACCACTAAAAAAATAAAAAAACAAGAGGGCTGCTAGCCACAACTTTCGATTTTTCTTGCTTGGGGAAAAAGTGTCACGCTGCGTGGTTGTGGGTGCTAGCCGCGAAAGCACACCATGTTGCGTTGGTAAGTCGGCCATTTTAGATTTGCCACGATTTGTAATGTGAGATCAGTGGTTGTCAGAAAGTCATGGCTTCCACAGAGGAGGAGGAGGAGTACGGGGAAAAATCGTTGACACTAAGCGGTGCAGATTTAGCGGAATGCTGCTAGCGTCACATGTTAGCGAGCGTCAAGAAACCATGAAATGCTTTCACTTTTTCTCGCAGCGTGTATTTGGCCCGGTAATTCAACTGCACGCGGCAATTCGTTTTTCGCTAGCGAGGAATGCCGTTTCCACCCAACGTCCAGCCGCTGAAGTAGGCCATAATTAGCACTGATATAATGACGACGATAATTTGAAAAACTGGGAAAATCTAGACTAGACAAAGCAACCCAACAGAGGTAGATAAAAGGTCATCGCCTTGACACAAAACATACTGACCCAACATTTGTATTCATCCGTCTTAAACAATTTAGCACAAATTTGGCGACAATAAACTTGCCCAAGCCTGAACAGAAGACAATGGACAACCAAAGCTGATCTGGACAGCGCCAAAACCGTAATTGACTGAGCGGAAGATTGACAATACTTTGGAGAGGAGAAAGTATCTCCTCTCGGCATGGGGTCAACATGTTTGGACACAACTTCTCGAAGCCGACCGACACGGCTTGAAATAACTAGATTACATTACAAATCAGTGACAAAACATACATTGTTAAATATCGCACATTTTTAGATATTATGAAATAAAAACTACACGATAGAAAGAAAATAGTTGGGTTAAAAAGTATAATCTGATGTAGCGTGTTTACCTTGGTGTGGCGGCGTACGGGCAGCTGATGACCACTTTCGTCGTTGTAAGGTTAAATATCGGAAAGGAAAATGATGTTTTGCCCCCTCTCCTTTTGCTCTCCCCGGACGAACTTCGCCACGCGATTGGTCCGTCCCGATGCGTCACGCGGGCAACTGCGGACCACGTGACTATTTTGTTAATACAGGCAAATTTGGCGT
>NW_027315723.1:49721490-49768990 GCF_026437365.1 Eucyclogobius newberryi
GCAGGTAAGTACTGGAGCTGCTGCAGGTAAGTGCTGGAGCTGCTGCAGGTAAGTACTGGAGCTGCTGCTGCAGGTAAGTACTGGAGCTGCTGCAGGTAAGTACTGGAGCTGCTGCAGGTAAGTGCTGGAGCTGCTGCAGGTAAGTGCTGGAGCTGCTGCTGCAGGTAAGTACTAGAGCTGCTGCAGGTAAGTCCTGGAGCTGCTGCAGGTAAGTGCTGGAGCTGCTGCAGGTAAGTACTGGAGCTGCTGCAGCTAAGTACTGGAACTGCTGCAGGTAAGTACTGGAGCTGCTGCAGGGAAATACTGGAACTGCTGCAGGTAAGTACCGGAGCAGCTGCAGGTAAGTATTGGAGCTGCTGCAGGTATGTACTGGCGCTTCTGCAGGTATGTACTGGAGCTGCTGCAGGTAAGTACTGGAGCTGCTGCAGGTAAGTACTGGAGCTGCTGCAGGTAAGTGCTGGAGCTGCTGCAGGTAAGTGCTGGAGTTGCTGCTGCAGGTAAGTACTAGAGCTGCTGCAGGTAAGTACTGGAGCTGCTGCAGGTAAGAGATGGAGCTGCTGCAGGTAAGTACTGGAGCTGCTGCAGCTAAGTACTGGAACTGCTGCAGGTAAGTACTGGAGCTGCTGCAGGTAAGTACCGGAGCTGCTGCAGGTAAGTATTGGAGCTGCTGTAGGTATGTACTGGAGCTGCTGCAGGTTAGTACTGGAGCTGATGCAGGTAAGTACTGGAGCTGATGCAGGTAAGTACTGGACCTGCTGCAGGTAAGTACTGAAGCTGCTGCTGCAGGTAAGTACTGGAGCTGCTGCAGGTAAGTACTGGAGCTGGAAATGCAGGTAAGTACTGGAGCTGCTGCTTCAGGTAAGAACCGGAGCTGGAGCTGTAGGTAAGTGCTGGAGCTGCTGCAGGTAAGTACTGGAGCTGCTTCAGGTAAGTACTGGAGCTGCTGCAGGTAAGTACTGGAGCTGCTGCAGGTAAGTACTGGAGCTGCTGCAGGTAAGTGCTGGAGCTGCTGCAGGTAAGTACTGGAGCTGCTGCTGCAGGTAAGTACTGGAGCTGCTGCAGGTAAGTACTGGAGCTGCTGCAGGTAAGTACAGGAGCTGTGGCAGGTAAGTACTGGAGCTGCTGCAGGTAAGTACTGGAGCTGCTGCAGGTAAGTGCTGGAGCTGCTGCAGGTAAGTACTGGAGCTGCTGCTGCAGGTAAGTACTGGAGCTGCTGCAGGTTAGTACTGGAGCTGCTGCAGGTAAGTACTGGAGCTGCTGCTGCAGGTAAGTACTGGAGCTGCTGCAGGTAAGTACTGGAGCAGCTGCAGGTAAGTACTGGAGCTGCTGCAGGTAAGTACTGGAGCTGCTGCTGCAGGTAAGTACCGGAGCTGCTGCAGGTAAGTACTGGAGATGCTGCAGGTAAGTACTGGAGCTGCTGCAGGTAAGTGCTGGAGCTGCTGCAGGTAAGTACTGGAGCTGCTGCTGCAGGTAAGTACTGGAGCTGCTGCAGGTAAGTACTGGAGCTGCTGCAGGTAAGTGCTGGAGCTGCTGCAGGTAAGTGCTGGAGCTGCTGCTGCAGGTAAGTACTAGAGCTGCTGCAGGTAAGTCCTGGAGCTGCTGCAGGTAAGTGCTGGAGCTGCTGCAGGTAAGTACTGGAGCTGCTGCAGCTAAGTACTGGAACTGCTGCAGGTAAGTACTGGAGCTGCTGCAGGGAAATACTGGAACTGCTGCAGGTAAGTACCGGAGCAGCTGCAGGTAAGTATTGGAGCTGCTGCAGGTATGTACTGGCGCTTCTGCAGGTATGTACTGGAGCTGCTGCAGGTAAGTACTGGAGCTGCTGCAGGTAAGTACTGGAGCTGCTGCAGGTAAGTGCTGGAGCTGCTGCAGGTAAGTGCTGGAGTTGCTGCTGCAGGTAAGTACTAGAGCTGCTGCAGGTAAGTACTGGAGCTGCTGCAGGTAAGAGATGGAGCTGCTGCAGGTAAGTACTGGAGCTGCTGCAGCTAAGTACTGGAACTGCTGCAGGTAAGTACTGGAGCTGCTGCAGGTAAGTACCGGAGCTGCTGCAGGTAAGTACTGGAGCTGCTGTAGGTATGTACTGGAGCTGCTGCAGGTAAGTACTGGAGCTGATGCAGGTAAGTACTGGAGCTGATGCAGGTAAGTACTGGACCTGCTGCAGGTAAGTACTGAAGCTGCTGCTGCAGGTAAGTACTGGAGCTGCTGCAGGTAAGTACTGGAGCTGGAAATGCAGGTAAGTACTGGAGCTGCTGCTGCAGGTAAGTACTGGAGCTGCTGCAGGTAAGTACTGGAGCAGCTGCAGGTAAGTACTGGAGCTAGTGCAGGTAAGTACTGGAGCTGCTGCTGCAGGTAAGTACTGGAGCTGCTGCAGGTAAGTACTGGAGCAGCTGCAGGTAAGTACTGGAGCTGCTGCAGGTAAGTACTGGAGCTGCTGCTGCAGGTAAGTACCGGAGCTGCTGCAGGTAAGTACTGGAGCTGCTGCAGGTAAGTACTGGAGCTGCTGCAGGTAAGTGCTGGAGCTGCTGCAGGTAAGTACTGGAGCTGCTGCTGCAGGTAAGTACTGGAGCTGCTGCAGGTAAGTACTGGAGCTGCTGCAGGTAAGTGCTGGAGCTGCTGCAGGTAAGTGCTGGAGCTGCTGCTGCAGGTAAGTACTAGAGCTGCTGCAGGTAAGTCCTGGAGCTGCTGCAGGTAAGTGCTGGAGCTGCTGCAGGTAAGTACTGGAGCTGCTGCAGCTAAGTACTGGAACTGCTGCAGGTAAGTACTGGAACTGCTGCAGGGAAATACTGGAACTGCTGCAGGTAAGTACCGGAGCTGCTGCAGGTAAGTGCTGGAGCTGCTGCTGCAGGTAAATACTGGACCTGCTGCTGCAGGTAAGTACTGGAGCTGCTGCAGTTAAGTACCGGAGCTGCTGCGGGTAAGTACCGGAACTGCTGGAGGTAAGTACCGGAGCTGCTGCAGGTAAGTACTGGAGCTGCTGCAGGTAAGTGCTGGAGCTGCTGCAGGTAAGTACTGGAGCTGCTGCTGTGGTAATTACTGGAGCTGCTGCAGGTAAATACTGGAGCTGCTGCTGCAGGTAAGTACCGGAGCTGCTGCAGGTAAGTACTGGAGCTGCTGCAGGTAAATGCTGGAGCTGCGGCAGGTAAGTACTGGAGCTGCTTCTGCAGGTAAGTACTGGAGCTGCTGCAGGTAAGTACTGGAGCTGCTGCAGGTAAGTACTGGAGCTGCTGCAGGTAAGTGCTGGAGTTGCTGCAGGTAAGTGCTGGAGTTGCTGCTGCAGGAAAATACTAGAGCTGCTGCAGGTAAGTACTGGAGTTGCTGCAGGTAAGTGCTGGAGCTGCTGCAGGTAAGTACTGGAGCTGCTGCAGCTAAGTACTGGAACTGCTGCAGGTAAGTACTGGAACTGCTGCAGGGAAATACTGGAGCTGCTGCAGGTAAGTACCAGAGCTACTGCAGGTAAGTACTGGAGCTGCTGTAGGTATGTACTGGAGCTGCTGCAGGGAAGTACTGGAGCTGCTGCAGGTAAGTACTGGAGCTGCTGCAGGTAAGTACTGAAGCTGCTGCTGCAGGTAAGTACTGGAGCTGCTGCTGCAGGTAAGAACTGGAGCTGATGCAGGTAAGTACTGCAGCTGCTGGAGGTAAGTGCTGGAGCTGCTGCTGCAGGTAAGTACTGAAGCTGCTGCTGCAGGTAAGTACTAGAGCTGCTGCTGCAGGTAAGAACTGGAGCTGCTGCAGGTAATTACTGGAGCTGCTGCAGGTAAGTACCGGAGCTGCTGCAGGTAAGTACTGGAGCTGGAGCTGCAGGTAAGTACTGGAGCTGCTGCTGCAGGTAGGTACTGGAGCTGCTGCAGGTAAGTACTGGAGCTGCTGCAGGTAAGTGCTAGAGCTGCTGCAGGTAAGTGCTGGAGCTGCTGCTGCAGGTAAGTACTAGAGCTGCTGCAGGTAAGTACTGGAGTTGCTGCAGGTAAGTGCTGGAGCTGCTGCAGGTAAGTACTGGAGCAGCTGCAGCAGGTAAGTACTAGAGCTGCTGCAGGTAAGTACTGGAGCTGCTGCAGGTAAGTACTGGAACTGCTGCCGGTAAGTACTGGAACTGCTGCATGGAAATACTGGAGCTGCTGCAGGTAAGTACCGGAGCTCCTGCAGGTAAGTACTGGAGCTGCTGCAGGTATGTACTGGAGCTGCTGCAGGTAAGTACTGGAGCTGCTGCAGGTAAGTTCTGGAGCTGCTGCTGCAGGTAAGAACTGGAGCTGATGCAGGTAAGTACTGGAACTGCTGCAGGTAAGTGCTGGAGATGCTGCTGCAGGTAAGTACTGGAGCTGCTGCAGGTAAGTACTGGAGCTGCTGCTGCAGGTAAGAACTGGAGCTGCTGCAGGTAATTACTGGAGCTGCTGCAGGTAAGTACCGGAGCTGCTGCAGGTAAGTACTGGAGCTGGAGCTGCAGGTAAGTACTGGAGCTGCTGCTGCAGGTAAGTACTGGAGCTGCTGCAGGTAAGTACTGGAGCTGCAGCAGGTAAGTGCTAGAGCTGCTGCAGGTAAGTGCTGGAGCTGCTGCTACAGGTAAGTACTAGAGCTGCTGCAGGTAAGTACTGGAGCTGCTGCAGGTAAGTGCTGTAGCTGCTGCAGGTAAGTACTGGAGCTGCTGCTGCAGGTAAGAACTGGAGCTGCTGCAGGTAATTACTGGAGCTGCTGCAGGTAAGTACCGGAGCTGCTGCAGGTAAGTACTGGAGCTGGAGCAGCAGGTAAGTACTGGAGCTGCTGCTGCAGGTAGGTACTGGAGCTGCTGCAGGTAAGTACTGGAGCTGCTGCAGGTAAGTGCTAGAGCTGCTGCAGGTAAGTGCTGGAGCTGCTGCTGCAGGTAAGTACTAGAGCTGCTGCAGGTAAGTACTGGAACTGCTGCCGGTAAGTACTGGAACTGCTGCAGGGAAATACTGGAGCTGCTGCAGGTAAGTACCGGAGCTCCTGCAGGTAAGTACTGGAGCTGCTGCAGGTATGTACTGGAGCTGCTGCAGGTAAGTACTGGAGCTGCTGCAGGTAAGTGCTGGAGCTGCTGCAGGAAAGTACTGGAACTGCTGCAGGTAAGTACTGGAGCTGCTGCAGGTAAATACTGGAGCTGCTGCAGGTAAGTACTGGAGCTGCTGCAGGTAAGTACTGGAGCTGCTGCAGGTAAGTGCTGGAGCTGCTGCAGGTAAGTACTGGAGCTGCAGGTAAGTACTGGAGCTGCTGCAGGTAAGTACTGGAGCTGCTGCAGGTAAGTGGTAGAGCTGCTGCAGGTAAGTACTGGAGTTGCTGCAGGTAAGTGCTGGAGCTGCTGCAGGTAAGTACTGGAGCAGGTGCAGCAGGTAAGTACTAGGGCTGCTGCAGGTAAGTACCGGAGCTGCTGCAGGTAAGTACTGGAACTGCTGCAGGTAAGTACTGGAACTGCTGCAGGGAAATACTGGAGCTGCTGCAGGTAAGTACCGGAGCTCCTGCAGGTAAGTACTGGAGCTGCTGCAGGTATGTACTGGAGCTGCTGCAGGTAAGTACTGGAGCTGCTGCAGGTAAGTGCTGGAGCTGTTGCAGGTAAGTACTGGAGCTGCTGCAGGTAAGTACTGGAGCTGCTGCAGGTAAATACTGGAGCTGCTGCAGGTAAGTACTGGAGCTGCTGCAGGTAAGTACTGGAGCTGCTGCAGGTAAGTGCTGGAGCTGCTGCAGGTAAGTGCTGTAGCTGCTGCAGGTAAGTACTGGAGCTGCTGCAGCAGGTAAGTACTAGAGCTGCTGCAGGTAAGTACTGGAGCTGCTGCAGGTAAGTACTGGAACTGCTGCAGGTATGTACTGGAGCTGGAGCTGCAGGTAAGTACTGGAGCTGCTGCGGGTAAGTGCTGGAGCTGCTGCAGGTAAGTGCTGGAGCTGCTGCTACAGGTAAGTACTAGAGCTGCTGCAGGTAAGTACTGGAGCTGCTGCAGGTAAGTGCTGTAGCTGCTGCAGGTAAGTACTGGAGCTGCTGCAGCAGGTAAGTACTAGAGCTGCTGCAGGTAAGTACTGGAGCTGCTGCAGGTAAGTACTTGAACTGCTGCAGGTATGTACTGGAGCTGCTGCAGGTAAGTACTGGAGCAGCTGCAGGTAAATACTGGAGCTGCTGCAGGTAAGTACCGGAGCTCCTGCAGGTAAGTACTGGAGCTGCTGCAGGTATGTACTGGAGCTGCTGCAGGTAAGTACTGGAGCTGCTGCAGGTAAGTGCTGGAGCTGCTGCAGGAAAGTACTGGAACTGCTGCAGGTAAGTACTGGAGCTGCTGCAGGTAAATACTGGAGCTGCTGCAGGTAATTACTGGAGCTGCTGCAGGTAAGTACTGGAGCTGCTGCAGGTAAGTGCTGGAGCTGCTGCAGGTAAGTACTGGAGCTGCAGGTAAGTACTGGAGCTGCTGCAGGTAAGTACTGGAGCTGCTGCAGGTAAGTGGTAGAGCTGCTGCAGGTAAGTACTGGAGTTGCTGCAGGTAAGTGCTGGAGCTGCTGCAGGTAAGTACTGGAGCAGGTGCAGCAGGTAAGTACTAGAGCTGCTGCAGGTAAGTACCGGAGCTGCTGCAGGTAAGTACTGGAACTGCTGCAGGTAAGTACTGGAACTGCTGCAGGGAAATACTGGAGCTGCTGCAGGTAAGTACCGGAGCTCCTGCAGGTAAGTACTGGAGCTGCTGCAGGTATGTACTGGAGCTGCTGCAGGTAAGTACTGGAGCTGCTGCAGGTAAGTGCTGGAGCTGTTGCAGGTAAGTACTGGAGCTGCTGCAGGTAAGTACTGGAGCTGCTGCAGGTAAATACTGGAGCTGCTGCAGGTAAGTACTGGAGCTGCTGCAGGTAAGTACTGGAGCTGCTGCAGGTAAGTGCTGGAGCTGCTGCAGGTAAGTGCTGTAGCTGCTGCAGGTAAGTACTGGAGCTGCTGCAGCAGGTAAGTACTAGAGCTGCTGCAGGTAAGTACTGGAGCTGCTGCAGGTAAGTACTGGAACTGCTGCAGGTATGTACTGGAGCTGGAGCTGCAGGTAAGTACTGGAGCTGCTGCGGGTAAGTGCTGGAGCTGCTGCAGGTAAGTGCTGGAGCTGCTGCTACAGGTAAGTACTAGAGCTGCTGCAGGTAAGTACTGGAGCTGCTGCAGGTAAGTGCTGTAGCTGCTGCAGGTAAGTACTGGAGCTGCTGCAGCAGGTAAGTACTAGAGCTGCTGCAGGTAAGTACTGGAGCTGCTGCAGGTAATTACTTGAACTGCTGCAGGTATGTACTGGAGCTGCTGCAGGTAAGTACTGGAGCAGCTGCAGGTAAGTGCTGGAGCTGCTGCAGGTAAGTACTGGAGCTGCTGCAGGTAAGTACTGGAGCTGCTGCAGGTAAGTACTGGAGCTGCTGCGGGTAAGTGCTGGAGCTGCTACAGGTAAATGCTGGAGCTGCTGCTGCAGGTAAATACTGGAGCTGCTGCTGCAGGTAAGTACTGGAGCTGCTGCAGGTAAGTTCCGGAGCTGCTGCAGGTAAGTACCGGAGCTGCTGCAGGTAAGTACCGGAGCTGCTGCAGGTAAGTACTGGAGCTGCTGCAGGTAAGTGCTGGAGCTGATGCAGGTAAGTACTGGAGCTGCTGCTGCAGGTAAGTACTGGAGCTGCTGCAGGTAAGTACTGGAGCTGCTGCTGCAGGTAAGTACCGGAGCTGCTGCAGGTAAGTACCGGAGCTGCTGCAGGTAAGTACTGGAGCTGATGCAGCTAAGTACTGGAGCTGCTGCAGGTAAGTGCTGGAGCTGCTGCAGGTAAGTGCTGGAGCTGCTGCAGATAAGTGCTGGAGCTGCTGCAGGTAAGTACTGGAGCTGCTGCTGCACGTAAGTACTGGAGCTGCTTCAGGTAAGTACTGGAGCAGCTGCAGGTAAGTACTGGAGCTGCTGCAGGTAAGCACTGGAGCTGCTGCTGCAGGTAAGTACCAGAGCTGCTGCAGGTAAGTACTGGAGCTGCTGCAGGTAAGTACTGGATCTGCTGCAGGTAAGTGCTGGAGCTGCTGCAGGTAAGTACTGGAGCTGCTGCTGCAGGTAAGTACTGGAGCTGCTGCAGGTAAGTACTGGAGCTGCCTCTGCAGGTAAGTACTGGAGCTGCTGCAGGTAAGTGCTGGAGCTGCTGCAGGTAAGTGCTGGAGCTGCTGCTGCAGGTAAGTACTAGAGCTAGTGCAGGTAAGTCCTGGAGCTGCTGCAGGTAAGTGCTGGAGCTACTGCAGGTAAGTACTGGAGCTGCTGCAGCTAAGTACTGGAACTGCTGAAGGTAAGTACTGGAACTGCTGCAGGGAAATACTGGAGCTGCTGCAGGTAAGTACCGGAGCTGCTGCAGGTAAGTACTGGAGCTGCTGCAGGTATGTATTGGAGCTGCTGCAGTTAAGTACTAGAGCTGCTGCAGGTAAGTGCTGGAGCTGCTGCAGGTAAGTACTGGAGCTGCTGCAGGTAAGTACTGGAGCTGCTGCAGGAAAGTACTGGAGCTGCTGCAGGTAAGTGCTGGAGCTGCTGCAGGTAAGAGCTGGAGCTGCTGCTGCAGGTAAATACTGGAGCTGCTGCTGCAGGTAAGTACTGGAGCTGCTGCAGGTAAGTACCCGAGCTGCTGCGGGTAAGTACCGGAGCTGCTGCAGGTAAGTACCGGAGCTGCTGCAGGTAAGTACTGGAGCTGCTGCAGGTAAGTGCTGGAGCTGCTGCAGGTAAGTACTGGAGCTGCTGCTGTGGTAATTACTGGAGCTGCTGCAGGTAAGTACTGGAGCTGCTGCTGCAGGTAAGTACCAGAGCTGCTGCAGGTAAGTACTGGAGCTGCTGCAGGTAAGTACTGGAGCTGCTGCAGGTAAATGCTGGAGCTGCGGCAGGTAAGTACTGGAGCTGCTTCTGCAGGTAATTACTGGAGTTGCTGCAGGTAAGTACTGGAGCTGCTGCAGGTAAGTACTGGAGCTGCTGCAGGTAAGTGCTGGAGTTGCTGCAGGTAAGTGCTGGAGTTCCTGCTGCAGGTAATTACTAGAGCTGCTGCAGGTAAGTACTGGAGCTGCTGCAGGTAAGTGCTGGAGCTGCTGCAGGTAAGTACTGGAGCTGCTGCAGCTAAGTACTGGAGCAGCTGCAGGTAAGTACTGGAGCTGCTGCAGGTAAGTACTGGAGCTGCTGCTGCAGGTAAGTACCAGAGCTGCTGCAGGTAAGTACTGGAGCTGCTGCAGGTAAGTACTGGAGCTGCTGCAGGTAAGTGCTGGAGCTGCTGCAGGTAAGTACTGGAGCTGCTGCAGGTAAGTACCGGAGCTGCTGCAGGTAAGTACTGGAGCTGGAGCAGCAGGTAAGTACTGGAGCTGCTGCTGCAGGTAGGTACTGGAGCTGCTGCAGGTAAGTACTGGAGCTGCTGCAGGTAAGTGCTAGAGCTGCTGCAGGTAAGTGCTGCAGCTGCTGCTGCAGGTAAGTACTAGAGCTGCTGCAGGTAAGTACTGGAACTGCTGCCGGTAAGTACTGGAACTGCTGCAGGGAAATACTGGAGCTGCTGCAGGTAAGTACCGGAGCTCCTGCAGGTAAGTACTGGAGCTGCTGCAGGTATGTACTGGAGCTGCTGCAGGTAAGTACTGGAGCTGCTGCAGGTAAGTGCTGGAGCTGCTGCAGGAAAGTACTGGAACTGCTGCAGGTAAGTACTGGAGCTGCTGCAGGTAAATACTGGAGCTGCTGCAGGTAAGTACTGGAGCTGCTGCAGGTAAGTACTGGAGCTGCTGCAGGTAAGTGCTGGAGCTGCTGCAGGTAAGTACTGGAGCTGCAGGTAAGTACTGGAGCTGCTGCAGGTAAGTACTGGAGCTGCTGCAGGTAAGTGGTAGAGCTGCTGCAGGTAAGTACTGGAGTTGCTGCAGGTAAGTGCTGGAGCTGCTGCAGGTAAGTACTGGAGCAGGTGCAGCAGGTAAGTACTAGAGCTGCTGCAGGTAAGTACCGGAGCTGCTGCAGGTAAGTACTGGAACTGCTGCAGGTAAGTACTGGAACGGCTGCAAGGAAATACTGGAGCTGCTGCAGGTAAGTACCGGAGCTCCTGCAGGTAAGTACTGGAGCTGCTGCAGGTATGTACTGGAGCTGCTGCAGGTAAGTACTGGAGCTGCTGCAGGTAAGTGCTGGAGCTGTTGCAGGTAAGTACTGGAGCTGCTGCAGGTAAGTACTGGAGCTGCTGCAGGTAAATACTGGAGCTGCTGCAGGTAAGTACTGGAGCTGCTGCAGGTAAGTACTGGAGCTGCTGCAGGTAAGTGCTGGAGCTGCTGCAGGTAAGTGCTGTAGCTGCTGCAGGTAAGTACTGGAGCTGCTGCAGCAGGTAAGTACTAGAGCAGCTGAAGGTAAGTACTGGAGCTGCTGCAGGTAAGTACTGGAACTGCTGCAGGTATGTACTGGAGCTGGAGCTGCAGGTAAGTACTGGAGCTGCTGCGGGTAAGTGCTGGAGCTGCTGCAGGTAAGTGCTGGAGCTGCTGCTACAGGTAAGTACTAGAGCTGCTGCAGGTAAGTACTGGAGCTGCTGCAGGTAAGTGCTGTAGCTGCTGCAGGTAAGTACTGGAGCTGCTGCAGCAGGTAAGTACTAGAGCTGCTGCAGGTAAGTACTGGAGCTGCTGCAGGTAAGTACTTGAACTGCTGCAGGTATGTACTGGAGCTGCTGCAGGTAAGTACTGGAGCAGCTGCAGGTAAATACTGGAGCTGCTGCAGGTAAGTACCGGAGCTCCTGCAGGTAAGTACTGGAGCTGCTGCAGGTATGTACTGGAGCTGCTGCAGGTAAGTACTGGAGCTGCTGCAGGTAAGTGCTGGAGCTGCTGCAGGAAAGTACTGGAACTGCTGCAGGTAAGTACTGGAGCTGCTGCAGGTAAATACTGGAGCTGCTGCAGGTAAGTACTGGAGCTGCTGCAGGTAAGTACTGGAGCTGCTGCAGGTAAGTGCTGGAGCTGCTGCAGGTAAGTACTGGAGCTGCAGGTAAGTACTGGAGCTGCTGCAGGTAAGTACTGGAGCTGCTGCAGGTAAGTGGTAGAGCTGCTGCAGGTAAGTACTGGAGTTGCTGCAGGTAAGTGCTGGAGCTGCTGCAGGTAAGTACTGGAGCAGGTGCAGCAGGTAAGTACTAGAGCTGCTGCAGGTAAGTACCGGAGCTGCTGCAGGTAAGTACTGGAACTGCTGCAGGTAAGTACTGGAACTGCTGCAGGGAAATACTGGAGCTGCTGCAGGTAAGTACCGGAGCTCCTGCAGGTAAGTACTGGAGCTGCTGCAGGTATGTACTGGAGCTGCTGCAGGTAAGTACTGGAGCTGCTGCAGGTAAGTGCTGGAGCTGTTGCAGGTAAGTACTGGAGCTGCTGCAGGTAAGTACTGGAGCTGCTGCAGGTAAATACTGGAGCTGCTGCAGGTAAGTACTGGAGCTGCTGCAGGTAAGTACTGGAGCTGCTGCAGGTAAGTGCTGGAGCTGCTGCAGGTAAGTGCTGTAGCTGCTGCAGGTAAGTACTGGAGCTGCTGCAGCAGGTAAGTACTAGAGCTGCTGCAGGTAAGTACTGGAGCTGCTGCAGGTAAGTACTGGAACTGCTGCAGGTATGTACTGGAGCTGGAGCTGCAGGTAAGTACTGGAGCTGCTGCGGGTAAGTGCTGGAGCTGCTGCAGGTAAGTGCTGGAGCTGCTGCTACAGGTAAGTACTAGAGCTGCTGCAGGTAAGTACTGGAGCTGCTGCAGGTAAGTGCTGTAGCTGCTGCAGGTAAGTACTGGAGCTGCTGCAGCAGGTAAGTACTAGAGCTGCTGCAGGTAAGTACTGGAGCTGCTGCAGGTAAGTACTTGAACTGCTGGAGGTATGTACTGGAGCTGCTGCAGGTAAGTACTGGAGCAGCTGCAGGTAAGTGCCGGAGCTGCTGCAGGTAAGTACTGGAGCTGCTGCAGGTAAGTACTGGAGCTGCTGCAGGTAAGTACTGGAGCTGCTGCGGGTAAGTGCTGGAGCTGCTACAGGTAAATGCTGGAGCTGCTGCTGCAGGTAAATACTGGAGCTGCTGCTGCAGGTAAGTACTGGAGCTGCTGCAGGTAAGTTCCGGAGCTGCTGCAGGTAAGTACCGGAGCTGCTGCAGGTAAGTACCGGAGCTGCTGCAGGTAAGTACTGGAGCTGCTGCAGGTAAGTGCTGGAGCTGATGCAGGTAAGTACTGGAGCTGCTGCTGCAGGTAAGTACTGGCGCTGCTGCAGGTAAGTACTGGAGCTGCTGCTGCAGGTAAGTACCGGAGCTGCTGCAGGTAAGTACCGGAGCTGCTGCAGGTAAGTACTGGAGCTGATGCAGCTAAGTACTGGAGCTGCTGCAGGAAAGTGCTGGAGCTGCTGCAGGTAAGTGCTGGAGCTGCTGCAGATAAGTGCTGGAGCTGCTGCAGGTAAGTACTGGAGCTGCTGCTGCACGTAAGTACTGGAGCTGCTTCAGGTAAGTACTGGAGCAGCTGCAGGTAAGTACTGGAGCTGCTGCAGGTAAGCACTGGAGCTGCTGCTGCAGGTAAGTACCAGAGCTGCTGCAGGTAAGTACTGGAGCTGCTGCAGGTAAGTACTGGATCTGCTGCAGGTAAGTGCTGGAGCTGCTGCAGGTAAGTACTGGAGCTGCTGCTGCAGGTAAGTACTGGAGCTGCTGCAGGTAAGTACTGGAGCTGCCTCTGCAGGTAAGTACTGGAGCTGCTGCAGGTAAGTGCTGGAGCTGCTGCAGGTAAGTGCTGGAGCTGCTGCTGCAGGTAAGTACTAGAGCTGCTGCAGGTAAGTCCTGGAGCTGCTGCAGGTAAGTGCTGGAGCTACTGCAGGTAAGTACTGGAGCTGCTGCAGCTAAGTACTGGAACTGCTGAAGGTAAGTACTGGAACTGCTGCAGGGAAATACTGGAGCTGCTGCAGGTAAGTACCGGAGCTGCTGCAGGTAAGTACTGGAGCTGCTGCAGGTATGTATTGGAGCTGCTGCAGTTAAGTACTAGAGCTGCTGCAGGTAAGTGCTGGAGCTGCTGCAGGTAAGTACTGGAGCTGCTGCAGGTAAGTACTGGAGCTGCTGCAGGAAAGTACTGGAGCTGCTGCAGGTAAGTGCTGGAGCTGCTGCAGGTAAGAGCTGGAGCTGCTGCTGCAGGTAAATACTGGAGCTGCTGCTGCAGGTAAGTACTGGAGCTGCTGCAGGTAAGTACCCGAGCTGCTGCGGGTAAGTACCGGAGCTGCTGCAGGTAAGTACCGGAGCTGCTGCAGGTAAGTACTGGAGCTGCTGCAGGTAAGTGCTGGAGCTGCTGCAGGTAAGTACTGGAGCTGCTGCTGTGGTAATTACTGGAGCTGCTGCAGGTAAGTACTGGAGCTGCTGCTGCAGGTAAGTACCAGAGCTGCTGCAGGTAAGTACTGGAGCTGCTGCAGGTAAGTACTGGAGCTGCTGCAGGTAAATGCTGGAACTGCGGCAGGTAAGTACTGGAGCTGCTTCTGCAGGTAAGTACTGGAGCTGCTGCAGGTAAGTACTGGAGCTGCTGCAGGTAAGTACTGGAGCTGCTGCAGGTAAGTGCTGGAGTTGCTGCAGGTAAGTGCTGGAGTTCCTGCTGCAGGTAATTACTAGAGCTGCTGCAGGTAAGTACTGGAGCTGCTGCAGGTAAGTGCTGGAGCTGCTGCAGGTAAGTACTGGAGCTGCTGCAGCTAAGTACTGGAGCAGCTGCAGGTAAGTACTGGAGCTGCTGCAGGTAAGTACTGGAGCTGCTGCTGCAGGTAAGTACCAGAGCTGCTGCAGGTAAGTACTGGAGCTGCTGCAGGTAAGTACTGGAGCTGCTGCAGGTAAGTGCTGGAGCTGCTGCAGGTAAGTACTGGAGCTGCTGCTGCAGGTAAGTACTGGAGCTGCTGCAGGTAAGTACTGGAGCTGCTGCTGCAGGTAAGTACTGGAGCTGCTGCAGGTAAGTGCTGGAGCTGCTGCAGGTAAGTGCTGGAGCTGCTGCTGCAGGTAAGTACTAGAGCTGCTGCAGGTAAGTACTGGAGCTGCTGCAGGTAAGTGCTGGAGCTGCTGCAGGTAAGTACTGGAGCTGCTGCAGGTAAGTGCTGGAGCTGCTGCAGGTAAGTACCGGAGCTGCTGCAGGTAAGTACTGGAGCTGCTGCAGGTATGTATTGGAGCTGCTGCAGGTAAGTACTGGAGCTGCTGCAGGTAAGTGCTGGAGCTGCTGCAGGTAAGTACTGGAGCTGCTGCAGGTGAGTACTGGAGCTGCTGCAGGAAAGTACTGGAGCTCTGCAGGTAAGTGCTGGAGCTGCTGCAGGTAAGTGCTGGAGCAGCTGCTGCTGCAGGTAAATACTGGAGCTGCTGCAGGTAAGTGCTGGAGCAGCTGCTGCTGCAGGTAAATACTGGAGCTGCTGCAGGTAAGTACTGGAGCTGCTGCAGGTAAATACTGGAGCTGCTGCAGTTAAGTACCGGAGCTGCTGCGGGTAAGTACCGGAACTGCTGCAGGTAAGTACCGGAGCTGCTGCAGGTAAGTACTGGAGCTGCTGCAGGTAAGTGCTGGAGCTGCTGCAGGTAAGTACTGGAGCTGCTGCTGTGGTAATTACTGGAGCTGCTGCAGGTAAATACTGGAGCTGCTGCTGCAGGTAAGTGCTGGAGCTGCTGCAGGTAAGTACTGGAGCTGCTGCAGGTAAGTACTGGAGCTGCTGCAGGTAAGTACTGGAGCTGCTGCAGGTAAGTGCTGGAGTTGCTGCAGGTAAGTGCTGGAGTTGCTGCTGCAGGAAATTACTAGAGCTGCTGCAGGTAAGTACTGGAGTTGCTGCAGGTAAGTGCTGGAGCTGCTGCAGGTAAGTACTGGAGCTGCTGCAGCTAAGTACTGGAACTGCTGCAGGTAAGTACTGGAACTGCTGCAGGGAAATACTGGAGCTGCTGCAGGTAAGTACCAGAGCTACTGCAGGTAAGTACTGGAGCTGCTGTAGGTATGTACTGGAGCTGCTGAAGGTAAGTACTGGAGCTGCTGCAGGTAAGTACTGGAGCTGCTGCAGGTAAGTACTGAAGCTGCTGCTGCATGTAAGTACTGGAGCTGCTGCTGCAGGTAAGAACTGGAGCTGATGCAGGTAAGTACTGCAGCTGCTGGAGGTAAGTGCTGGAGCTGCTGCTGCAGGTAAGTACTGGAGCTGCTGCAGGTAACTACTAGAGCTGCTGCTGCAGGTAAGAACTGGAGCTGCTGCAGGTAATTATTGGAGCTGCTGCAGGTAAGTACCGGAGCTGCTGCAGGTAAGTAGAACTGGAGCTGGAGCTGCAGGTAAGTACTGGAGCTGCTGCTGCAGGTAGGTACTGGAGCTGCTGCAGGTAAGTGCTAGAGCTGCTGCAGGTAAGTGCTGGAGCTGCTGCTGCAGGTAAGTACTAGAGCTGCTGCAGGTAAGTACTGGAGTTGCTGCAGGTAAGTGCTGGAGCTGCTGCAGGTAACTACTAGAGCTGCTGCTGCAGGTAAGAACTGGAGCTGCTGCAGGTAATTACTGGAGCTGCTGCAGGTAAGTACCGGAGCTGCTGCAGGTAAGTACTGGAGCTGGAGCTGCAGGTAAGTACTGGAGCTGCTGCTGCAGGTAGGTACTGGAGCTGCTGCAGGTAAGTACTGGAGCTGCTGCAGGTAAGTGCTAGAGCTGCTGCAGGTAAGTGCTGGAGCTACTGCTAGAGGTAAGTACTAGAGCTGCTGCAGGTAAGTACTGGAACTGCTGCCGGTAAGTACTGGAACTGCTGCAGGGAAATACTGGAGCTGCTGCAGGTAAGTACCGGAGCTCCTGCAGGTAAGTACTGGAGCTGCTGCAGGTATGTACTGGAGCTGCTGCAGGTAAGTACTGGAGCTGCTGCACGTAAGTGCTGGATCTGCTGCAGGAAAGTACTGGAACTGCTGCAGGTAAGTACTGGAGCTGCTGCAGGTAAATACTGGAGCTGCTGCAGGTAAGTACTGGAGCTGCTGCAGGTAAGTACTGGAGCTGCTGCAGGTAAGTGCTGGAGCATGCTGCAGGTAAGTACTGGAGCTGCAGGTAAGTACTGGAGCTGCTGCAGGTAAGTACTGGAGCTGCTGCAGGTAAGTGCTAGAGCTTCTGCAGGTAAGTACTGGAGTTGCTGCAGGTAAGTGCTGGAGCTGCTGCAGGTAAGTGCTGGAGCTGCTGCAGGTAAGTACTGGAGCTGCTGCAGGTAAGTGCTGGAGCTGATGCAGGTAAGTACTGGAGCTGCTGCTGCAGGTAAGTACTGGAGCTGCTGCAGGTAAGTACTGGAGCTGCTGCTGCAGGTAAGTACCGGAGCTGCTGCAGGTAAGTACCGGAGCTGCTGCAGGTAAGTACTGGAGCTGATGCAGCTAAGTACTGGAGCTGCTGCAGGTAAGTGCTGGAGCTGCTGCAGGTAAGTGCTGGAGCTGCTGCAGATAAGTGCTGGAGCTGCTGCAGGTAAGTACTGGAGCTGCTGCTGCACGTAAGTACTGGAGCTGCTTCAGGTAAGTACTGGAGCAGCTGCAGGTAAGTACTGGAGCTGCTGCAGGTAAGCACTGGAGCTGCTGCTGCAGGTAAGTACCAGAGCTGCTGCAGGTAAGTACTGGAGCTGCTGCAGGTAAGTACTGGATCTGCTGCAGGTAAGTGCTGGAGCTGCTGCAGGTAAGTACTGGAGCTGCTGCTGCAGGTAAGTACTGGAGCTGCTGCAGGTAAGTACTGGAGCTGCCTCTGCAGGTAAGTACTGGAGCTGCTGCAGGTAAGTGCTGGAGCTGCTGCAGGTAAGTGCTGGAGCTGCTGCTGCAGGTAAGTACTAGAGCTGCTGCAGGTAAGTCCTGGAGCTGCTGCAGGTAAGTGCTGGAGCTACTGCAGGTAAGTACTGGAGCTGCTGCAGCTAAGTACTGGAACTGCTGAAGGTAAGTACTGGAACTGCTGCAGGTAAATACTGGAGCTGCTGCAGGTAAGTACCGGAGCTGCTGCAGGTAAGTACTGGAGCTGCTGCAGGTATGTATTGGAGCTGCTGCAGGTAAGTACTAGAGCTGCTGCAGGTAAGTGCTGGAGCTGCTGCAGGTAAGTACTGGAGCTGCTGCAGGTAAGTACTGGAGCTGCTGCAGGAAAGTACTGGAGCTGCTGCAGGTAAGTGCTGGAGCTGCTGCAGGTAAGAGCTGGAGCTGCTGCTGCAGGTAAATACTGGAGCTGCTGCTGCAGGTAAGTACTGGAGCTGCTGCAGGTAAGTACCCGAGCTGCTGCGGGTAAGTACCGGAGCTGCTGCAGGTAAGTACCGGAGCTGCTGCAGGTAAGTACTGGAGCTGCTGCAGGTAAGTGCTGGAGCTGCTGCAGGTAAGTACTGGAGCTGCTGCTGTGGTAATTACTGGAGCTGCTGCAGGTAAGTACTGGAGCTGCTGCTGCAGGTAAGTACCAGAGCTGCTGCAGGTAAGTACTGGAGCTGCTGCAGGTAAGTACTGGAGCTGCTGCAGGTAAATGCTGGAGCTGCGGCAGGTAAGTACTGGAGCTGCTTCTGCAGGTAAGTACTGGAGCTGCTGCAGGTAAGTACTGGAGCTGCTGCAGGTAAGTACTGGAGCTGCTGCAGGTAAGTGCTGGAGTTGCTGCAGGTAAGTGCTGGAGTTCCTGCTGCAGGTAATTACTAGAGCTGCTGCAGGTAAGTACTGGAGCTGCTGCAGGTAAGTGCTGGAGCTGCTGCAGGTAAGTACTGGAGCTGCTGCAGCTAAGTACTGGAGCAGCTGCAGGTAAGTACTGGAGCTGCTGCAGGTAAGTACTGGAGCTGCTGCTGCAGGTAAGTACCAGAGCTGCTGCAGGTAAGTACTGGAGCTGCTGCAGGTAAGTACTGGAGCTGCTGCAGGTAAGTGCTGGAGCTGCTGCAGGTAAGTACTGGAGCTGCTGCTGCAGGTAAGTACTGGAGCTGCTGCAGGTAAGTACTGGAGCTGCTGCTGCAGGTAAGTACTGGAGCTGCTGCAGGTAAGTGCTGGAGCTGCTGCAGGTAAGTACTGGAGCTGCTGCTGCAGGTAAGTACTGGAGCTGCTGCAGGTAAGTGCTGGAGCTGCTGCAGGTAAGTACTGGAGCTGCTGCTGTGGTAATTACTGGAGCTGCTGCAGGTAAGTACTGGAGCTGCTGCTGCAGGTAAGTACCAGAGCTGCTGCAGGTAAGTACTGGAGCTGCTGCAGGTAAGTACTGGAGCTGCTGCAGGTAAATGCTGGAGCTGCGGCAGGTAAGTACTGGAGCTGCTTCTGCAGGTAAGTACTGGAGCTGCTGCAGGTAAGTACTGGAGCTGCTGCAGGTAAGTACTGGAGCTGCTGCAGGTAAGTGCTGGAGTTGCTGCAGGTAAGTGCTGGAGTTCCTGCTGCAGGTAATTACTAGAGCTGCTGCAGGTAAGTACTGGAGCTGCTGCAGGTAAGTGCTGGAGCTGCTGCAGGTAAGTACTGGAGCTGCTGCAGCTAAGTACTGGAGCAGCTGCAGGTAAGTACTGGAGCTGCTGCAGGTAAGTACTGGAGCTGCTGCTGCAGGTAAGTACCAGAGCTGCTGCAGGTAAGTACTGGAGCTGCTGCAGGTAAGTACTGGAGCTGCTGCAGGTAAGTGCTGGAGCTGCTGCAGGTAAGTACTGGAGCTGCTGCTGCAGGTAAGTACTGGAGCTGCTGCAGGTAAGTACTGGAGCTGCTGCTGCAGGTAAGTACTGGAGCTGCTGCAGGTAAGTGCTGGAGCTGCTGCAGGTAAGTGCTGGAGCTGCTGCTGCAGGTAAGTACTAGAGCTGCTGCAGGTAAGTACTGGAGCTGCTGCAGGTAAGTGCTGGAGCTGCTGCAGGTAAGTACTGGAGCTGCTGCAGCTAAGTACTGGAACTGCTGCAGGTAAGTACAGGAACTGCTGCAGGGAAATACTGGAGCTGCTGCAGGTAAGTACCGGAGCTGCTGCAGGTAAGTACTGGAGCTGCTGCAGGTATGTATTGGAGCTGCTGCAGGTAAGTACTGGAGCTGCTGCAGGTAAGTGCTGGAGCTGCTGCAGGTAAGTACTGGAGCTGCTGCAGGTAAGTACTGGAGCTGCTGCAGGAAAGTACTGGAGCTCTGCAGGTAAGTGCTGGAGCTGCTGCAGGTAAGTGCTGGAGCAGCTGCTGCTGCAGGTAAATACTGGAGCTGCTGCAGGTAAGTACTGGAGCTGCTGCAGGTAAATACTGGAGCTGCTGCAGTTAAGTACCGGAGCTGCTGCGGGTAAGTACCGGAACTGCTGCAGGTAAGTACCGGAGCTGCTGCAGGTAAGTACTGGAGGTGCTGCAGGTAAGTGCTGGAGCTGCTGCAGGTAAGTACTGGAGCTGCTGCTGTGGTAATTACTGGAGCTGCTGCAGGTAAATACTGGAGCTGCTGCTGCAGGTAAGTGCTGGAGCTGCTGCAGGTAGGTACTGGAGCTGCTGCAGGTAAGTACTGGAGCTGCTGCAGGTAAGTACTGGAGCTGCTGCAGGTAAGTGCTGGAGTTGCTGCAGGTAAGTGCTGGAGTTGCTGCTGCAGGAAATTACTAGAGCTGCTGCAGGTAAGTACTGGAGTTGCTGCAGGTAAGTGCTGGAGCTGCTGCAGGTAAGTACTGGAGCTGCTGCAGCTAAGTACTGGAACTGCTGCAGGTAAGTACTGGAACTGCTGCAGGGAAATACTGGAGCTGCTGCAGGTAAGTACCAGAGCTACTGCAGGTAAGTACTGGAGCTGCTGTAGGTATGTACTGGAGCTGCTGAAGGTAAGTACTGGAGCTGCTGCAGGTAAGTACTGGAGCTGCTGCAGGTAAGTACTGAAGCTGCTGCTGCATGTAAGTACTGGAGCTGCTGCTGCAGGTAAGAACTGGAGCTGATGCAGGTAAGTACTGCAGCTGCTGGAGGTAAGTGCTGGAGCTGCTGCTGCAGGTAAGTACTGGAGCTGCTGCAGGTAACTACTAGAGCTGCTGCTGCAGGTAAGAACTGGAGCTGCTGCAGGTAATTACTGGAGCTGCTGCAGGTAAGTACCGGAGCTGCTGCAGGTAAGTAGTACTGGAGCTGGAGCTGCAGGTAAGTACTGGAGCTGCTGCTGCAGGTAGGTACTGGAGCTGCTGCAGGTAAGTGCTAGAGCTGCTGCAGGTAAGTACTGGAGCTGCTGCAGCTAAGTACTGGAGCTACTGCAGGTAAGTACTGGAGCTGCTGCAGCTAAGTACTGGAACTGCTGAAGGTAAGTACTGGAACTGCTGCAGGGAAATACTGGAGCTGCTGCAGGTAAGTACCGGAGCTGCTGCAGGTAAGTACTGGAGCTGCTGCAGGTATGTATTGGAGCTGCTGCAGGTAAGTACTAGAGCTGCTGCAGGTAAGTGCTGGAGCTGCTGCAGGTAAGTACTGGAGCTGCTGCAGGTAAGTACTGGAGCTGCTGCAGGAAAGTACTGGAGCTGCTGCAGGTAAGTGCTGGAGCTGCTGCAGGTAAGAGCTGGAGCTGCTGCTGCAGGTAAATACTGGAGCTGCTGCTGCAGGTAAGTACTGGAGCTGCTGCAGGTAAGTACCCGAGCTGCTGCGGGTAAGTACCGGAGCTGCTGCAGGTAAGTACCGGAGCTGCTGCAGGTAAGTACTGGAGCTGCTGCAGGTAAGTGCTGGAGCTGCTGCAGGTAAGTACTGGAGCTGCTGCTGTGGTAATTACTGGAGCTGCTGCAGGTAAGTACTGGAGCTGCTGCTGCAGGTAAGTACCAGAGCTGCTGCAGGTAAGTACTGGAGCTGCTGCAGGTAAGTACTGGAGCTGCTGCAGGTAAATGCTGGAGCTGCGGCAGGTAAGTACTGGAGCTGCTTCTGCAGGTAAGTACTGGAGCTGCTGCAGGTAAGTACTGGAGCTGCTGCAGGTAAGTACTGGAGCTGCTGCAGGTAAGTGCTGGAGTTGCTGCAGGTAAGTGCTGGAGTTCCTGCTGCAGGTAATTACTAGAGCTGCTGCAGGTAAGTACTGGAGCTGCTGCAGGTAAGTGCTGGAGCTGCTGCAGGTAAGTACTGGAGCTGCTGCAGCTAAGTACTGGAGCAGCTGCAGGTAAGTACTGGAGCTGCTGCAGGTAAGTACTGGAGCTGCTGCTGCAGGTAAGTACCAGAGCTGCTGCAGGTAAGTACTGGAGCTGCTGCAGGTAAGTACTGGAGCTGCTGCAGGTAAGTGCTGGAGCTGCTGCAGGTAAGTACTGGAGCTGCTGCTGCAGGTAAGTACTGGAGCTGCTGCAGGTAAGTACTGGAGCTGCTGCTGCAGGTAAGTACTGGAGCTGCTGCAGGTAAGTGCTGGAGCTGCTGCAGGTAAGTACTGGAGCTGCTGCTGCAGGTAAGTACTGGAGCTGCTGCAGGTAAGTGCTGGAGCTGCTGCAGGTAAGTACTGGAGCTGCTGCTGTGGTAATTACTGGAGCTGCTGCAGGTAAGTACTGGAGCTGCTGCTGCAGGTAAGTACCAGAGCTGCTGCAGGTAAGTACTGGAGCTGCTGCAGGTAAGTACTGGAGCTGCTGCAGGTAAATGCTGGAGCTGCGGCAGGTAAGTACTGGAGCTGCTTCTGCAGGTAAGTACTGGAGCTGCTGCAGGTAAGTACTGGAGCTGCTGCAGGTAAGTACTGGAGCTGCTGCAGGTAAGTGCTGGAGTTGCTGCAGGTAAGTGCTGGAGTTCCTGCTGCAGGTAATTACTAGAGCTGCTGCAGGTAAGTACTGGAGCTGCTGCAGGTAAGTGCTGGAGCTGCTGCAGGTAAGTACTGGAGCTGCTGCAGCTAAGTACTGGAGCAGCTGCAGGTAAGTACTGGAGCTGCTGCAGGTAAGTACTGGAGCTGCTGCTGCAGGTAAGTACCAGAGCTGCTGCAGGTAAGTACTGGAGCTGCTGCAGGTAAGTACTGGAGCTGCTGCAGGTAAGTGCTGGAGCTGCTGCAGGTAAGTACTGGAGCTGCTGCTGCAGGTAAGTACTGGAGCTGCTGCAGGTGAGTACTGGAGCTGCTGCTGCAGGTAAGTACTGGAGCTGCTGCAGGTAAGTGCTGGAGCTGCTGCAGGTAAGTGCTGGAGCTGCTGCTGCAGGTAAGTACTAGAGCTGCTGCAGGTAAGTACTGGAGCTGCTGCAGGTAAGTGCTGGAGCTGCTGCAGGTAAGTACTGGAGCTGCTGCAGCTAAGTACTGGAACTGCTGCAGGTAAGTACAGGAACTGCTGCAGGGAAATACTGGAGCTGCTGCAGGTAAGTACCGGAGCTGCTGCAGGTAAGTACTGGAGCTGCTGCAGGTATGTATTGGAGCTGCTGCAGGTAAGTACTGGAGCTGCTGCAGGTAAGTGCTGGAGCTGCTGCAGGTAAGTACTGGAGCTGCTGCAGGTAAGTACTGGAGCTGCTGCAGGAAAGTACTGGAGCTCTGCAGGTAAGTGCTGGAGCTGCTGCAGGTAAGTGCTGGAGCAGCTGCTGCTGCAGGTAAATACTGGAGCTGCTGCAGGTAAGTATTGGAGCTGCTGCAGGTAAATACTGGAGCTGCTGCAGTTAAGTACCGGAGCTGCTGCGGGTAAGTACCGGAACTGCTGCAGGTAAGTACCGGAGCTGCTGCAGGTAAGTACTGGAGCTGCTGCAGGTAAGTGCTGGAGCTGCTGCAGGTAAGTACTGGAGCTGCTGCTGTGGTAATTACTGGAGCTGCTGCAGGTAAATACTGGAGCTGCTGCTGCAGGTAAGTGCTGGAGCTGCTGCAGGTAAGTACTGGAGCTGCTGCAGGTAAGTACTGGAGCTGCTGCAGGTAAGTACTGGAGCTGCTGCAGGTAAGTGCTGGAGTTGCTGCAGGTAAGTGCTGGAGTTGCTGCTGCAGGAAATTACTAGAGCTGCTGCAGGTAAGTACTGGAGTTGCTGCAGGTAAGTGCTGGAGCTGCTGCAGGTAAGTACTGGAGCTGCTGCAGCTAAGTACTGGAACTGCTGCAGGTAAGTACTGGAACTGCTGCAGGGAAATACTGGAGCTGCTGCAGGTAAGTACCAGAGCTACTGCAGGTAAGTACTGGAGCTGCTGTAGGTATGTACTGGAGCTGCTGAAGGTAAGTACTGGAGCTGCTGCAGGTAAGTACTGGAGCTGCTGCAGGTAAGTACTGAAGCTGCTGCTGCATGTAAGTACTGGAGCTGCTGCTGCAGGTAAGAACTGGAGCTGATGCAGGTAAGTACTGCAGCTGCTGGAGGTAAGTGCTGGAGCTGCTGCTGCAGGTAAGTACTGGAGCTGCTGCAGGTAACTACTAGAGCTGCTGCTGCAGGTAAGAACTGGAGCTGCTGCAGGTAATTACTGGAGCTGCTGCAGGTAAGTACCGGAGCTGCTGCAGGTAAGTAGTACTGGAGCTGGAGCTGCAGGTAAGTACTGGAGCTGCTGCTGCAGGTAGGTACTGGAGCTGCTGCAGGTAAGTGCTAGAGCTGCTGCAGGTAAGTGCTGGAGCTGCTGCTGCAGGTAAGTACTAGAGCTGCTGCAGGTAAGTACTGGAGTTGCTGCAGGTAAGTGCTGGAGCTGCTGCAGGTAACTACTAGAGCTGCTGCTGCAGGTAAGAACTGGAGCTGCTGCAGGTAATTACTGGAGCTGCTGCAGGTAAGTACCGGAGCTGCTGCAGGTAAGTGCTGGAGCTGCTGCAGGTAAGTACTGGAGCTGCTGCTGTGGTAATTACTGGAGCTGCTGCAGGTAAGTACTGGAGCTGCTGCTGCAGGTAAGTACCAGAGCTGCTGCAGGTAAGTACTGGAGCTGCTGCAGGTAAGTACTGGAGCTGCTGCAGGTAAATGCTGGAGCTGCGGCAGGTAAGTACTGGAGCTGCTTCTGCAGGTAAGTACTGGAGCTGCTGCAGGTAAGTACTGGAGCTGCTGCAGGTAAGTACTGGAGCTGCTGCAGGTAAGTGCTGGAGTTGCTGCAGGTAAGTGCTGGAGTTCCTGCTGCAGGTAATTACTAGAGCTGCTGCAGGTAAGTACTGGAGCTGCTGCAGGTAAGTGCTGGAGCTGCTGCAGGTAAGTACTGGAGCTGCTGCAGCTAAGTACTGGAGCAGCTGCAGGTAAGTACTGGAGCTGCTGCAGGTAAGTACTGGAGCTGCTGCTGCAGGTAAGTACCAGAGCTGCTGCAGGTAAGTACTGGAGCTGCTGCAGGTAAGTACTGGAGCTGCTGCAGGTAAGTGCTGGAGCTGCTGCAGGTAAGTACTGGAGCTGCTGCTGCAGGTAAGTACTGGAGCTGCTGCAGGTAAGTACTGGAGCTGCTGCTGCAGGTAAGTACTGGAGCTGCTGCAGGTAAGTGCTGGAGCTGCTGCAGGTAAGTACTGGAGCTGCTGCTGCAGGTAAGTACTGGAGCTGCTGCAGGTAAGTGCTGGAGCTGCTGCAGGTAAGTACTGGAGCTGCTGCTGTGGTAATTACTGGAGCTGCTGCAGGTAAATGCTGGAGCTGCGGCAGGTAAGTACTGGAGCTGCTTCTGCAGGTAAGTACTGGAGCTGCTGCAGGTAAGTACTGGAGCTGCTGCAGGTAAGTACTGGAGCTGCTGCAGGTAAGTGCTGGAGTTGCTGCAGGTAAGTGCTGGAGTTCCTGCTGCAGGTAATTACTAGAGCTGCTGCAGGTAAGTACTGGAGCTGCTGCAGGTAAGTGCTGGAGCTGCTGCAGGTAAGTACTGGAGCTGCTGCAGCTAAGTACTGGAGCAGCTGCAGGTAAGTACTGGAGCTGCTGCAGGTAAGTACTGGAGCTGCTGCTGCAGGTAAGTACCAGAGCTGCTGCAGGTAAGTACTGGAGCTGCTGCAGGTAAGTACTGGAGCTGCTGCAGGTAAGTGCTGGAGCTGCTGCAGGTAAGTACTGGAGCTGCTGCTGCAGGTAAGTACTGGAGCTGCTGCAGGTAAGTACTGGAGCTGCTGCTGCAGGTAAGTACTGGAGCTGCTGCAGGTAAGTGCTGGAGCTGCTGCAGGTAAGTGCTGGAGCTGCTGCTGCAGGTAAGTACTAGAGCTGCTGCAGGTAAGTACTGGAGCTGCTGCAGGTAAGTGCTGGAGCTGCTGCAGGTAAGTACTGGAGCTGCTGCAGCTAAGTACTGGAACTGCTGCAGGTAAGTACAGGAACTGCTGCAGGGAAATACTGGAGCTGCTGCAGGTAAGTACCGGAGCTGCTGCAGGTAAGTACTGGAGCTGCTGCAGGTATGTATTGGAGCTGCTGCAGGTAAGTACTGGAGCTGCTGCAGGTAAGTGCTGGAGCTGCTGCAGGTAAGTACTGGAGCTGCTGCAGGTAAGTACTGGAGCTGCTGCAGGAAAGTACTGGAGCTCTGCAGGTAAGTGCTGGAGCTGCTGCAGGTAAGTGCTGGAGCAGCTGCTGCTGCAGGTAAATACTGGAGCTGCTGCAGGTAAGTACTGGAGCTGCTGCAGGTAAATACTGGAGCTGCTGCAGTTAAGTACCGGAGCTGCTGCGGGTAAGTACCGGAACTGCTGCAGGTAAGTACCGGAGCTGCTGCAGGTAAGTACTGGAGCTGCTGCAGGTAAGTGCTGGAGCTGCTGCAGGTAAGTACTGGAGCTGCTGCTGTGGTAATTACTGGAGCTGCTGCAGGTAAATACTGGAGCTGCTGCTGCAGGTAAGTGCTGGAGCTGCTGCAGGTAAGTACTGGAGCTGCTGCAGGTAAGTACTGGAGCTGCTGCAGGTAAGTACTGGAGCTGCTGCAGGTAAGTGCTGGAGTTGCTGCAGGTAAGTGCTGGAGTTGCTGCTGCAGGAAATTACTAGAGCTGCTGCAGGTAAGTACTGGAGTTGCTGCAGGTAAGTGCTGGAGCTGCTGCAGGTAAGTACTGGAGCTGCTGCAGCTAAGTACTGGAACTGCTGCAGGTAAGTACTGGAACTGCTGCAGGGAAATACTGGAGCTGCTGCAGGTAAGTACCAGAGCTACTGCAGGTAAGTACTGGAGCTGCTGTAGGTATGTACTGGAGCTGCTGAAGGTAAGTACTGGAGCTGCTGCAGGTAAGTACTGGAGCTGCTGCAGGTAAGTACTGAAGCTGCTGCTGCATGTAAGTACTGGAGCTGCTGCTGCAGGTAAGAACTGGAGCTGATGCAGGTAAGTACTGCAGCTGCTGGAGGTAAGTGCTGGAGCTGCTGCTGCAGGTAAGTACTGGAGCTGCTGCAGGTAACTACTAGAGCTGCTGCTGCAGGTAAGAACTGGAGCTGCTGCAGGTAATTACTGGAGCTGCTGCAGGTAAGTACCGGAGCTGCTGCAGGTAAGTAGTACTGGAGCTGGAGCTGCAGGTAAGTACTGGAGCTGCTGCTGCAGGTAGGTACTGGAGCTGCTGCAGGTAAGTGCTAGAGCTGCTGCAGGTAAGTGCTGGAGCTGCTGCTGCAGGTAAGTACTAGAGCTGCTGCAGGTAAGTACTGGAGTTGCTGCAGGTAAGTGCTGGAGCTGCTGCAGGTAACTACTAGAGCTGCTGCTGCAGGTAAGAACTAGAGCTGCTGCAGGTAATTACTGGAGCTGCTGCAGGTAAGTACCGGAGCTGCTGCAGGTAAGTACTGGAGCTGGAGCTGCAGGTAAGTACTGGAGCTGCTGCTGCAGGTAGGTACTGGAGCTGCTGCAGGTAAGTACTGGAGCTGCTGCAGGTAAGTGCTAGAGCTGCTGCAGGTAAGTGCTGGAGCTACTGCTGCAGGTAAGTACTAGAGCTGCTGCAGGTAAGTACTGGAACTGCTGCCGGTAAGTACTGGAACTGCTGCAGGGAAATACTGGAGCTGCTGCAGGTAAGTACCGGAGCTCCTGCAGGTAAGTACTGGAGCTGCTGCAGGTATGTACTGGAGCTGCTGCAGGTAAGTACTGGAGCTGCTGCAGGTAAGTGCTGGATCTGCTGCAGGAAAGTACTGGAACTGCTGCAGGTAAGTACTGGAGCTGCTGCAGGTAAATACTGGAGCTGCTGCAGGTAAGTACTGGAGCTGCTGCAGGTAAGTACTGGAGCTGCTGCAGGTAAGTGCTGGAGCATGCTGCAGGTAAGTACTGGAGCTGCAGGTAAGTACTGGAGCTGCTGCAGGTAAGTACTGGAGCTGCTGCAGGTAAGTGCTAGAGCTGCTGCAGGTAAGTACTGGAGTTGCTGCAGGTAAGTGCTGGAGCTGCTGCAGGTAAGTGCTGGAGCTGCTGCAGGTAAGTACTGGAGCTGCTGCAGGTAAGTGCTGGAGCTGATGCAGGTAAGTACTGGAGCTGCTGCTGCAGGTAAGTACTGGAGCTGCTGCAGGTAAGTACTGGAGCTGCTGCTGCAGGTAAGTACCGGAGCTGCTGCAGGTAAGTACCGGAGCTGCTGCAGGTAAGTACTGGAGCTGATTCAGCTAAGTACTGGAGCTGCTGCAGGTAAGTGCTGGAGCTGCTGCAGGTAAGTGCTGGAGCTGCTGCAGATAAGTGCTGGAGCTGCTGCAGGTAAGTACTGGAGCTGCTGCTGCACGTAAGTACTGGAGCTGCTTCAGGTAAGTACTGGAGCAGCTGCAGGTAAGTACTGGAGCTGCTGCAGGTAAGCACTGGAGCTGCTGCTGCAGGTAAGTCCCAGAGCTGCTGCAGGTAAGTACTGGAGCTGCTGCAGGTAAGTACTGGATCTGCTGCAGGTAAGTGCTGGAGCTGCTGCAGGTAAGTACTGGAGCTGCTGCTGCAGGTAAGTACTGGAGCTGCTGCAGGTAAGTACTGGAGCTGCCTCTGCAGGTAAGTACTGGAGCTGCTGCAGGTAAGTGCTGGAGCTGCTGCAGGTAAGTGCTGGAGCTGCTGCTGCAGGTAAGTACTAGAGCTGCTGCAGGTAAGTCCTGGAGCTGCTGCAGGTAAGTGCTGGAGCTACTGCAGGTAAGTACTGGAGCTGCTGCAGCTAAGTACTGGAACTGCTGAAGGTAAGTACTGGAACTGCTGCAGGGAAATACTGGAGCTGCTGCAGGTAAGTACCGGAGCTGCTGCAGGTAAGTACTGGAGCTGCTGCAGGTATGTATTGGAGCTGCTGCAGGTAAGTACTAGAGCTGCTGCAGGTAAGTGCTGGAGCTGCTGCAGGTAAGTACTGGAGCTGCTGCAGGTAAGTACTGGAGCTGCTGCAGGAAAGTACTGGAGCTGCTGCAGGTAAGTGCTGGAGCTGCTGCAGGTAAGAGCTGGAGCTGCTGCTGCAGGTAAATACTGGAGCTGCTGCTGCAGGTAAGTACTGGAGCTGCTGCAGGTAAGTACCCGAGCTGCTGCGGGTAAGTACCGGAGCTGCTGCAGGTAAGTACCGGAGCTGCTGCAGGTAAGTACTGGAGCTGCTGCAGGTAAGTGCTGGAGCTGCTGCAGGTAAGTACTGCAGCTGCTGCTGTGGGAATTACTGGAGCTGCTGCAGGTAAGTACTGGAGCTGCTGCTGCAGGTAAGTACCAGAGCTGCTGCAGGTAAGTACTGGAGCTGCTGCAGGTAAGTACTGGAGCTGCTGCAGGTAAATGCTGGAGCTGCGGCAGGTAAGTACTGGAGCTGCTTCTGCAGGTAAGTACTGGAGCTGCTGCAGGTAAGTACTGGAGCTGCTGCAGGTAAGTACTGGAGCTGCTGCAGGTAAGTGCTGGAGTTGCTGCAAGTAAGTGCTGGAGTTCCTGCTGCAGGTAATTACTAGAGCTGCTGCAGGTAAGTACTGGAGCTGCTGCAGGTAAGTGCTGGAGCTGCTGCAGGTAAGTACTGGAGCTGCTGCAGCTAAGTACTGGAGCAGCTGCAGGTAAGTACTGGAGCTGCTGCAGGTAAGTACTGGAGCTGCTGCTGCAGGTAAGTACCAGAGCTGCTGCAGGTAAGTACTGGAGCTGCTGCAGGTAAGTACTGGAGCTGCTGCAGGTAAGTGCTGGAGCTGCTGCAGGTAAGTACTGGAGCTGCTGCTGCAGGTAAGTACTGGAGCTGCTGCAGGTAAGTACTGGAGCTGCTGCTGCAGGTAAGTACTGGAGCTGCTGCAGGTAAGTGCTGGAGCTGCTGCAGGTAAGTGCTGGAGCTGCTGCTGCAGGTAAGTACTAGAGCTGCTGCAGGTAAGTACTGGAGCTGCTGCAGGTAAGTGCTGGAGCTGCTGCAGGTAAGTACTGGAGCTGCTGCAGCTAAGTACTGGAACTGCTGCAGGTAAGTACAGGAACTGCCGCAGGGAAATACTGGAGCTGCTGCAGGTAAGTACCGGAGCTGCTGCAGATAAGTACTGGAGCTGCTGCAGGTATGTATAGGAGCTGCTGCAGGTAAGTACTGGAGCTGCTGCACGTAAGTGCTGGAGCTGCTGCAGGTAAGTACTGGAGCTGCTGCAGGTAAGTACTGGAGCTGCTGCAGGAAAGTACTGGAGCTCTGCAGGTAAGTGCTGGAGCTGCTGCAGGTAAGTGCTGGAGCAGCTGCTGCTGCAGGTAAATACTGGACCTGCTGCTGCAGGTAAATACTGGAGCTGCTGCAGTTAAGTACCGGAGCTGCTGCGGGTAAGTACCGGAACTGCTGCAGGTAAGTACCGGAGCTGCTGCAGGTAAGTACTGGAGCTGCTGCAGGTAAGTGCTGGAGCTGCTGCAGGTAAGTACTGGAGCTGCTGCTGTGGTAATTACTGGAGCTGCTGCAGGTAAATACTGGAGCTGCTGCTGCAGGTAAGTGCTGGAGCTGCTGCAGGTAAGTACTGGAGCTGCTGCAGGTAACTACTAGAGCTGCTGCTGCAGGTAAGAACTGGAGCTGCTGCAGGTAATTACTGGAGCTGCTGCAGGTAAGTACCGGAGCTGCTGCAGGTAAGTAGTACTGGAGCTGGAGCTGCAGGTAAGTACTGGAGCTGCTGCTTCAGGTAGGTTCTGGAGCTGCTGCAGGTAAGTGCTAGAGCTGCTGCAGGTAAGTGCTGGAGCTGCTGCTGCAGGTAAGTACTAGAGCTGCTGCAGGTAAGTACTGGAGTTGCTGCAGGTAAGTGCTGGAGCTGCTGCAGGTAACTACTAGAGCTGCTGCTGCAGGTAAGAACTGGAGCTGCTGCAGGTAATTACTGGAGCTGCTGCAGGTAAGTACCGGAGCTGCTGCAGGTAAGTACTGGAGCTGGAGCTGCAGGTAAGTACTGGAGCTGCTGCTGCAGGTAGGTACTGGAGCTGCTGCAGGTAAGTACTGGAGCTGCTGCAGGTAAGTGCTAGAGCTGCTGCAGGTAAGTGCTGGAGCTACTGCTGCAGGTAAGTACTAGAGCTGCTGCAGGTAAGTACTGGAACTGCTGCCGGTAAGTACTGGAACTGCTGCAGGGAAATACTGGAGCTGCTGCAGGTAAGTACCGGAGCTCCTGCAGGTAAGTACTGGAGCTGCTGCAGGTATGTACTGGAGCTGCTGCAGGTAAGTACTGGAGCTGCTGCAGGTAAGTGCTGGATCTGCTGCAGGAAAGTACTGGAACTGCTGCAGGTAAGTACTGGAGCTGCTGCAGGTAAATACTGGAGCTGCTGCAGGTAAGTAATGGAGCTGCTGCAGGTAAGTACTGGAGCTGCTGCAGGTAAGTGCTGGAGCATGCTGCAGGTAAGTACTGGAGCTGCAGGTAAGTACTGGAGCTGCTGCAGGTAAGTACTGGAGCTGCTGCAGGTAAGTGCTAGAGCTGCTGCAGGTAAGTACTGGAGTTGCTGCAGGTAAGTGCTGGAGCTGCTGCAGGTAAGTACTGGAGCAGGTGCAGCAGGTAAGTACTAGAGCTGCTGCAGGTAAGTACTGGAGCTGCTGCAGGTAAGTACTGGAACTGCTGCAGGTAAGTACTGGAACTGCTGCAGGGAAATACTGGAGCTGCTGCAGGTAAGTACCGGAGCTCCTGCAGGTAAGTACTGGAGCTGCTGCAGGTATGTACTGGAGCTGCTGCAGGTAAGTACTGGAGCTGCTGCAGGTAAGTGCTGGAGCTGTTGCAGGTAAGTACTGGAGCTGCTGCAGGTAAGTACTGGAGCTGCTGCAGGTAAATACTGGAGCTGCTGCAGGTAAGTACTGGAGCTGCTGCAGGTAAGTACTGGAGCTGCTGCAGGTAAGTGCTGGAGCTGCTGCAGGTAAGTACTGGAGCTGCAGGTAAGTACTGGAGCTGCTGCAGGTAAGTACTGGAGCTGCTGCAGGTAAGTGCTAGAGCTGCTGCAGGTAAGTGCTGGAGCTGCTGCTGCAGGTAAGTACTAGAGCTGCTGCAGGTAAGTACTGGAGTTGCTGCAGGTAAGTGCTGGAGCTGCTGCAGGTAAGTACTGGAGCTGATGCAGCAGGTAAGTACTAGAGCTGCTGCAGGTAAGTACTGGAGCTGCTGCAGGTAAGTACTGGAACTGCTGCAGGTAAGTACTGGAACTGCTGCAGGGAAATACTGGAGCTGCTGCAGGTAAGTACCGGAGCTGCTGCAGGTAAGTACTGGAGCTGCTGCAGGTAAGTGCTGGAGCTGCTGCAGGTAAGTGCTGGAGTTGCTGCAGGTAAGTACTGTAGCTGCTGCAGCTAAGTACTGGAACTGCTGCAGGTAAGTACTGGAGCTGCTGCAGGTAAGTACTGGAGCTGATGCAGGTAAGTACTGGAGCTGGAGCTGCAAGTAAGTACTGGAGTTGCTGCAGGTAAGTACTGGAGCTGCTGCAGGTAAGTACTGAAATTGCTGCTGCAGGTAAGTACTGGAGCTGCTGCAGGTAAGTACTGGAGCTGCTGCTGCAGGTAAGAACTGGAGCTGATGCAGGTAAGTACTGGAACTGCTGCAGGTAAGTGCAGGAGCTGCTGCTGCAGGTAAGTACTGGAGCTGCTGCAGGTAAGTACTGGAGCTGCTGCAGGTAAGTGCTAGAGCTGCTGCAGGTAAGTGCTGGAGCTGCTGCTACAGGTAAGTACTAGAGCTGCTGCAGGTAAGTAATGGAGCTGCTGCAGGTAAGTGCTGGAGCTGCTACAGGTAAGTACTGGAGCTGCTGCAGCAGGTAAGTACTAGAGCTGCTGCAGGTAAGTACTGGAGCTGCTGCAGGTAAGTACTGGAACTGCTGCACGTAAGTACCCGAGCTGCTGCGGGTAAGTACCGGAGCTGCTGCAGGTAAGTACCGGAGCTGCTGCAGGTAAGTACTGGAGCTGCTGCAGGTAAGTGCTGGAGCTGCTGCAGGTAAGTACTGGAGCTGCTGCTGCAGGTAAGTACCAGAGCTGCTGCAGGTAAGTACTGGAGCTGCTGCAGGTAAGTACTGGAGCTGCTGCAGGTAAATGCTGGAGCTGCGGCAGGTAAGTACTGGAGCTGCTTCTGCAGGTAAGTACTGGAGCTGCTGCAGGTAAGTACTGGAGCTGCTGCAGGTAAGTACTGGAGCTGCTGCAGGTAAGTGCTGGAGTTGCTGCAGGTAAGTGCTGGAGTTCCTGCTGCAGGTAATTACTAGAGCTGCTGCAGGTAAGTACTGGAGCTGCTGCAGGTAAGTGCTGGAGCTGCTGCAGGTAAGTACTGGAGCTGCTGCAGCTAAGTACTGGAGCAGCTGCAGGTAAGTACTGGAGCTGCTGCAGGTAAGTACTGGAGCTGCTGCTGCAGGTAAGTACCAGAGCTGCTGCAGGTAAGTACTGGAGCTGCTGCAGGTAAGTACTGGAGCTGCTGCAGGTAAGTGCTGGAGCTGCTGCAGGTAAGTACTGGAGCTGCTGCTGCAGGTAAGTACTGGAGCTGCTGCAGGTAAGTACTGGAGCTGCTGCTGCAGGTAAGTACTGGAGCTGCTGCAGGTAAGTGTTGGAGCTGCTGCAGGTAAGTGCTGGAGCTGCTGCTGCAGGTAAGTACTAGAGCTGCTGCAGGTAAGTACTGGAGCTGCTGCAGGTAAGTGCTGGAGCTGCTGCAGGTAAGTACTGGAGCTGCTGCAGCTAAGTACTGGAACTGCTGCAGGTAAGTACAGGAACTGCCGCAGGGAAATACTGGAGCTGCTGCAGGTAAGTACCGGAGCTGCTGCAGGTAAGTACTGGAGCTGCTGCAGGTATGTATAGGAGCTGCTGCAGGTAAGTACTGGAGCTGCTGCAGGTAAGTGCTGGAGCTGCTGCAGGTAAGTGCTGGAGCAGCTGCTGCTGCAGGTAAATACTGGACCTGCTGCTGCAGGTAAATACTGGAGCTGCTGCAGTTAAGTACCGGAGCTGCTGCGGGTAGGTACCGGAACTGCTGCAGGTAAGTACCGGAGCTGCTGCAGGTAAGTACTGGAGCTGCTGCAGGTAAGTGCTGGAGCTGCTGCAGGTAAGTACTGGAGCTGCTGCTGTGGTAATTACTGGAGCTGCTGCAGGTAAATACTGGAGCTGCTGCTGCAGGTAAGTGCTGGAGCTGCTGCAGGTAAGTACTGGAGCTGCTGCAGGTAACTACTAGAGCTGCTGCTGCAGGTAAGAACTGGAGCTGCTGCAGGTAATTACTGGAGCTGCTGCAGGTAAGTACCGGAGCTGCTGCAGGTAAGTAGTACTGGAGCTGGAGCTGCAGGTAAGTACTGGAGCTGCTGCTTCAGGTAGGTACTGGAGCTGCTGCAGGTAAGTGCTAGAGCTGCTGCAGGTAAGTGCTGGAGCTGCTGCTGCAGGTAAGTACTAGAGCTGCTGCAGGTAAGTACTGGAGTTGCTGCAGGTAAGTGCTGGAGCTGCTGCAGGTAACTACTAGAGCTGCTGCTGCAGGTAAGAACTGGAGCTGCTGCAGGTAATTACTGGAGCTGCTGCAGGTAAGTACCGGAGCTGCTGCAGGTAAGTACTGGAGCTGGAGCTGCAGGTAAGTACTGGAGCTGCTGCTGCAGGTAGGTACTGGAGCTGCTGCAGGTAAGTACTGGAGCTGCTGCAGGTAAGTGCTAGAGCTGCTGCAGGTAAGTGCTGGAGCTACTGCTGCAGGTAAGTACTAGAGCTGCTGCAGGTAAGTACTGGAACTGCTGCCGGTAAGTACTGGAACTGCTGCAGGGAAATACTGGAGCTGCTGCAGGTAAGTACCGGAGCTCCTGCAGGTAAGTACTGGAGCTGCTGCAGGTATGTACTGGAGCTGCTGCAGGTAAGTACTGGAGCTGCTGAAGGTAAGTGCTGGATCTGCTGCAGGAAAGTACTGGAACTGCTGCAGGTAAGTACTGGAGCTGCTGCAGGTAAATACTGGAGCTGCTGCAGGTAAGTACTGGAGCTGCTGCAGGTAAGTACTGGAGCTGCTGCAGGTAAGTGCTGGAGCATGCTGCAGGTAAGTACTGGAGCTGCAGGTAAGTACTGGAGCTGCTGCAGGTAAGTACTGGAGCTGCTGCAGGTAAGTGCTAGAGCTGCTGCAGGTAAGTACTGGAGTTGCTGCAGGTAAGTGCTGGAGCTGCTGCAGGTAAGTACTGGAGCAGGTGCAGCAGGTAAGTACTAGAGCTGCTGCAGGTAAGTACTGGAGCTGCTGCAGGTAAGTACTGGAACTGCTGCAGGTAAGTACTGGAACTGCTGCAGGGAAATACTGGAGCTGCTGCAGGTAAGTACCGGAGCTCCTGCAGGTAAGTACTGGAGCTGCTGCAGGTATGTACTGGAGCTGCTGCAGGTAAGTACTGGAGCTGCTGCAGGTAAGTGCTGGAGCTGTTGCAGGTAAGTACTGGAGCTGCTGCAGGTAAGTACTGGAGCTGCTGCAGGTAAATACTGGAGCTGCTGCAGGTAAGTACTGGAGCTGCTGCAGGTAAGTACTGGAGCTGCTGCAGGTAAGTGCTGGAGCTGCTGCAGGTAAGTACTGGAGCTGCAGGTAAGTACTGGAGCTGCTGCAGGTAAGTACTGGAGCTGCTGCAGGTAAGTGCTAGAGCTGCTGCAGGTAAGTGCTGGAGCTGCTGCTGCAGGTAAGTACTAGAGCTGCTGCAGGTAAGTACTGGAGTTGCTGCAGGTAAGTGCTGGAGCTGCTGCAGGTAAGTACTGGAGCTGATGCAGCAGGTAAGTACTAGAGCTGCTGCAGGTAAGTACTGGAGCTGCTGCAGGTAAGTACTGGAACTGCTGCAGGTAAGTACTGGAACTGCTGCAGGGAAATACTGGAGCTGCTGCAGGTAAGTACCGGAGCTGCTGCAGGTAAGTACTGGAGCTGCTGCAGGTAAGTGCTGGAGCTGCTGCAGGTAAGTGCTGGAGTTGCTGCAGGTAAGTACTGTAGCTGCTGCAGCTAAGTACTGGAACTGCTGCAGGTAAGTACTGGAGCTGCTGCAGGTAAGTACTGGAGCTGATGCAGGTAAGTACTGGAGCTGGAGCTGCAAGTAAGTACTGGAGTTGCTGCAGGTAAGTACTGGAGCTGCTGCAGGTAAGTACTGAAATTGCTGCTGCAGGTAAGTACTGGAGCTGCTGCAGGTAAGTACTGGAGCTGCTGCTGCAGGTAAGAACTGGAGCTGATGCAGGTAAGTACTGGAAATGCTGCAGGTAAGTGCAGGAGCTGCTGCTGCAGGTAAGTACTGGAGCTGCTGCAGGTAAGTACTGGAGCTGCTGCAGGTAAGTGCTAGAGCTGCTGCAGGTAAGTGCTGGAGCTGCTGCTACAGGTAAGTACTAGAGCTGCTGCAGGTAAGTAATGGAGCTGCTGCAGGTAAGTGCTGGAGCTGCTACAGGTAAGTACTGGAGCTGCTGCAGCAGGTAAGTACTAGAGCTGCTGCAGGTAAGTACTGGAGCTGCTGCAGGTAAGTACTGGAACTGCTGCAGGTAAGTACCCGAGCTGCTGCGGGTAAGTACCGGAGCTGCTGCAGGTAAGTACCGGAGCTGCTGCAGGTAAGTACTGGAGCTGCTGCAGGTAAGTGCTGGAGCTGCTGCAGGTAAGTACTGGAGCTGCTGCTGCAGGTAAGTACCAGAGCTGCTGCAGGTAAGTACTGGAGCTGCTGCAGGTAAGTACTGGAGCTGCTGCAGGTAAATGCTGGAGCTGCGGCAGGTAAGTACTGGAGCTGCTTCTGCAGGTAAGTACTGGAGCTGCTGCAGGTAAGTACTGGAGCTGCTGCAGGTAAGTACTTGAGCTGCTGCAGGTAAGTGCTGGAGTTGCTGCAGGTAAGTGCTGGAGTTCCTGCTGCAGGTAATTACTAGAGCTGCTGCAGGTAAGTACTGGAGCTGCTGCAGGTAAGTGCTGGAGCTGCTGCAGGTAAGTACTGGAGCTGCTGCAGCTAAGTACTGGAGCAGCTTCAGGTAAGTACTGGAGCTGCTGCAGGTAAGTACTGGAGCTGCTGCTGCAGGTAAGTACCAGAGCTGCTGCAGGTAAGTACTGGAGCTGCTGCAGGTAAGTACTGGAGCTGCTGCAGGTAAGTGCTGGAGCTGCTGCAGGTAAGTACTGGAGCTGCTGCTGCAGGTAAGTACTGGAGCTGCTGCAGGTAAGTACTGGAGCTGCTGCTGCAGGTAAGTACTGGAGCTGCTGCAGGTAAGTGCTGGAGCTGCTGCAGGTAAGTGCTGGAGCTGCTGCTGCAGGTAAGTACTAGAGCTGCTGCAGGTAAGTATTGGAGCTGCTGCAGGTAAGTGCTGGAGCTGCTGCAGGTAAGTACTGGAGCTGCTGCAGCTAAGTACTGGAACTGCTGCAGGTAAGTACAGGAACTGCCGCAGGGAAATACTGGAGCTGCTGCAGGTAAGTACCGGAGCTGCTGCAGGTAAGTACTGGAGCTGCTGCAGGTATGTATAGGAGCTGCTGCAGGTAAGTACTGGAGCTGCTGCAGGTAAGTGCTGGAGCTGCTGCAGGTAAGTACTGGAGCTGCTGCAGGTAAGTACTGGAGCTGCTGCAGGAAAGTACTGGAGCTCTGCAGGTAAGTGCTGGAGCTGCTGCAGGTAAGTGCTGGAGCAGCTGCTGCTGCAGGTAAATACTGGACCTGCTGCTGCAGGTAAATACTGGAGCTGCTGCAGTTAAGTACCGGAGCTGCTGCGGGTAAGTACCGGAACTGCTGCAGGTAAGTACCGGAGCTGCTGCAGGTAAGTACTGGAGCTGCTGCAGGTAAGTGCTGGAGCTGCTGCAGGTAAGTACTGGAGCTGCTGCTGTGGTAATTACTGGAGCTGCTGCAGGTAAATACTGGAGCTGCTGCTGCAGGTAAGTGCTGGAGCTGCTGCAGGTAAGTACTGGAGCTGCTGCAGGTAACTACTAGAGCTGCTGCTGCAGGTAAGAACTGGAGCTGCTGCAGGTAATTACTGGAGCTGCTGCAGGTAAGTACCGGAGCTGCTGCAGGTAAGTAGTACTGGAGCTGGAGCTGCAGGTAAGTACTGGAGCTGCTGCTGCAGGTAGGTACTGGAGCTGCTGCAGGTAAGTGCTAGAGCTGCTGCAGGTAAGTGCTGGAGCTGCTGCTGCAGGTAAGTACTAGAGCTGCTGCAGGTAAGTACTGGAGTTGCTGCAGGTAAGTGCTGGAGCTGCTGCAGGTAACTACTAGAGCTGCTGCTGCAGGTAAGAACTGGAGCTGCTGCAGGTAATTACTGGAGCTGCTGCAGGTAAGTACCGGAGCTGCTGCAGGTAAGTACTGGAGCTGGAGCTGCAGGTAAGTACTGGAGCTGCTGCTGCAGGTAGGTACTGGAGCTGCTGCAGGTAAGTACTGGAGCTGCTGCAGGTAAGTGCTAGAGCTGCTGCAGGTAAGTGCTGGAGCTACTGCTGCAGGTAAGTACTAGAGCTGCTGCAGGTAAGTACTGGAACTGCTGCCGGTAAGTACTGGAACTGCTGCAGGGAAATACTGGAGCTGCTGCAGGTAAGTACCGGAGCTCCTGCAGGTAAGTACTGGAGCTGCTGCAGGTATGTACTGGAGCTGCTGCAGGTAAGTACTGGAGCTGCTGCAGGTAAGTGCTGGATCTGCTGCAGGAAAGTACTGGAACTGCTGCAGGTAAGTACTGGAGCTGCTGCAGGTAAATACTGGAGCTGCTGCAGGTAAGTACTGGAGCTGCTGCAGGTAAGTACTGGAGCTGCTGCAGGTAAGTGCTGGAGCATGCTGCAGGTAAGTACTGGAGCTGCAGGTAAGTACTGGAGCTGCTGCAGGTAAGTACTGGAGCTGCTGCAGGTAAGTGCTAGAGCTGCTGCAGGTAAGTACTGGAGTTGCTGCAGGTAAGTGCTGGAGCTGCTGCAGGTAAGTACTGGAGCAGGTGCAGCAGGTAAGTACTAGAGCTGCTGCAGGTAAGTACTGGAGCTGCTGCAGGTAAGTACTGGAACTGCTGCAGGTAAGTACTGGAACTGCTGCAGGGAAATACTGGAGCTGCTGCAGGTAAGTACCGGAGCTCCTGCAGGTAAGTACTGGAGCTGCTGCAGGTATGTACTGGAGCTGCTGCAGGTAAGTACTGGAGTTGCTGCAGGTAAGTGCTGGAGCTGTTGCAGGTAAGTACTGGAGCTGCTGCAGGTAAGTACTGGAGCTGCTGCAGGTAAATACTGGAGCTGCTGCAGGTAAGTACTGGAGCTGCTGCAGGTAAGTACTGGAGCTGCTGCAGGTAAGTGCTGGAGCTGCTGCAGGTAAGTACTGGAGCTGCAGGTAAGTACTGGAGCTGCTGCAGGTAAGTACTGGAGCTGCTGCAGGTAAGTGCTAGAGCTGCTGCAGGTAAGTGCTGGAGCTGCTGCTGCAGGTAAGTACTAGAGCTGCTGCAGGTAAGTACTGGAGTTGCTGCAGGTAAGTGCTGGAGCTGCTGCAGGTAAGTACTGGAGCTGATGCAGCAGGTAAGTACTAGAGCTGCTGCAGGTAAGTACTGGAGCTGCTGCAGGTAAGTACTGGAACTGCTGCAGGTAAGTACTGGAACTGCTGCAGGGAAATACTGGAGCTGCTGCAGGTAAGTACCGGAGCTGCTGCAGGTAAGTACTGGAGCTGCTGCAGGTAAGTGCTGGAGCTGCTGCAGGTAAGTGCTGGAGTTGCTGCAGGTAAGTACTGTAGCTGCTGCAGCTAAGTACTGGAACTGCTGCAGGTAAGTACTGGAGCTGCTGCAGGTAAGTACTGGAGCTGATGCAGGTAAGTACTGGAGCTGGAGCTGCAAGTAAGTACTGGAGTTGCTGCAGGTAAGTACTGGAGCTGCTGCAGGTAAGTACTGAAATTGCTGCTGCAGGTAAGTACTGGAGCTGCTGCAGGTAAGTACTGGAGCTGCTGCTGCAGGTAAGAACTGGAGCTGATGCAGGTAAGTACTGGAACTGCTGCAGGTAAGTGCAGGAGCTGCTGCTGCAGGTAAGTACTGGAGCTGCTGCAGGTAAGTACTGGAGCTGCTGCAGGTAAGTGCTAGAGCTGCTGCAGGTAAGTGCTGGAGCTGCTGCTACAGGTAAGTACTAGAGCTGCTGCAGGTAAGTAATGGAGCTGCTGCAGGTAAGTGCTGGAGCTGCTACAGGTAAGTACTGGAGCTGCTGCAGCAGGTAAGTACTAGAGCTGCTGCAGGTAAGTACTGGAGCTGCTGCAGGTAAGTACTGGAACTGCTGCAGGTAAGTACTGGAACTGCTGCAGGGAAATACTGGAGCTGCTGCAGGTAAGTACCGGAGCTGCTGCAGGTAAGTACTGGAGCTGCTGCAGGTATGTACTGGAGCTGCTGCAGGTAAGTACTGGAGATGCTGCAGGTAAGTGCTGGAGCTGCTGCAGGTAAGTACTGGAGCTGCTGCAGGTAAGTACTGGAGCTGCTGCAGGTAAGTACTGGAGCTGCTGCGGGTAAGTGCTGGAGCTGCTACAGGTAAGTGCTGGAGCTGCTGCTGCAGGTAAATACTGGAGCTGCTGCTGCAGGTAAGTACTGGAGCTGCTGCAGGTAAGTACCGGAGCTGCTGCAGGTAAGTACCGGAGCTGCTGCAGGTAAGTACCGGAGCTGCTGCAGGTAAGTACTGGAGGTGCTGCAGGTAAGTGCTGGAGCTGCTGCAGGTAAGTACTGGAGCTGTTGCTGCAGGTAAGTACTGGAGCTGCTGTGGTAAGTGCTGGAGCTGCTGCTGCAGGTAAGTACCGGAGCTGCTGCAGGTAAGTACCGGAGCTGTGCAGGTAAGTACTGGAGCTGCTGCTGGTAAGTACTGGAGCTGCTGCAGGTAAGTGCTGGAGCTGCTGCAGGTAAGTACTGGAGCTGCTGCTGCAGGTAGGTACTGGAGCTATTGCAGGTAAGTACTGGAGCTGCTGCAGGTAAGTGCTGGAGCTGCTGCAGGTAAGTGCTGGGGCTGCTACAGGTAAGTACTGGAGCTGCTGCAGCTAAGTACTGGAACTGCTGCAGTTAAGTACTGGAACTGCTGCAGGGAAATACTGGAGCTGCTGCAGGTAAGTACCGGAGCTGCTGCAGGTAGGTACTGGAGCTGCTGCAGGTAAGTACTGGAGCTGATGCAGTAAGTACTGGAGCTGATGCAGGTAAGTGCTGGAGCTGGAGCTGCAAGTAAGTACTGGAGCTGCTGCAGGTAAGTACTGGAGCTGCTGCAGGTAAGTACTGGAGCTGCTGCAGGTAAGTACTGGAGCTGCTGCAGGTAAGTGCTGGAGCTGCTGCAGGTAAGTACTGGAGCTGCTGCAGGTAAGTACTGGAGCTGCTGCAGGTAAGTACTGGAGCTGCTGCAGGTAAGTACTGAAGCTGCTGCTGCAGGTAAGTACTGGAGCTGCTGCAGGTAAGTACTGGAGCTGCTGCTGCAGGTAAGAACTGGAGCTGATGCAGGTAAGTACTGGAGCTGCTGCAGGTAAGTGCTGGAGCTGCTGCTGCAGGTAAGTACTGGAGCTGCTGCAGGTAAGTACTGGAGCTGCTGCTGCAGGTAAGAACTGGAGCTGCTGCAGGTAATTACTGGAGCTGCTGCAGGTAAGTACCGGAGCTGCTGCAGGTAAGTACTGGAGCTGGAGCTGCAGGTAAATACTGGAGCTGCTGCTGCAGGTAAGTACTGGAGCTGCTGCAGGTAAGTACTGAAGCTGAAGCAGGTAAGTGCTAGAGCTGCTGCAGGTAAGTGCTGGAGCTGCTGCTGCAGGTAAGTACTAGAGCTGCTGCAGGTAAGTACTGGAGCTGCTGCAGGTAAGTGCTGGAGCTGCTGCAGGTAAGTACTGGAGCTGCTGCAGCAGGTAAGTACTAGAGCTGCTGCAGGTAAGTACTGGAGCTGCTGCAGGTAAGTACCGGAGCTGCTGCAGGTAAGTACTGGAGCTGATGCAGGTAAGTACCTGAGCTGCTGCTGCAGCTAAGTACTCGAGCAGATTTAGGTAAGTACTGGAGCTGATTCAGGTAAGTACAGGAGCTGGAGCTGCAGGTAAGTACTGGAGCTGCTGCAGGTAAGTACTGGAGCTGCAGCAGGTAAGTACTGGAGGTGTTGCTGCAGGTAAGTACTGGAGCTGCTGCAGGTAAGTACTGGAGCTGCTGCTGCAGGTAAGAACTGGAGCTGATGCAGGTAAGTACTGGAGCTGCTGCAGGTAAGTGCTGGAGCTGCTGCTGCAGGTAAGTACTGGAGCTGCTGCAGGTAAGTACTGGAGCTGCTGCTGCAGGTAAGAACTGGAGCTGCTGCAGGTAATTACTGGAGCTGCTGCAGGTAAGTACCGGAGCTGCTGCAGGTAAGTACTGGAGCTGCTGCTGCAGGTAAGTATTGGAGCTGATGCAGGTAAGTACTGGAGCTGCTGTAGGTAAGTACTGGAGCTACTGCTGCAGGTAAGAACTGGAGCTGATGCAGGTAAGTACTGGAGCTGATGCAGGTAAGTACTGGAGCTGCTGCTGCTGCAGGTAAGTACTGGAGCTGCTGCTGCAATTAAGTACTGGAGCTGCTGCAGGTAAGTACTGGAGCTGATTCAGGTAAGTGCTGGAGCTGGAGCTGCAGGTAAGTACTAGAGCTGCTGCAGGTAAGTACTGGAGCTGTTGCAGGTAAGTACTGGAGCTGATGCAGGTAAGTACTGGAGCTGCTGCTGCAGGTAAGTACTGGATTAGATGCAGGTAAGTACTGGAGCTGATGCAGGTAAGTACTGGAGCTGGAGCTGCAGGTAAGTACTGGAGCTGCTGCAGGTAAGTACTGCAGCTGCTGCAGGTAATATTGGAGCTGCTGCTGCAGGTAAGTACTGGAGCTGCTGCTACAGTTAAGTACTGGAGCTGCTGCAGGTAAGTACTGGAGCTGATTCAAGTAAGTACTGGAGCTGGAGCTGCAGGTAAGTACTGGAGCTGCTGCAGGTAAGTACTGGAGCTGCTGCAGGTAAGTACTGAAGCTGCTGCTGCAGGTAAGTACTGGAGCTGCTGCAGGTAAGTACTGGAGCTGCTGCAGGTAAGTACCGGAGTTGCTGAAGGTAAGTACTGGAGCTGATGCAGGTAAGTACTGGAGCTGCTGCAGGTAAGTACTGGAGCTGCTGCTGCAAGTAAGTACTGGAGCTGCTGCTGCAAGTAAGTACTGGAGCTGCTGCAGGTAAGTGCTGGAGCTGCTGCAGGTAAGTACTGGAGCTACCCTGCAGGTAAGTACTGGAGCTGCTGCAGCCAAGTACTGGAGCTGCTGCAGGTAAGTACTGGAGCTGCTGCAGGTAAGTACTGGAGCTACCCTGCAGAATATCGTTGACTGTTGACTAGTAGAGAAGTGAAGGACAGCCCAGGTTTAAGCAGCAGAAGATAAAATGCAGGTGTACCCAGCTAACCATCACCCACGCCACATCCATAACCACACCCACAGCAGCAATACACAGGAGGGAGCGAGAGAACACAGGGACCGTCTCCTCTCACCAAGCCGGTGTCTAAACAAATTGACGGAGAGACTAGAGCATCCAATGTATCCAATTCATCACGCATAGCAATTTCATCGTTCATGTTCACACTTAATCCATACAAAAAAGGACTCCAAATGCTCAGCAGTCAACATTCTAAAGTCTATTGAATATTCTTCCACACTGCGTTGATCTTGACGAAGATTTAGCATTTTCTATTATTCCCATAATAAACCAGTGACATAGATACCTTGGTCTGAAGCAAATCAGAATCAGAAAAAGGTTTATTGCCGTTGTCAGCAAATAAACAAGATTCACAAACTAGGAACTTTCTTTGGTGATAGCAAAATGTAAAATAAAAATAATAATAATAATAACAAAGCATTAATACAAATTGGGTCAACTAAATAAGATACAAATAAACTTAACCTAAATTATTTGGCTGAATATATGCACACAATTTACAGTTTAGTCAGATAAGAGTGCAGTATCTAGCAGTGCAGATGGACAAATTGTTAAGATGATTAATAGTGACGGGTGTTCAAGTGTTCATGAGTCCAACAGCAGAGGGAAAGAAAATGTCCTGAAGGTTCTGGTCCGGATGGACCATAGCCTCCTGCCTGACGGGAGTGGCCTCCTGTCTGAGGGGAGCGGCCTCCTGCCTGAGGGGAGCGGCCTCCTGCCTGAGGGGAGCGGCCTCCTGCCTGAGGGGAGCGGCCTCCTGCCTGAGGGGAGTGGCCTCCTGCCTGAGGGGAGTGGCCTCCTGCCTGAGGGGAGTGGCGCAAATAGTCCATGTCCAGGGTGAGATGTGTCGGCTCCGGAAGTGGCCTCCTCCTCCTCCCTTCCTCCGGAAGAAGGATTGCGTCATACGGCAGCACCCGACGTGCTTCCGGAATAAGTTGAATACAGTTTACTCATGGATATATTATATTAACTGGATAAGCCCTGCCCCCTCTGCCCACAATCCACATTGATGACGCGGTCCTGTGAACAACCCCGTCAGTTTGGAGATTCGAGGAAAGGAGATGGTCTGTAATATAGCTAAACACTGCGTGAATCAATCAAAAAAACACTCTGGATACATTTATGAAGCACAAATAGCAATGTAAGAAGGTTAAAAGCTCTGAAAAGTCGATTTTGCATGTTATGGGACCTTTAAGCATACAGTATAAGTGTTTTCACACTTGTACTTAAGTATACAGTATAAGTGTTTTCATACTTGTACTTAAGTATACAGTATAAGTGTTTTCATACTTGTACTTAAGTATACAGTATAAGTGTTTTCATACATGTACTTAAGTATACTCTGGTGGGGTGGCACAGATGTGGGACTGCTGTTCACTTCCACATGCACCAGTGCGTTCCATCATTAGTGCAGAATTAAAAGCTCTCCTCAGCCCAGAGGGCCCCAGGTTCTGCTGGTGAGGGCCCCAGGTTCTGCTGGTGAGGGCCCCACGTGACCTCGTTACGCACTGCGTCATGGGAGCGCTCAGACACACGGCTCATTCTGGTTTCAAGGAAGAAGAGACAAATAAGACCTGCATTTATTCTGGTTCAGACTGGATTTAAGTAGAGATCAGATTCAGAATGAGAAGAGTTCAAAGAACATAAGTTTTTTTTTTAATTTTGTATTTATTGGTTTATTGAAATTGAAATGAATCTAGCTAAAAATGTGATCTAAATGCACATGCTCATTGGACTGGTCACACAAGCATTTGTAATAGTATGAATAGTACTTGTGTCCAAAGTATTTCAGTTACACAGTGAATACTGCAATGTAAAGACTGAACGTGCATGAAACTAGGCCACCAGTAATAGTAACATGTTTACTGTGCAGAGTACATGAAAGTATTTACAAAGGTTCATGTAGTTTACGTCATTCACTGACACTTGAAATCTTGTAAATCTCCTCTGACCTTCACTGTTTCCCTCTTGGAGCGACCTAAAGAGTGGCCTACATAGAGTCCTTCTCTTCTGAGCTGAAGGAGACATGTTGACTCAGAATCCTCCCACGGCCAGAGGACACGACAGGACTGCAGCTCTATAGCGCCCTCTGCTGGACACAGCAAAGCAAACGTCATTACAGCTTTATTCAACTGTTTATCTTGGACAGTTTATTTTACGTTGTTGTTGTTGTTGTTGTTGTTGTTGTTGTTGTTGTTGTTGTTGTTGTTGTTGTTGTTGTTGTTGTTGTTGTTGTTGTTTGCAGTGCAGATCCAGCCTTTCGTCACTATTGACCTCAGTATCTAATCTCATTGTGCTTTGGACATGTTGAAGGACACGGGGGATTGTCCTGCCAGGACGATGTCCTGTCTCCACCTCTGGGACGGTTCCAGGCTGAGGATGAAATGGACCTTTTATACTTTATTCAGAATAAAAAGTTAATGGCTAAAATATATGACATTTTGTATTTAATTTATACTTCGTAAACCAGAAACAGTTTTGTGTGCTTCAAGAGCATCACCCAGCGGGGCCCCTCCAGGTCTAGAGCCTCCAGCGGGGCCCCTCCAGGTCTAGAGCCTCCACGGGGGCCCCTCTAGGTCTAGAGCCTCCATCGGGGCCCCTCCAGATCTAGAGCCTCCAGCGGGGCCCCTCCAGGTCTAGAGCCTCCATCGGGGCCCCTCCAGATCTAGAGCCTCCATCGGGGCCCCTCCAGGTCTAGAGCCTCCATCGGGGCCCCTCCAGGTCTAGAGCCTCCATCGGGGCCCCTCCAGATCTAGAGCCTCCATCGGGGCCCCTCCAGGTCTAGAGCCTCCAGCGGGGCTCCTCCAGATCTAGAGCCTCCAGCGGGGCCCCTCCAGGTCTAGAGCCTCCAGCGGGGCTCCTCCAGGTCTAGAGCCTACAGCGGGGCCCCTCCAGATCTAGAGCCTCCATCGGGGCCCCTCCAGGTCTAGAGCCTCCAGCGGGGCCCCTCCAGATCTAGAGGCTCCAGCGGGGCCCCTCCAGCTCCAAATCATTTTAATTTACTACAAACTATTTCTGATCTTATCTTTAGTTGGATTGTATTGTGTCTAAGTCTGAGGATATATTTTGTGGAGATCCCGCCACAAGGGGCCAGTGAAGTCTTCAAACGTGTAGTGTACGAAGAAAAGATGAGATAAGATAATATGAGATAAAATGAGATTATCTGTATTTGTCCCACAGTGGGATGCAACACAGATTAGGTACAGAAGTAAATCATTAAAAACAGATAACTTTTAAAAACACTTTTGTGGAAAAACTCTTATAAAAACCTCTTTCTTATTTATGAGTATGATGCATATAATCAACACAGGACAAGGCGACTCGCAGGACGAGGTTAACGTAACGACAGAGACTTCTAGAATGAAGGCCATTTATTGACCACTGGTGATGATTATGTTTCTTTTGTTTTATTTACATTCTACTTTCAATGCCATATTCTCTTTTTTGAGTGTTTTATATGACATGTCAGCGAAAATATTCCTTTTGAAAGCGTATAATGTCATCAAAATCTGAAAACAAGAGTCACATCTGAAAGAAACATTCAGCTTTTATTCCTTTGTATTCAGTATGAAACAGATAAACTGATCATTATTTGAGATGGTTTTGTTTTATTGTAAAGTGTAACACTGGTCTAAAACAGCCAAATGACAATAACTGACTTCCTGTTCCAAACTGCAGGACGGAGAAGCCTCTTCACTTCTTTTGTTTTTAAAAACATTGAATTTTAGTCTGAATTGTTCTGAACAGTTTCCATTATGTGCAGAGCAGTGGGCGGAGCTATGGGGTTAGGTGAAAACGGTTATTTTCACAGTGATAATAGTTATGCCTCCTTCATATGTGGAAGTTTAGTTCGATTGTAAACATTTTACACGTCGCTGTAAAACTGATCAAGTTTGTGGACGACACCACCCTCATCGCCATGACGACACCACCCTCATCGCCATGACGACACGGGGATGAGTGTGTCTACAGGAGGTGGAGCGGCTGGTGTCCTGGTGCAGCAGTAACAACCTGGAGTTCAAGGCCCAGAAGACAGTGGAGATGATTCCCCCCTCACCATCACTTTCTCCCCCATCTCCACTGTGGACTCCTCCTCTTCCTCTGCACCACCATCACAGACTCCTCCTCTTCCTCTGCACCACCATCACAGACTCCTCCTCTTCCTCTGCACCACCATCACAGACTCCTCCTCTTCCTCTGCACCACCATCACAGACTCCTCCTCTTCCTCTGCACCACCATCACAGACTCCTCCTCTTCCTCTGCACCACCATCACAGACTCCTCCTCTTCCTCTGCACCACCATCACAGACTCCTCCTCTTCCTCTGCACCACCATCACCAGGACCTCAACCACCATCAGCTCCTCATCAGTCAGGTCCAGCAGAGGATGTACTTCCTGCAGCAGCTGAGGAAAGACAAGCTGCCAGAGCAGATGATGGTGCAGTTCTACACGGCCATCATCGAGTCCATCCTCACCTCCTCCATCACCTCCTCCATCACCTCCTCCATCACCTCCTCCATCACCTCCTCCATCACCTTCTCCATCACTGTGTGGTACGCTGAAGCCACAGCCAGGGACAAACAGAGACTACAGCGCCCTCTGCAGAGAAGGTGATCGGCTGCAGACTTCCATCTCTGCTGGACCTGTACGTCTCCAGGACTCTGGAACGAACAGGTCAGATCACAGTCGACGCTTCTCACCCTGGACATGGACTATTTAAGCCACTCCCCACAGGCAGGAGGCCACTCCCCACAGGCAGGAGGCCACTCCCCACAGGCAGGAGGCCACTCCCCTCAGGCAGGAGGCCACTCCCCGCAGGCAGGAGGCCACTCTCCTCAGGCAGGAGGCCACTCCCCACAGGCAGGAGGCCACTCCCCACAGGCAGGAGGCCACTCCCCTCAGGCAGGAGGCCACTCCCCGCAGGCAGGAGGCCACTCTCCTCAGGCAGGAGGCCACTCCCCACAGGCAGGAGGCCACTCCCCACAGGCAGGAGGCCACTCCCCTCAGGCAGGAGGCCACTCCCCGCAGGCAGGAGGCCACTCTCCTCAGGCAGGAGGCCACTCCCCACAGGCAGGAGGCCACTCCCCACAGGCAGGAGGCCACTCCCCTCAGGCAGGAGGCCACTCCCCGCAGGCAGGAGGCCACTCTCCTCAGGCAGGAGGCCACTCCCCACAGGCAGGAGGCCACTCCCCACAGGCAGGAGGCCACTCCCCTCAGGCAGGAGGCCACTCCCCACAGGCAGGAGGCCACTCCCCACAGGCAGGATGGACCAGGAGGTTCTGGTCCAGAACCTGGACCCAGAACATGCTGGGTGTTCTGGGTCCCAGTATAGTGAAGAGGGTCCCAGTG
>NW_027315723.1:49773990-49868990 GCF_026437365.1 Eucyclogobius newberryi
TATTAAATAGAAGCCATTTTGTAAAGCGGACACAGCTGGAGGCGACGCGCGGTCAGAAGAGACAGAACAACCTGTTTGCGTCTCCTCAGGAGCCGTGTCCGACCTGCTGGAATTCAGTTTGTTTCTTTTTTTCAGGCTTTTTAATACATGATAACTACACATGATTGTTAGTTTGGCATGAAAGGCTGCGGGGACCCTGTGGCGACCTCGCGGGAAGGGTGAAGTTTGTGTGTAAAGAAGAAGGAGAAGAAGGAGGAGGAGGAGGAGGCGGAGGAGGAGAAGTGGAGAAGGTCGACAGGCGGGGAAAAGGGCACCAGCATGACCGCCGCCGTGCACCTGTCCGCCGGGATGATGCTGCTGCTGACCTCCTGCCTCGCCGTGGACCAGGTGGTGGCAAGTAAGTGGCACACTGCGGTCATTTCCTCTGACCATTCAAACGTCGCCTGACACAGTGGCATGGGCCATCATTAAACACCTTCATTTGTACTAGTTTAGTTACATATTAATAAAATAAAGTTGCTATTACATACCTGTAAATGTCTTTGTTTTGTCACAATTTGAAGAAAATATAGAGCTTTAACTAATGGCATTAGGCGGCAGTTATATTTCTTAATTGACTTTTGGCATTTGTTTTATAGCCCGTATAATCCAGACCGTTAGTTTGTCATATATTAGTCACATTAGTTGATATTGATTTCAGCTCTTATACGTTGCATAATACTTGGACATAGGATGTGGACTAATGGTTCTGAACCTCTTATTCTCTCTTAATAATGTCCCACAGTTGTAGAATTAGTCATTTAAAGCAGAGTCCGTCGTGTGCAGTGACAAGGGTTTCATGGACGTCCCTTCAGATGAACTGAAGTGCGGGGGATTCCATGGTAACCGCATAGAAGCATCGTTCAGGGTACTTTGTATCCTGAGGTATTCTTGGTGAGGCTGTATGACTTTGTGTCGGTAGAAGCTCCTCTGAACTCACATTTGAACTCTGCTGCATGATCTTGTCTCTGTTACCGGGGTTACGCTCACTCTCCCGGCTCTGATCCATCTGCTCAAGACAGGAGCAGGCTGAAACGTCTCGTATGCAGAAAGAGAAAAGCACATCATGTCAAAATAGAGATGTGGGAAATGGCCATTACTGTCACAGTAGAAGCATCTCTGTGTTTGGTGTGGTGCGGATGGGAAATGCAGGGATAATAACAATGTGAGGGACGTGTTCTTATCACATTTGTGAAGAAACATTTTATTTAAGAGATTTTGTTTTCAAGTGGCTTTTTTGTCCCCATTGTAGACAGATGTATTATCTCGGCCAGAATATCAATGTTACGAGAAGCATGAATGAAGATGATTCCATTTTTGTTTAGCAGAAAATAACTGTCGAGATTATTTAGATTTTTACTCCCTCCAAATTATATAAAGCAAATATTTAAATGATTACATTTTTAACTCAGTTACAGTCTATGTGATGCGCGCTGCTTAATAAAAAGACACCCACCTTCCTGTTGAATGGATGAAGTTAAACATCCGCTGGCAGGTTATGTTGGGTTTATATCGTCCCTTTGGCTTAGCATCAGGAGAGGCTGAGGTAAGTGAAGGTTCTGCTGCTGCAGAGAAGGTGGAGGTGAAGGGGGAGAAACAATAAAGGGGGGGAAAGAGTGCATTTACCCTGAAAAAAATTAAACACGTTTGGTTTTGCGAGTGACATTTGTGAACTATTGTTCACAAATGTGTTTTAATGAGCACTTCATGATCCACCTCACAGGTGTAACATATCAAGATACTGACTTCTTAAATATTGCGCCGATGTGCCTTAGGCTGGCCACAATAAGAAGACCCTCTGGGCCGTATTTGGCCCCCAGGCCACTGGAGGAGCTCATTTCCTGAGATCTTGCGCCGGTGCAATTCACAGGAGCTGGAATTCTAAACAAGAGGTGTGATTATTTCAAAATAAGAAGCGGAGTGAACCAAATTGAGGGCGTGGTGTGGTCCATTCTGGGAAAGGCTTGAATCTTAACTAATAAACTTCAATAGTGCACTAAAAACCTGGACCTGCAGCACTGGGACGGTTTGAGCCGAGTGTGAAGCGTCTGGGATGAGAATCAGCTCCAAATCAGAGGCCATGGTTCTCAACCGGAAAAAGGTGGCTTGCCCTCTCCAGGTGGGTGGGGGGGTCCTTGCCCCAAGTGGAGGAGTTCAAGTATCTCGGGGTCTTGTTCACGAGTGAGTGAAGGATGGAGCGTGTGATTGACAGTTGGATCGGTGCAGCGGCTGCAGTGATGCAGTCGCTGCATCGACTGTTGTGGTAAAGAGGGAGCTGAGCCGAAAGGCAAAGCTCTCGATTTACCGGTCGGTCTACGTTCCTGACCTCACCTATGGTCATGAGCTTTGGGCAATGACCGAAAGAACAAGATCGCGGATACAAGCGGTTGAAATGAGTTTCCTCCGCCGGGTGCTCCCTTAGAGATAAGGTGAGGAGCTCGGCCACACGGGGGGAGCTCGGAGTAGAGCCGCTGCTCCTCCACGTCGAGAGGAGCCAGCTGAGGTGGCTCGGGCATCTGTTCCGGATGCCTCCTGGGCGCCTCCCTGGGGAGGTGTTTCAGGGGAGACTATGTCTCTCGGCTGGCCTGGGAACGCCTCGGGATCCCTCCGGAGGAGTTGGAGGAAGTGTCTGGGGAGAGGAAGTCTGGGAGTCCCTGCTCAGACTGCTGCCCCCGCGACCCGACATTTCCTGGAGTCATATTACTTTCTCCACATGGAAAAGATAATCACAATAAAAAACCTTCATGAGCATAAATTACAAAAATGATATAATCATGAAAACAGTCGTGTACATAAACACATAAAGGCTCAGCGCCGTTACACACTCAGCTCTTAAAGCTCTAAGGACACCTCCTCCTCCCGGTGTCTGACCCCTGTCACTGCGCGGCCTGGACCAGACTGGACCAGACTGGACCAGACTGGACCAGACTGGACCAGACTGGACCATGCACACTTTCAGGTGCTCAGCTCAGAGAGGAACCTCTGTTTGGTAAACTGGATAAATCTCCACCGTCGTCATCACATTCACCCAGAATCCTTGTCCCAGTCGGAGTAAAACTGGCACAGAGATCCGCGCGTCACGAGATCCGCACGTACGGTCAGACGCTGACCACAGTGTGCTCTGACCTCACGCCCTCCGGACCACGCAGCGTCCCACCGAGCATGCAGGTGTCCAGCTGTGTAACGGTGCTGCACGCGACTCATGCAGTCCTTGAGTCCTGGACCTGGTCTTGGTTTATTCCGGTTAAATTGGCATCATCTCGAGGTCATACGCTCCGATCACCGTGGAAACTGAGACTGAGCTGGTGGCGATGCAAGTGCCACACGGTGACGCACATCTCTGCCTGTAAACTCTCCACGCTGGAGGGCTCAGAGGCCTAGCACGGGGACTAATGCGGGTCATCACAGCAGTCTGGGGGTGTGGGCTTCAGGACCACCCGCTCCCGAGGCTCTGCTGCTGCTGCTGCCCTCGTTTATGGATCACAAGTACAGTTTATAAGCCGAGATGTGTGCGGCGTATTCTGTGCTCAGCATCTCCAGGTTCTGGACCTGGTTTAGTCTTGGTTTAGTCTTAGTTTAGACTGGGAAAAGCCCACAGACACACGCTCTATTCCTGGGGATGAAAGTGAGCTCTGAGCTGCGCAAACCTTATAAAGGTGAATGAAAGACTCTTGACATGCCAAACCTGTGAGGAGGGAAAGTGCTCACTCACACACAGGGCTTTTGTGTATATAGTGTAATATATAATGGGAGCAAAAACTAAATGCTGTGTTTCCCCTGTGTATATGAATGGGTTGAGACAGGGTTTTACTCATTTCAGACCCAAGACATTGCCATTTATAACAAACATTTGACTGTGATAGTTATAATGATGATGCCAATTAAAGATAAACCTCTTTCGATGTGTGTTTCTTTCACAGTTTTATGTTGAATAAACTCTTACACTGCTGTGACCTTGCTGAGTTTAGCTCTCATGATATTTCACCCTTGATTGCATTGTGTACTGTACGCGTAGCATAGTAAATCATGGAGAGCAGGAATTTCTGAGAAAGTCATTCATATTCATGGGCCTCCTTGTGATGCCACTTAAATCTTCTGACCACTGGCCCCCCGTGTCCCACCTCGACTATGTAAAGCTGCTCCTCTGGCTCCATGTCAGCCTCTAATCCTCCTTTATAGCCCACGGCATCGATCAGGCCAATGAAGAGCTTAACATGTGCACGCTCACAATGCCAACATTTGCATTTCAAGAACCACTCTCCCAAAATATGAACCGTGTTGATGGTTCAGCAAGTCACATTCCAGATTTGTATCCTTATAAAAGTCTTAATCTTATTTCGATTGATTTCAAAGGATTTGGGCTTTCAGAAAATATTAGTTCAAGCTTTTTGGCTAATGAAAAATGGAACTATATAATCAATAAGTCTTAAGTAAGTGTCCTGACCCATAAACTAATGTGTCTGGAGTAATATGAATTTGTACAGTGTGTGTGCTGACAAAGCTTTAAAGATTGTTCATCATCACGTATATGGACTGTAATGATTATACTACAATTATAATACGAAGTAGAAAAGGCAAAAACCTCTTCATTCACTTTTGTTTGCAGCCTTGACCAATATGGATCACATATTATAAGCCACCCTATCATTTTATATTGTAATAAGATTTGTGATATTTCATGTTCCAAACAGGATGGACTTAAACAGTCACTGTTTAATGAACAAAGTGCTGTGGAAAGTGTAGAAACAGACCCTAGATCAGGCGACGTCACTGAACAGACTTTTATTATCGGGATCTCATCGTTTCTTTGTTTTCTTTGTATTTTGTATTTGACAGGGAAACAACGAAAAGGAAAGTTTCTCTCGTTTGGCTTCCCCTGTATGCATAAATGATGAATAAATTAAATTGTGATGATGTCATAACCACAGATGGGAGATTTTTTGAGCGTAACGAGGAACATAACGCTCTCCGTCTGAGTTCATGACCTCAGAGGGCAACAGACTGTATCAGACTCACCCGATGGAGAGTCTCGAGCTGGTCCAATGTTCCACGACCAGGACCAAAACCACTCTGCTCCTCCTGAATCCGAAGTTCCACTATCGGTCAGATTCTCCACCTCCTCCTCTCCAGGACCTGCAATAGACCTTATGGGGAGGCTGAGGAGTGTGATCCCTCTGTAGTTGGAACACACCCTCCGGTCCCCCTTCTTGAACAGAGGGACCACCACAGCCAAGACAGTCCTACAACATCCAGATACTTTAGGTACTCAGGGCGGATCTCATCCACCCCCGGAGCCCTGCCACTGAGGAGTTTGCGAACAACCTCAGTAACTTCAGTTTGGGTGATGGGCGAGCCAGCCCCTGAGTGACGGTGGGATTAAGGAGGTCCTCAAAGTATTCCTTCCACCGTCCGACGACATCCCCAGTCGAGGTCAACAGGTCTCCACCCGCACCGTAAACGGTGTTGGTGAAGCACTGCTTCCCCCTCCTGAGGCGCCGGACCTTTAGCCAGAATTTCTTTGGGGCCGACCGAACTCCTCCCAGGCCCGGATTTGTGCCTTTGCGACAGCACGAGCTGCGGCCCGCTTGGCCTGCCGATACCTGTTGGAGACCTACAAGCCAGAATGGCCTGATAGGCCTCCTTCTTCAGTCTGACGGCATCCCTTACTTCCGGTGTCCACCACCGGGTTCGTGGTTTGCTGCCACGACAGGCACCGGAGACCTTGCGACCACAGCTCCGAGCAGCCGCATCAATAATGGAGGCGGAGAACATGGTCCACTCGGACTCAATGTCCCCAGCCTCCCCCGGGACATGGGAGAAGCTCTCCCGGAGGTGCGAGTTGAATTCCCTACTGACAGAGGGCTCTGCAAGATGTTCCCAACAGACCCTCACAATTGGGCCTGCCAAGTCTGTCCGGCTTCCTCCTCCACCAGCGGATCCAACTCACCACCAGGTGGTGATCGGTTGACAGCTCTGCTCCTCTCTTCACCCGAGTGTTCAAGACACGCGGCCGGAGGTCAGATGACATGACAACAAAGTCGATCATTGACCTCCGGCCTGTGTCCTGGTGCCATGTGCACTGATGGACACCCTTGTGCTTAAACATGGTGTTCGTTATGGACAATCCATGGCTAGCACAGAAGTCCAATAACTGAACACCGCTGGGGTTCAGATCGGGGAAGCCGTTCTTCCCCGGTCACTGTCATTGCCCATGTGGGCGTTGAAGTCGCCGGTTGGTGCATTGTCCAGAACCCCTCCCATGGACTCCAAGAAGGCCGGGTACTCTGCACTGCTGTTTGGCCCGTAGGCCGACACAACAGTGAGAGACCTGTCCCCCACCCGAAAGGGGGAGGGACGTGACCCTCTCGTCGCTGGGGTGAAGTCCAACACATGGCGGCTGAGGGACTATAAGCCCACACCAGCCCCGCCTCTCCCCTCGGGCAACACCAGAGAAGTGGAGCGTCCAGCCCCTCTCGAGGAGATGGTTCCAGAGCCCAAACTGTGCTGGAGGTGAGGCTGATTATATCTAGTCGGTATCGCTCAACCTCCCGCACAAGCTCAGGCTCTTTCCCCCCCAGCGAGGTGACGTTCCATGTCCCCAGAGTTAGTCTCAGTGTCCAGAGATCTGGGCGGCAGTCGACGACAGGGGCCTCGACGACCAGATCTCTCTGTATTATAACTGTACTTATTTTCGCCCGCATCTGTATTAAATATTATATTCCGATAGAATGTGACCAGTTGTGAGGAAACTATCTTCTGGAGCCGTGACCCTGGATGTGGTCGGGGAGAGAATACTGCTGCCGCTGCTTTAGAAAGAGGACAGGAGGGGAGAGAGAGTGCTTGTATATGAATGACTTAAAAGATGCTAACAGGAACACTCTTTAGATAAGACAACGGTAGAACGGATGTAGTATTTTGTCTCACGATTCTTTGTTTCTCTTTAATGAATTGACAGCCCCTCTTACCGTCACGGTCAAAGGTCTCACTTCAGTCTTATTATCCGTGTGTGACCTGAGAAGTTCCCGTTAGATCTGCCCAAATTGCGCTGGAGAGTCACATCCGAGCGTACGGGGAAATAAACGAGGAGCAGATGGAGTGGAGCAGTGGAGCCTGAGGGGCCAGTGCTCCGACGAGCCTCCCGGGGCCACATTCTGACATCTCCTCGCTGCTCAGCGCGTCTTCAAAACCCTTCCCCGAGTTGTTAGACTCTCAAGTCGTCATAAAAGTACATTTATCTCCGAGCGCAAAGCAATAAATAATTTGGCAGCGCTAATAGCTCCTGCCATATATCAGCTGTCAGATGAAACAAGCGCTGTGTCACGCGCTGTGTCACGCGCTCAACTGATGTGATTGGATGGACTTGGCAGATAAGGAAATGTCAGCTTTTATGGAAGCAGAACATCGAGTCAGAATTAAATGTGACTTTTGAGTTTGGAGACCCCTTTTCTCAAGGGGATTGACACATAAAGTGTTTTGTCTGTGACTTCTTTGAGCTATTTGAAGTTAACTAAACCACTCACCAAAGATAATAAACTAGGGCTATTCAACATAAGGCCCGGGGGCCCAATCAGGCCCTCCAAGCGATTTATTCTGGCCCACGACCCATTTTAGGAATATTGAAAAAAAAAAAAGTAAGAATATTTACTTGTTTAATCCTGGGTTTGCACTAGTTTAGAGCTGGTTTGGTCTTGGTTTAGTCAGGGCCGGCCCAGCCTATAAGCGAACTAAGCAGCCGCGTAGGGCCCCGAGGCGTTAGTAGGGCCCCCAATCTGGCAATCCGTCTTATGAGAAGTGCAAGCGCAGCGTGCGCCACTAGTGTAGTAGCGCTGCTGGCGCGGCAGCGCACACAACTGTAACATATAACGCACATGACAATCTGGCAACCGAGACACCAAACCTGCGCTGATTGGGCAACTTCATTGTGCGCGAGCAGAACAAGAGCAAAACATAAACACAACAGAACGTGGTCCCTGCGTGGTCCTCATGTCCAGAGGAATATATCTCCTGGTGCCGAAAAACGAAAGAAGAAACTTCTTGACGATGTAAAGAAACTGCAAACTCAACAACACTCTCCAGGTATTGAACTTCTCTTACAAAGAGACGGTTAATGCTGCTGTTTGAAACAACACGAGTCTGTCACGTTCGCTCAGGCTGGAGGCGACGAGAGCTCTGCCCCGCGCACAATAATATGTGTGAATGAAAGATAATAAGCTTCACATTTACACCAGCCCCGTAGTGTTAGCTGCAGGTGAGGCCGGTGAGGGGCGTCTATGCCCCGGGTCACAAAGAGGCGGAGATCCGGTTCGGACGAGCGCCGTCTCGTCCAGAACCTCTGACGTGAGACTTTGGAGTGAACAGTGTGCGGCCCCTGTCCCGGGCCCCTGTCCCGGGCCCCTGTGCAGCCTCAGTTAGAGATGAGCGGTTTGAGTTTGCGTCCCTCTCTCTCACATCACCATGTGTGAGATCAATCGTGACTCGTCATGTCTGTTTTACTTTGACTTCTTAAAGTGGAATGAGAGGAATGTAAAGGTTTATGCATCAGCCAATCACATCGCAGCATTGTTTCACACAGAGTCCAGTGTGTGATGTTCTGATCAGAACAAACATTTATATTGTAATTCACTTTTAATAGAGCAATAAAACATTTCAATTTATTTAAAAAGCATCATTAGACTATTTGTTATAAATTATAATAAATTGATAGTGAAACATAACCAGACATATTATGATTACGTTTGTTATAGAATAATACTATATATTTTTATATAAAAGTGGCAAAGTTGCAGAAACACAGTCTCTTCACTATAGCTAGGTTTGGACCTTCACTTCTAGTTCTGTTCATTCTCTGGGAATAACATGTTTGCACTGTTTTATCAGTGTTAATTGTTAATCAAGCAACGCTTATGCCATTTGTTTAATTTAATATAACTTGTTTTGTCACTTTGGCAAGAAGGAACAGTTGGGAGCAGTAAAAGATAAATGAGTAAGGATAACTATTACTTTTACATTTTCAGTTAAAATGAATCTATTTGATCATAATTATTTTTCATAGCCAATATTGTATTGAGTAATTAAGTACACTATTGTATTAATAACTGGCTTTAATCATTTTCTCTTGGCACAGTTTCATCACATCATCATTTTATTGCATTACAACCTCAACATTTTACTCTTACTTTAGCCGGCTGGACCACATTAAAATGCAGCAGAAGACCCAAAAAAGAAGACCCCCCTGTTCATTAATTTAAACTAATGTGCTAATGTGGCTGTCGACCCTTAACCCCCCCAAATACCCCCAAAAACATATCTGGGACGTGTGTTATTTGTACAGGGAGTAGAGGTGATGTCAGCGGAATACCAAGTTGCATTGTGGGATTTAAGTTATCAATATTTGAGCTTGTGAGGCGCTGAGAATAAACTAACTGGCAAACAGATGCCCTGGAGTTTTGGTGCGCTTTGTTTGCGTTGAAGAAAGTTCCCATATGTGAATTGTTTACTGACAATGGCAATAAAACTGATTCTGATGACGTGATGAGGGGCCCCCAAAAATGTTTTCGCTTAGGGCCCCCTGAAGGCTTGGGCCGGCCCTGGGTTTAGTCCTTGTTTGATTCTTCTTTAGACCTGTTTTTGATTCTGGGTTAGTCCTGGTTCAGTCCTGGAAGTGCAATTTTGCAAAGCAATATTTATCAAGCATTTTGTATGTTAGTTTTCACAAAAACATCGAATCTATCAGTTGTTATTTGTGTGCATGTTGTGCACCTCCGTCCCAGGGGCCTCTGAACAATCTGTCTCTTGGGAAAATAAAGTTGAATAAACTGCTTATGATATAGACCTAATTCTTCAAGTCATTTTACTTTAAACTCTCAGTAAGTTTGTGTATCTACAAAGGCATTCATGGGAGGAAGCTCGTCCTGTCCGTGTCTTGTAAACTGTGATCTGAATATGGCCTGTTGTGTTGTACGTGTAACGATGTCTGTCGATGATGTGTTTTGGACCCTCTTGTAAATGAGCCCCAGCAGAGGTCTAAGTTACAGATGTGCAGCCTTCAGAGAAGACCACAGGGGTTCAAAAGGAGTCGTTTCACCATTCGACAGTTCTGAGGGAAACTGGTCTGATCTGAATCCAACTGCCATGAAAAAAGAAGTTTAGAACTGAAACAATCAAGTTCAATCAGGAGGGGATTTTCTGTTGTCATAATTGTTGCGCATGCATCAGTGTCTCGGCTGAACCCAGGACAGATTTTGGTTTCTTCCTGTTTTTATCTGGATCAGCTGTTTTTAACCTCTGGATGCCTGAAGGACAGTGAGCTAACATGGAGCTAAGGCCACAGATGAGCTACGCCTTCACTCACCTCCTCAGGACTGAGCCAAAAAGTTGCAGAGCTCGAACAGCAAAAATCCAAGAGGTTCGTGATTAGGGCGTGATCCTGAGTAGGACTGTGCACTAACTGTGCACAGTCCTACTCAGGGACTGTGCGCTAACTGTGCGCTAACTGTGCACTGGGAGCCGCGGCTCCCAGTGCACAGTTAGCTCCGCCTCCGAGTCCTGACGGCCCTCCTCATCAGCCCCCGGTGCCGTGACAGAGCGCCGCTGGATCCAGCAGGAAGCCACGCCCAAAGCTCATATATTCTCCACTCCTGTCAAGTCTGGCCCATGGACTGAGGTCGGGTCCCGCAATGTTGCCAGGGGCCATCAATTACCACTGGAGACATGGAACTGAGAAATAGATTTAGTCCCCTGGAGTGTGAAGAGTCTCCCCCCTTGCAAACGGACTATCCCGTACGAACGGAGCGATCGCGGGTCAGGTAGTCCGAGCCGGCGTCCTCACCCTGCTCTGGGACCCGTGACCCGTCTGCTGCATCTTACCCCGGCCCCTAAACCCTGGTTCTTAAAAACACAAAAATATCAAGGCAACACTTATATTTTTGCACCCATTTCCGCATGTTTTATTGATTAAAATCAGAAATACTTTAATAATTAATATTAATTTTGCATTTATAATGATAACAATAATAATTATTTTTATTATTATTTAATAATGCTGCTGTTTTTGTTATAAAAGGTCTTATTGTGTGTGTTCTGCGTGTGTAGTTCAGAGAACAATAAAAATGATCTACACAAAACACCCATACCTCTCAAATATTGTCAAAAGTCAAAATCTGTCAAATTGAGCAATTCATGTAAATATGAATAATCCGTCCCACTTCACAGGCGTGACATGTCAGGATAGATATGGTGTGTGAATCCTTACATTATCTGTATTATCACGCTGCAACATGATGTCGTGGACGTTTGACCCGTGCTTCAATGACACCGGGGCCTCTCGTCAGGAGCAGTGGTCGATGCGGGGCCCTGGGACCATCTCCAGAACTTTGAGCTTGGCTTGGTCAGGAGGATTTTTGCATGTTTGGGTTGATGTGGGAAACGTAACCAGAGAAAGCCACCCAGACCCAGGGAGAAACATGCATGGAAGAGCCTGGCCTGGGAGTCAAACCCTCCACCCTCTGGCTTTGAGGCCAGAGTGCTCGGCTACAGAAGGAATCACATCATCAGCATTTATTCTTGTGTATTGATCCGGCATTTGGTTTGATTTTGTAGTCATAGTAAATAGTGGATAATCTTTCTCTGAAGTCTGAACTCACTGACGATTAGAAATGACCATCTCAACATTGATTAAAATGTACTAAATTGCACAATAAAGCAATTATTTCCCTTCGAGGAAGGTCTGGAACGCTCTGGAAAACTTTGACTATGTTTCTACGGAGACTGCGTGATGTTGCTGCCAAGTCCCTTCTGATGGATCTCTGATGTAACACGTGTCCGTTCGGGAGCCGTACTGTATCTTCATTAGGACGCTTGGCCCGTGAGTGTCTGGAGTAAACTGGTGCAGAGACGCTCATCCATCACGGCCTGCGCTGGGGCCATTACCCAGATTATTCTGTCTCGCTCCATCAGCTCCATCAGTTACCCCCGTCTGATTTACAGTGAGCTGGGGGGCCAAGCCGTACGTCAGCCAGCGCTCCATACTCCGGCCAGCGCTCCATACTCCGGCCAGCGCTCCATACTCCATACTCCGGCCAGCGCTCCATACTCCAGCCAGCGCTCCATACTCCAGCCAGCGCTCCATACTCCAGCCAGCGCTCCATACTCCGGCCAGCGCTCCATACTCCAGCCAGCGCTCCATACTCCAGCCAGCGCTCCGGCCAGCGCTCCATACTCCATACTCCAGCCAGCGCTCCATACTCCAGCCAGCGCTCCATACTCCGGCCAGCGCTCCATACTCCAGCCAGCGCTCCATACTCCAGCCAGCGCTCCATACTCCAGCCAGCGCTCCATACTCCAGCCAGCGCTCCGGCCAGCGCTCCATACTCCAGCCAGCGTTCCATACTCCAGCCAGCGCTCCATACTCCAGCCAGCGCTCCGGCCAGCGCTCCATACTCCATACTCCAGCCAGCGCTCCATACTCCAGCCAGCGCTCCATACTCCGGCCAGCGCTCCATACTCCAGCCATCGCTCCATACTCCAGCCAGCGCTCCATACTCCAGTCAGCGCTCCATACTCCATACTCCGGCCAGCGCTCCATACTCCAGCCAGCGCTCCATACTCCAGCCAGCGCTCCATACTCCAGCCAGCGCTCCGGCCAGCGCTCCATACTCCATACTCCAGCCAGCGCTCCATACTCCAGCCAGCGCTCCATACTCCATACTCCGGCCAGCGCTCCGGCCAGCGCTCCATACTCCATACTCCAGCCAGCGCTCCATACTCCAGCCAGCGCTCCATACTCCATACTCCGGCCAGCGCTCCATACTCCAGCCAGCGCTCCATACTCCAGCCAGCGCTCCATACTCCAGCCAGCGCTCCATACTCCGGCCAGCGCTCCATACTCCAGCCAGCGCTCCATACTCCAGCCAGCGCTCCGGCCAGCGCTCCATACTCCATACTCCAGCCAGCGCTCCATACTCCAGCCAGCGCTCCATACTCCGGCCAGCGCTCCATACTCCAGCCAGCGCTCCATACTCCAGCCAGCTCTCCATACTCCAGCCAGCGCTCCATACTCCAGCCAGCGCTCCATACTCCGGCCAGCGCTCCATACTCCAGCCAGCGCTCCATACTCCGGCCAGCGCTCCATACTCCGGCCAGCGCTCCATACTCCGGCCAGCGCTCCATACTCCAGCCAGCGCTCCATACTCCAGCCAGCGCTCCATACTCCGGCCAGCGCTCCATACTCCAGCCAGCGCTCCATACTCCAGCCAGCGCTCCATACTCCAGCCAGCGCTCCGGCCAGCGCTCCATACTCCATACTCCAGCCAGCGCTCCATACTCCAGCCAGCGCTCCATACTCCGGCCAGCGCTCCATACTCCAGCCAGCGCTCCATACTCCAGCCAGCGCTCCATACTCCAGCCAGCGCTCCGGCCAGCGCTCCATACTCCAGCCAGCGTTCCATACTCCAGCCAGCGCTCCATACTCCAGCCAGCGCTCCGGCCAGCGCTCCATACTCCATACTCCAGCCAGCGCTCCATACTCCAGCCAGCGCTCCATACTCCGGCCAGCGCTCCATACTCCAGCCAGCACTCCATACTCCAGCCAGCGCTCCATACTCCAGCCAGCGCTCCATACTCCATACTCCAGCCAGCGCTCCATACTCCAGCCAGCGCTCCATACTCCAGCCAGCGCTCCATACTCCAGCCAGCGCTCCGGCCAGCGCTCCATACTCCATACTCCAGCCAGCGCTCCATACTCCAGCCAGCGCTCCATACTCCGGCCAGCGCTCCATACTCCAGCCAGCGCTCCATACTCCAGCCAGCGCTCCGGCCAGCGCTCCATACTCCATACTCCAGCCAGCGCTCCATACTCCGGCCAGCGCTCCATACTCCGGCCAGCGCTCCATACTCCATACTCCAGCCAGCGCTCCATACTCCAGCCAGCGCTCCATACTCCAGCCAGCGCTCCATACTCCAGCCAGCGCTCCATACTCCGGCCAGCGCTCCATACTCCAGCCAGCGCTCCATACTCCAGCCAGCGCTCCATACTCCGGCCAGCGCTCCATACTCCAGCCAGCGCTCCATACTCCAGCCAGCGCTCCATACTCCGGCCAGCGCTCCATACTCCAGCCAGCGCTCCATACTCCAGCCAGCGCTCCATACTCCGGCCAGCGCTCCATACTCCAGCCAGCGCTCCATACTCCAGCCAGCGCTCCATACTCCAGCCAGCGCTCCGGCCAGCGCTCCATACTCCATACTCCAGCCAGCGCTCCATACTCCAGCCAGCGCTCCATACCCCGGCCAGAGCTTGTTGTTGTTTGTGTCTCGTAGTTTTTCCAAATGTTATTTTTTCCATTTCTCAAATGTCTGTTGTGCTTTGTGTCCAGTCCTTGATTATCGCTGCAGTTTGAGTCATGTCATGCTGGGGTTATGAGCCGCTTTGTTTAGCGACAGGGGGATTGTTAGCCATGCTAGCCTGGTTAGCTCGTGAGACGGTCTGTTTTCCTCTGAGGCTTTGGGCTGTCAGCATTGAGTGTTTGAATCCCAAAGCTTCACATTTCCTGTGTTTCCTGTGTTTTCTGTGTTTACTGTGTTTACTCATCTCTTGCCCCTCGTTTCTCGGGATTATTTGGGTGAAACAGTGATTTCTTAAGTGCGTGTCTCTAACTAAACATGGTTCCTGTTGATACTATGATTACAGGACATTTCTTTGTTGGTTTTGTGTAATACGCTTCATTTCTTTATTTGAATGGTTTGCACATCCCACCCCCGATAGGCAATGATATGGGATATAATGGAACTGCTAATGCTAAATTCAAATGTCACATTCATTTCAGGTACTTTTCTCTCCCATCTCTGCCGTTGTGCTCATATGGACGTCAATCGCAGTTTGCTTTCTGCTGAACTGATCTTGTGTTGTTGTGTCGCCTCGTGTGGAGATTTAGTTGTGTTACATCAGGGAAACGCTTCTGTGCTTCTTCTACAAAAGATGAAAGGAGCTTCGGTACAGAACATTCAGCGGGTGGAAGAAGAAAAACATGATCGGGTTTACATTTCAGCAGCTTCATGCCTCCGCTTTGATCCGTTGTAGCCGTTACCGTGGTTACCACATAAGCTAAGGGCTACATCCAGGCAGACATTCTTTTGGATAATTCGTCATCTCTCTCTGTCAGAAGAAGGAGAAGAAGAAGAAGAAGAAGAAGAAGAAGAAGAAGAAGAAGAAGAAGAAGAAGAAGAAGAAGAAGAAGAAGAAGAAGAAGAAGAAGAAGAAGAAGAAGAAGAAGAAGAAGAAGAAGAAGAAGAAGAAGAAGAAGAAGAAGAAGAAGAATTTCACTCATTTTCGCTGGCTTGAGGGTCTACTTTGGGCAGCGTGTTTGATGCGACGCATCCGCGATGACGTATCATGTATAATGCACGTATCAGTTGTTCCCAGGCAGGACAAGAGCAGATATAATATACTTGCCATTATCTCTAATGGATTTCATTGGCAATTTCCTATAAGGCTTTTCATGATATATCCACAGACGAGCTCATTAGTGGCATGAGTGACAGGCCAAAGTTACGTCGAAGAAGATGCTGTCACTGAGAGATTATTTGCCCGGTAGCAAACGCGTTGCGGCCCGGCACGGGTCCCCGGCCCGGTGGTTGGCCCTGCTCTACACGACTGAATGAAAACTCTCATAAATGCTGTTTGAACGCACTGTTGAAGTTTATTCTGGAGTCACTTGGTAAAGTCGCTGCTTAAGATCCGAAATCTGTCGGTGCATTAAAACAGCAGCTCCATCATAAACACAACGACATAACACACTTATAACACACTTAACACACATATAACACACACATAACACACTTATAACACACTTATAACACACTTATAGCACACACACACTTATAACACACTTATAACACACACAACACACACATAACACACTTATAGCACACACATAACACACTTATAACACACTTAACACACATAACACACACATAACACACTTATAACACACACATAACACACTTATAACACACATATAACACACACATAACACACTTATAACACACACAACACACACATAACACACTTATAGCACACACATAACACACACACAACACACTTATAGCACACACATAACACACACACAACACACTTATAGCACACACATAACACACTTATAACACACACATAACACACTTATAACACACACAACACACACATAACACACTTATAGCACACACATAACACACACACAACACACTTATAGCACACACATAACACACACACAACACACTTATAGCACACACATAACACACAACACACTTATAACACACACATAACACACACATAACACACACACACAACACACTTATAGCACACACAACACACTTATAACACACATAACACACACATAACACACTTATAACACACACATAACACACACAACACACACAACACACTTATAGCACACACATAACACACTTATAACACACATATAACACACACATAACACACAAATAACACACACATAACACACACATAACACACACAACACACTTATAGCACACACATAACACACATATAACACACACATAACACACTTATAACACACACATAACACACTTATAACACACTTATAACACACACATAACACACACATAACACACTTATAGCACACACAACACACTTATAACACACAACACACACACAACACACTTATAGCACACACAACACACTTATAACACACATAACACACTTATAACACACTTATAACACACACATAACACACACATAACACACTTATAACACACACAACACACACACAACACACTTATAGCACACACATAACACACTTATAACACTCATAACACACACACAACACACTAATAGCACACACATAACACACTTATAACATACGTATAACACACTTATAACACTCATAACACACACACAACACACTAATAGCACACACAAAACACACTTATAACATACGTATAACACACTTATAACACATACATAACACACACATAACACACTTATAGCACACACATAACACACTTATAACACACTTATAACACACACAACACACACACAACACACTTATAGCACGCACATAACACACACAACACACTTATAGCACACACATTACACACTTATAACACACACATAACACACACACAACACACTTATAGCACACACATAACACACACACAACACACTTATAGCACACACATAACACACTTATAACACACTTATAACACACACAACACACTTATAGCACACACATTACACACTTATAACACACACATAACACACACACAACACACTTATAGCACACACATAACACACACACAACACACTTATAACACACACAACACACTTATAACACACTTATAACACACACATAACAAACACACAACACACTTATAGCACACACAACACAATTATAACACAGTTATAACACACACATAACACACACATAACACACTTATAGCACACACATAACACACTTATAACACACTTATAGCACACACAACACACTTTTAACACACTTATAACACACACATAACACACTTATAACACACTTATAACACACACAACACACACACAACACACTTATAGCACACACATAACACACTTATAACACACACATAACACACTTATAACACACTTATAACACACACAACACACACACAACACACTTATAGCACGCACATAACACACACAACACACTTATAGCACACACATTACACACTTATAACACACACATAACACACACACAACACACTTATAGCACACACAACACACACACAACACACTTATAGCACACACATAACACACTTATAACACACTTATAACACACACAACACACTTATAACACACACAACACACTTATAACACACTTATAACACACATAACACACTTATAACACACTTATAACACACACATAACACACACATAACACACTTATAACACACACAACACACACACAACACACTTATAGCACACACATAACACACTTATAACACTCATAACACACACACAACACACTAATAGCACACACATAACACACTTATAACATACGTATAACACACTTATAACACTCATAACACACACACAACACACTAATAGCACACACATAACACACTTATAACATACGTATAACACACTTATAACACATACATAACACACACATAACACACTTATAGCACACACATAACACACTTATAACACACTTATAGCACACACAACACACTTTTAACACACTTATAACACACACATAACACACTTATAACACACTTATAACACACACAACACACACACAACACACTTATAGCACGCACATAACACACACAACACACTTATAGCACACACATTACACACTTATAACACACACATAACACACACACAACACACTTATAGCACACACATAACACACACACAACACACTTATAGCACACACATAACACACTTATAACACACTTATAACACACACAACACACTTATAACACACTTATAACACACACATAACACACACACAACACACTTATAGCACACACAACACAATTATAACACACTTATAACACACACATAACACACACATAACACACTTATAGCACACACATAACACACTTATAACACACTTATAGCACACACAACACACTTTTAACACACTTATAACACACACATAACACACTTATAACACACTTATAACACACACAACACACACACACAACACACTTATAGCACACACATAACACACTTATAACACACACATAACACACTTATAACACACTTATAACACACACAACACACACACAACACACTTATAGCACGCACATAACACACACAACACACTTATAGCACACACATTACACACTTATAACACACACATAACACACACACAACACACTTATAGCACACACAACACACACACAACACACTTATAGCACACACATAACACACTTATAACACACTTATAACACACACAACACACTTATAACACACTTATAACACACACATAACACACACACAACACACTTATAGCACACACAACACAATTATAACACACTTATAACACACTAACACACACAACACACTTATAACACACATATAACACACTTATAACACACTTATAACACACACATAACACACTTATAACACACACATAACACACACATAACACACTTATAGCACACACAACACACTTATAACACACTTAACACACACAACACACACATAACACACTTATAACACACAAATAACACACTTATAACACACTTATAACACACACATAACACACTTATAACACACACAACACACACACAACACACTTATAGCACACACAACACACACACAACACACTTATAGCACACACATAACACACTTATAACACACTTATAACACACAAATAACACACTTATAGCACACACAACACACTTATAACACACACAACACACACATAACACACGTATAGCACACACATAACACACACACAACACACTTATAGCAAACACAACACACACACAACACACTTATAGCACACACATAACACACTTATAACACACTTATAGCACACACATAACACACACATAACACACTTATAGCACACTCATAACACACACACAACACACTTATAGCACACATATAACACACTTATAACACACTTATAACACACTTATAACACATACATAACACACACATAACACACACATAACACACTTATAGCACACACATAACACACTTATAACACACTTATAGCACACACAACACACTTTTAACACACTTATAACACACACATAACACACTTATAACACACTTATAACACACACAACACACACACAACACACTTATAGCACACACATAACACACTTATAACACACTTATAACACACACAACACACACACAACACACTTATAACACACTTATAACACACACAACACACTTATAGCACACACATAACACACACACAACACACTTATAGCACACACATAACACACTTATAACACACACAACACACACACAACACACTTATAGCACACATATAACACACTTATAGCACACACAACACACACACAACACACTTATAGCACACACAACACACTTATAACACACACATAACACACACATAACACACTTATAACACACTTATAACACACATATAACACACTTATAACACACAACACACTTATAGCACACACAACACACACATAACACACTTATAACACACTTATAACACACACATAACACACTTATAACACACTTATAACACACACATAACACACTTATAGCACACACATAACACACACACAACACACACACAACACACTTATAGCACACACATAACACACTTATAACACACACAACACACTTATAACACACACACACAACACACTTATAGCACACACATAACACACTTATAGCACACACAACACAAACAAAACACACATAACACACTTATAACACACTTATAACACACACATAACACACTTATAACACACTTATAACACACACACACAACACACTTATAGCACACACATAACACACTTATAACACACACAACACACACAACACACTTATAGCACACACATAACACACTTATAACACACATATAACACACTTATAACACACTTATAACACACACATAACACACACACAACACACACACACACAACACACTTATATCACACATAACACACTTATAACACACACAACACACTTATAACACACTTATAACACACACAACACACACATAACACACTTATAGCACACACATAACACACACAACACACACACACAACACACTTATAACACACTTATAACACACACATAACACACTTATAACACACACAACACACACACACTTAAAACACACACATAACACACTTATAACACACTTATAACACACACATACCACACACATAACACACTTATAACACACACAACACACACATAACACACTTATAGCACACACATAACACACACACAACACACTTATAGCACACACATAACACACACACAACACACTTATAGCACACACATAACACACTTATAACACACTTATAACACACACATAACACACAAATAACACACTTATAGTACACACAACACACTTATAACACACATAACACACTTAAAACACATACATAACACACACAACACACTTATAGCACACACAACACACTTATAACACACTTATAACACACACATAACACACTTATAACACACACATAACACACACATAACACACACAACACACTTATAGCACACACATAACACACTTATAACACACATATAACACACACATAACACACTTATAACACACACAACACACACATAACACACTTATAGCACACACATAACACACACACAACACACTTATAGCACACACATAACACACTTATAACACACACATAACACACACATAACACACTTATAGCACACACAACACACTTATAACACACATAACACACACACAACACACTTATAGCACACACATAACACACTTATAACACACATAACACACTTAAAACACATACATAACACACACAACACACTTATAGCACACACATAACACACTTATAACACACATATAACACACACATAACACACTTATAACACACACACATAACACACTTATAGCACACACATAACACACACACAACACACTTATAGCACACACATAACACACACACAACACACTTATAGCACACACATAACACACAACACACTTATAACACACTTATAACACACACACAACACACTTATAGCACACACAACACACTTATAACACACTTATAACACACACATAACACACTTATAACACACTTATAACACACAACACACGTATAGCACACACAACACACACACAACACACTTATAGCACACACATAACACACTTATAACACACACATAACACACTTATAGCACACACAACACACTTATAACACACACATAACACACTTATAGCACACACAACACACACATAACACACTTATAGCACACACATAACACACACACAACACACTTATAGCACACACAACACACTTATAACACACACATAACACACATAACACACACACACAATACACTTATAGCACACACATAACACACTTATAACACACACATAACACACTTATAACACACACATAACACACATATAACACACATATAACAGATACCTCTCCACCACAGACATTGTTGATTCGGCCTCAGAGGCGACTGTTGTGATTTTGGGCCTTACAAAAATAAATTGATTTGATTTGATACTGGCAGTGGCTGAACTATAGGGGGGGCTGTTTGACTTGATCGTTTTGTTTTTCGGGGGGGGGGGTTATGTTCAAAAGTGAATATTTTACATTGACTGTATAAATACACATTTTAAACAGTTTAACTGTGGCTTTTCCCATAGTGACGTAGTCATTTGTCTTGGGATTTGATTGGCTAACGATTCCCATTGCTTTTCTACCAGGCTCGTGGGCGATTCTCAAACAGCCCACAGCGTACGCTGAAAAGAACAAAGTATCTTATATATATAATTGTTTTTGAATTATTTTACATATTTAAACTAATAATAATATAGCATAATTCTGAACATTGTTTTTGGACAAAGAAATTGTTGAATCCCATTTGACATAATTGGCTGATTGCCCTTAGTGGACCTGGATGCATGTAGGACATGTAACTCCCTTTAAGACGTCTAACCAACTCGCCAACTAAAGTTATATGGAGTGAACATGCGGTGAATGACTTCTGTACCACAGCTTACATGCAGATAACTAAAACCCCCTAATCCCACGACCATAACAGTAATGGTGTTTACGTGTTGAGGTTAAAAGTATATTTTGGTATGATCAGAAAATACAAGGACAAGTTTTATTACATCTTGTGTTACTGCCACCACTTAAACTGATCCAACGCAAAACCCAATAACTCCAATAACTAAACGAATTGTAAACTATACAAAGTCAGCAGCACACACACGCACACACTGTACACACTGTGATCCCCTCAAACCCCGTCTCAGTTAAACACTAGACAAATACAGGCGCTTGAAATGCCGTCCCAAACATCAATATTGAAAGATTGCATTCTGGCATCGAGCTCCAAAGACAAACAAGGTCGTCGACTCTTCCTAGCACTCAGACTACACTTCCCATCGGATCGATACTGACGCTCCTCCTTCTCTTGTCTCCTCCCCACCTTGCCCATCTCGTCATCGATCGCACTCATCCACCTGTCCACGTCCGTCCTTTCAAACCAGGCAGATCTCTGTGTTTTTGGCTCAGCACAATGGCGCCCAGTGTTTATCTTGCTCGCCTCGCTGCCGGCCCCTGGAATCTGTCCCCTCCCGGAGTGTCGAGCGGCGTAATAGCGGACCGCCGACGTAATAGCGGACCGCCGACGTAATAGCGGACCGCCGACGTAATAGCGGACCGCCGACGGTGGCCAGGCAGAGGGAAATGACCGGGATCGCCAGCCAAAACGGAATGGGACCGGAGTTCTGACAGTGGAACGACTGCCAAACAAATCACAATTAGAGCAATTAGTGGAACGTCCAGCTGCAATTGGTCAGGGGAAGCGGTGACCTCTGTTGCTCAGTCTCTTGTCTAGCAGTTCATATTTCAGTACGACCTGAAGAAATGTGAATAAAATAAACCCTAAATAGAATAAACTGTTAAAGTGTCAATAGGTTTTCAGCAAAGATTGAGCTCAGACATAATCACGATCGATGAACTATTTAACATATACGACCAGTGAAATGTTAGCGACCCGCACAGGCGTTTGGAGATGGCAGACGTGAGAATATCTGGACGAGCAAAAAGAATACGCATTGTAACGGCCTTTGCTCTTGTCACGCCGATGCTGTTGTTGTCGAGTGCATTTGCAGCTTGTTGCGAGTGTCCGCTTGCCCGCCTACACTGCTGAAAATGGAGCAGGACGGCCATAGAACAGGAGACAGGCGAGTAGACTCCTTCAGCCTCCTCCACACTTCACAGGTGAGTAATGCTCCCCTGAGATGGACCGCATTAGAACTGTAAGAGACGCAAAAGGATAAACTGTGCAGAAAATAGCTGGTAAATGGCAACTACCTGACAACCAGCAGCACCATATTTCAGTTTTAATGAAGGTCACCAGGTGGTAGCTATGACACTGGACACATTCGATGATTACACCATTGAGCTATTAAAAACAAAATCCTCCACAGTCCAGAAAGCATTTTATCCACAGAGGATAGCCTCGGATTTTGAGACGATTTGTGCCTATTTTCAGATCAGATCATTTATTATTGGTTTAAAACACTTCCGTTTTCTTAAAAGCTGCTTTTTCATCTTTAGTTTGGGCTCGCTCTGTTCTACTCTAGCAGCTCTCGCTCTGATTGGTCAGAGGGGTCACATGGTGCACAGAACACCGCTGCACATGTTTGACTGAGGACCAGTGTGCTCGGATGAAAGGTTTTCCATATTCACAGGACGATAATATTATGCAATTGTAATAATCTACGAGAAGAAGGAAAGTTTTGGTTCCGTCATTCAGTTACTCCAGAGCACCCTGTGTCTGATGCCCTGGTGCCCCGGGGCCCTGGTGCCCCGATGCCCCGGTGCCCCGGTGCCCCGGTGCAGGGGTCAAAACTGGCCGCAGCTGTGCCCCTGATCCATCTGCGTCTGTTTAACCTGTGGCTCGTAGCGGCCCCTGTGCATCTCACACTGGGAGACCCAGCACCCAGCACCCACAGACTGAGCACCGCTGTGGGACGTGACCAGTGAGGGCTTTATTTGCTCACAAAGTGACAACAATACAGCAATAATGAAAGTCTTTTCTTCTCAACTTTCTGCTGTCTCCCAGAATGACAAGAAAATGAAAAGTTGTCCCAATATTGATCTGTCGGTGTATTTGAACATAAACCAGACAGCTCCAGAGGCTCCAGTGAATTACAGCCGGAGCCGGAGACATTTATGAAGGACGTGCGGGGCCCCTGTGAGTGCTGAGCCAGCAGAGGACGTCATCCATACGAGGGACGCTAGGACCGCCTGCTATTGGTCCACCTCCTCCTCACACCTCCTTATGTTAATTACACACACACACACACACACACGAATACACACACACACACACACACACGAATACACACACACACACACACGAATACACACACACACACACACACGAATACACACACACACACACACGAATACACACGAATACACACACACACGAATACACACGAATACACACACACACACACACACACAGACACACACACACACACAGACGCTCCCGTGTCTATTACATTATCTAAGACCGCTAATTGCACCACATTCATTGTTCTGTGTCTAATTAATTCTCTCTTGTTTGGAAATTGTTCATAATCAAATATCAATTCACAACAGAATCTATCAGTATCATTCTAAACTTTTAAATACTTGACATTTGTCTGTCATTTTGACCCGGGACGATCACAAGAGGTTTTTCAGGGGCCATTTTAAAGGGGCAGAGTTAGTAAAGGGTTCTTCTCAAATCCTTCTGTACCTTAAAAATACTTATGTTTGCTGTTCATATTGTGTAGGGTATTATACTAGTATAAGTACTGTAAGGTTATGAATGTCCTCCCACTTATGAAGGGGGCGGGGCATTCAGGGTTGATAATCGATTAAAGAATTGATCAAGAGTAGAATGGGGCACCAGCCGGATAATATGCAATTTTAACAACTCTATAATCAAAATCTAAATTAATTAATTAATTAGAAATTAATTTGCTCTTTGATCTAAAGGTTTGAGAACGTAACCGTGACATTGACCCCTTTTTTGGAAATGAAGGAACAAATGTAGGTTATGAAGATTTAATGACCAAATAATTAAACAGATAAATATGAAGCAGGAATATGCAAATGAGTCGATAACAGATGGAAAACACTAGACATGATTGTTCTAGATCTATCTGTGTGCTAGAGTTAAGTCTAAGATCAAATTCAGCCTGTGAAGTGAATTCATACGAACAGAACCAGAAGCTGTGATCCTGAGACGGGCCTGCGTGGGGTCCAAGGGCCTGTGTGGTCCAAGGGCCTGCGTGGGGTCCAAGGGCCTGTGTGGTCCAAGGGCCTGCGTGGGGTCCAAGGGCCTGCGTGGGGTCCAAGGGCCTGCGTGGGGTCCAAGGGCCTGTGTGGTCCAAGGGCCTGCGTGGGGTCCAAGGGCCTGTGTGGTCCAAGGGCCTGCGTGGGGTCCAAGGGCCTGCGTGGGGTCCAAGGGCCTGCGTGGGGTCCAAGGGCCTGCGTGGGGTCCAAGGGCCTGCGTGGGGTCCAAGGGCCTGCGTGGGGTCCAAGGGCCTGCGTGGGGTCCAAGGGCCTGTGTGGTCCAAGGGCCTGCGTGGGGTCCAAGGGCCTGCGTGGGGTCCAAGGGCCTGCGTGGGGTCCAAGGGCCTGCGTGGGGTCCAAGGGCCTGCGTGGGGTCCAAGGGCCTGCGTGGGGTCCAAGGGCCTGCGTGTCGTTGGTGTGGCCTCCAGGCTTCACTCAGGGGTCACGCTGCAGCTCAGTCCACACGCTGGCCAGAGCAGGGCTGCTCTGGAGCTGGATCAGGTTCTGCGATCTGTGTTCTCCTTGGCTCTGAGGCGTTCTCCCTGGCTCTGAGGCGTTCTCCTTGGCTCTGAGGCGTTCTCCTTGGCTCTGAGGCGTTCTCCTTGGCTCTGAGGCGTTCTCCTTGGCTCTGAGGCGTTCTCCCTGGCTTTTAGGCGTTCTCCTTGGCTCTGAGGCGTTCTCCCTGGCTCTGAGGCGTTCTCCATGGCTCTGAGGCGTTCTCCTTGGCTCTGAGGCGTTCTCCTTGGCTCTGAGGCTTTCTCCCTGGCTCTGAGGCGTTCTCCCTGGCTTTGAGGCGTTCTCCCTGGCTCTGAGGCGTTCTCCTTGGCTCTGAGGAGTTCTCCCTGGCTCTGAGGCGTTCTCCTTGGCTCTGAGGCGTTCTCCCTGGCTCTGAGGCGTTCTCCTTGGCTCTGAGGCGTTCTCCTTGGCTCTGAGGCGTTCTCCCTGGCTTTTAGGCGTTCTCCTTGGCTCTGAGGCGTTCTCCCTGGCTTTGAGGCGTTCTCCCTGGCTCTGAGGCGTTCTCCTTGGCTCTGAGGCGTTCTCCCTGGCTCTGAGGCGTTCTCCTTGGCTCTGAGGCGTTCTCCCTGGCTCTGAGGCGTTCTCCCTGGCTCTGAGGCGTTCTCCCTGGCTCTGAGGCGTTCTCCTTGGCTCTGAGGCGTTCTCCTTGGCTCTGAGGCGTTCTCCTTGGCTCTGAGGCGTTCTCCCTGGCTTTTAGGCGTTCTCCTTGGCTCTGAGGCGTTCTCCCTGGCTTTTAGGCATTCTCCTTGGCTCTGAGGCGTTCTCCCTGGCTTTGAGGCGTTCTCCCTGGCTCTGAGGCGTTCTCCCTGGCTCTGAGGCGTTCTCCCTCAGAGGCGTTTCCAAATGAAAAGGCCGTCGTGCTGCTCCACCGATGTGGCTGGTCTAAAGGCTGTGGACTTGAAAAGTTGCAAAAAGGTCCTTTGCTTGATTTTGCATGAACGGGCACAGATTTCTTAGTTCCGGGAGGGAAAGTTGGCTTCTGCTTCTCCCAAGGCCCGGTGTCATGGCCCTTGCTGGTGGGACCCTGAATGGACCCGCCGGCAACTCAGATGGAACTCGGATGGAACTCAGATGGAACTCGGATGGAACTCGGATGGAACTCAGATGGAACTCAGATGGAACTCGGATGGAACTCGGATGGAACTCGGATGGAACTGAGTGTAACTCTCTGCTCTTTCTTTTGTCTTTTCCCGCGGGGGTTTTGGCGCCGTGGCTTCAGCCAATCAGCATGCACGCTGGGGTCAGAGCTGATAAGGAGACACGAGGTCTGGCTTTAGGCCACAAGAGTTACACAAAAGGCAAAATTGTCCACAAAACAAGTTATGAAACAGTTAAATTGACCTGTAAAACACAATAACACAATATGTACATGTAAAGTCATCTTGTGGACACATTTTGCAATCTGATGATTGTCTATTAAAACCACTAAAACCGCAAAGTCTTTTAGCGTTTTAGCGTTTGTCTTGGAGAGATCGTTACTCTCTGTAATCCAAAAGGAGTCATTTGATGAAAAGTCATTTTCAAAGTTCAGAGCGTCTCTGTTGTCGCTATCACGTCCTCTGCTCTTGAGGGCCATAAAACTCCACACGGAGCTGATAACACCTTTAGCCTGCATTCCTGTCACCATGGCAACAGGGGGAGGACATCTGCATATCCTACAATTGGCTCTATATTTTCATGGTTAAAACACATATAATTTTGGGACTTAGCAATAAATAATAAAACTAAAATGATAATACAATGGCCTCTGGGGACCGGTGAGGCCCGCGGCCCGGTTTTGGGCCCCAGCCCGGTGGTTGTGGACCCCTGGCATACATGCTGTTAGATCTTCTTGCTGTATTTTTGCAAAAATTTTGTGGGGGGGGAAACTGACAACATTTGTAACTTGTAATATCTAAACTCTCTTTCTGTCAGAACATTTCCCTGAGCACTTGAGGCTCTGAAACGTTGTGAGCATAAAAACTGCTTTTGAAATGAGTTTGGACTTGAAATGGACAAGTTTGACTGACTTCTGACCAAATGGGACATTTAGTGCCATGATGGGTCTATTTGTATTTATGTTTTAAAATGTGCTGTTTCTGTTCTGTCTTTTATGTTTGATCTTTTAAAACATTAAAACAAATAAAATTAACTTTTAGTAAGTACTTCTGACCAATGCTGCCTTGATATTTGAGCTGATTGTACTTCCTTGTGCACATTTGGGACAGATTGTACCTTTAAATCCTCATAGTTCTTGATGATGTTTGGTTGTGTTGCAGCGGCCCCGGCGGCCCCAGTGAATGTGTCTGTGTCCCAGCTGAGGGCCGACTCTGCTCTGGTCACCTGGAGCATTCCACAGGGAGACACGGTCATCGGATACGCCCTCTCACAGCAGGTAATGGAACTACGCCCTCTTACAGCAGGTAATGGAACTACGCCCTCTTACAGCAGGTAATGGAACTACGCCCTCTCACAGCAGGAAATGGAACTACGCCCTCTCACAACAGGTAATGGAACTACGCCTTTTCACCTGGACTCTCCCATCCCCCCAGCACACAGTCCCCCTGCCATCCACTGACTGTCACAGCAGCACAGGTGAGGAGAGAGCTGAAGAGGATTAAAGTGAGGAAGGCAGCAGGACCTGACGGCATCAGCCCCAGGCTCCTTAAGTCCTGCAGATGAACTGTGTGGAGTTATGGAGCATGTCTTCAACATGAGCCTGAAGCTGAGGGTGGTACCACAGGTCTGGAAGACCTCCTGTCTGGTACCTGTGCCTAAGACACCGCGCCCCAAAGACCTCAACAGCTTCAGGCCGGTGGCTCTCACGTCCCACCTGATGAAGACACTGGAGCTGGTCCTGGACCACCTCCGCTCCACCATGAGCTCAGCCATGGACCTGCTGCAGTTTGCATATCGTCCTGGCATTGGAGTGGAGGACGCCGTCATCTCCCTGCTGCACCGCTCTCTCTCTCACCTGGAGAAGCCTGGCAGCTCTGTGAGGATCCTGTTCTTTCATCTCTCCAGCGCCTTCAACACCATCAGCTCCTGAGGGACAAGCTGGAGACGGCTGGTGTGGAGTATGACCTGTAGAGTGGATCCTGGACTACCTCACAGACCGACCCCAGTTTGTGAGAGCCCGGGACTGTGTGTCTGACACTCGGACCTGCAGTGTGGGGACCTGCAGTGTGGGGGACCTGCAGTGTGGGGGACCTGCAGTGTGGGGAGCCTGCAGTGTGGGGGGCCTGCAGTGTGGGGGCCTGCAGTGTGGGGGACTTGCAGTGTGAGGACCTGCAGTGTGGGGGACCTGCAGTGTGGGGGGCCTGCAGTGTGGGGGGCCTGCAGTGTGGGGGGCCTGCAGTGTGGGGACTTGCAGTGTGGGGGACCTGCAGTGTGGGGGACCTGCAGTGTGGGGGTGCCCCAGGGCACCCTTTCTCTTCACCCTTTACACTGCAGACTTCAGACATGACACGGACAGCTGTGTCCTGCAGAAGTTCTCTGATGACTCTGCCATCATCGGACTCATCACGGACGACGATGATGTGGAGGACAGAGGACTGGAGCAGGACTTTGTGGACTGGTGTCAGCGGAACCACCTCCTCATCAACGCGGGGAAGACCAAGGAGATGGTGGTGGTCAGAGGCCACGCCCCCCTCACCAGTGAACATCCAGGGACGGGACATTGAGAGAGTGGACTCATACAAGTACCTGGTGTTCATCTGAACCACAAACTGGACTGGACTCATAACACAGACGCACTGTACAGGAAGAGCCAGAGTCGGCTCTACCTCCTGAGGAGACTCAGGTCTTTTGGAGTGACAGGACCACTCCTGACAGGGCCACTCCTGACAGGGCCACTCCTGAAGACCTTCTCTGACTCTGTGGTGGCATCAGCTCCTGTAGGTGTGGCCTGCTGGAGCAGCAGCATCAGAGAGGGAGAGGAAGAGGCTGGACAAAGCTCCGTCCTGGGCTGTGCTCTGGACTCGGTGCAGGAGGTGGGGGACAGAAGGGTCCTGGCTAAACTCACATCTATGCTGGATCATGAGTGTCGCCCCCTGCAGGACACTCTGTCCCCTGCAGGACACTCTGTCCGCTCTGGAGAGCAGCTTCAGTGAGAGACTCATCCACCCTCGCTGTGTGAAGGAGACGTTTCACAGGTCTTTCCTTCTGCTGCTGTCAGACTCTACAACAAACACTGCCCTGAACACTCGCAATACTGACCTAACCATGTGCAATACCGTCATATTCATGTGCAATTACTGTCGTACTTACACGCAATAATGTCACATTCATGTGCAAATAACTGATGAAAATAGAGTGTTTATTTTATCATTATTATTAGTATTAATTTGTCTTACGCTAGCTGTTTTTATTTTATTTTTATCTTTATTTTTCCCCTCCATTCCTTATTAAGAAATGAGAGGTTCTGTCTATCGGAGTTTTTGTCTATAAGAGTTTTGTTTATAAGAGTTCTTCTATTAAGAGTGTTTTTAAGTTATCTGTCCTTTCCCTCTGTATCTAAATGTGTTGCAACAATGAAATTTCCCCATGTGTGGACAATAAAGGAATATCTTACGCCCTCTCACAGCAGGTGATGGAACTACGCTCTCCTTTCAGTACAAGAGAACAAGTCTGCGTCACATGGAGTTCTTCTCAGGAACTGGAACACTTTTTTTTCTCAATGATTCCAATTTATAACTTTATTTCTAAAACTTTTAAAGAACATTAACACAAAAAACAATTTATTTATCATAGTGAAATACCAAAAGGAACTACAGATGTATATCCACAGTGTACAAGTCACCAACTTACCTAGATACTAATTAGTACTAACTAGATACTAATCAATACTAACTAGATACTAATCAATACTAACTAGATGCGCTTGAGAAATATAATAAATTGTTTTTTGCATTCATTTTCATATATTCTTAAAAAAGTACTAATCCCACTTTAGGGAAAAGAATGTAAAGTTGACATAATAGTTTGATCATGGACTAAAGTGCTGAGCGAGCAGTGGTACAGGAGCCCAGCACCTTCTGAAGCTGCTCTGGCCCCTCGTTTACAGGAGCCCAGCACCTTCTGAAGCTGCTCTGGCCCCTCGTTTACAGGAGCCCAGCACCTTCTGAAGCTGCTCTGACCCCTCGTTTACAGGAGCCCAGCACCTTCTGAAGCTGCTCTGACCCCTCGTTTACAGGAGCCCAGCACCTTCTGAAGCTGCTCTGACCCCTCGTTTACAGGAGCCCAGCACCTTCTGAAGCTGCTCTGACCCCTCGTTTACAGGAGCCCAGCACCTTCTGAAGCTGCTCTGACCCCTCGTTTACAGGAGCCCAGCACCTTCTGAAGCTGCTCTGACCCCTCTGAAGTTGCTCCGGCCCCTCGTTTCCAGGCTCATGATCCATTATTCATCTCCTTTCAATTTGTAACCTGCTAATGTAATTGGCCCTGGACCAAACGATAGGCTTTGATACGAGCAGCAGAAATGCTTTTCAGCTCAGGACGATTAAAGCTGTTTCACTAAAGAGATCTTTTATATTACTGGCCACATTTGATAGAAATGTATATCTTTCTCCAGACGATGGCAGGAAACCAAAAGGAACGAGCAAAAAGAGCAACTTGTGTTTGCTTGAACCAAAGAGCTTCTGTTACATGACTGGGTTTAATGATAAATGAGTTATTATTAGTAGTTCAAGCGTGTCAGGACCTCATGTTTGATTCAGAATAACTTGAGTATATGCAGTAGTATATGCAGTAGTATATGCAGTAGTATATGCAGTAGTATATGCAGTAGTGTATGCAGTAGTATATGCAGTAGTGTATGCAGTAGTATATGCAGTAGTATATGCAGTAGTGTATGCAGTAGTATATGCAGTAGTGTATGCAGTAGTATATGCAGTAGTGTATGCAGTAGTGTATGCAGTAGTGTATGCAGTAGTGTATGCAGTAGTATATGCAGTAGTGTATGCAGTAGTGTATGCAGTAGTGTATGCAGTAGTGTATGCAGTAGTGTATGCAGTAGTATATGCAGTAGTGTATGCAGTAGTGTATGCAGTAGTGTATGCAGTAGTGTATGCAGTAGTGTATGCAGTAGTATATGCAGTAGTGTATGCAGTAGTGTATGCAGTAGTGTATGCAGTAGTGTATGCAGTAGTGTATGCAGTAGTGTATGCAGTAGTGTATGCAGTAGTATATGCAGTAGTGTATGGAGTAGTGTATGCAGTAGTGTATGCAGTAGTATATGCAGTAGTGTATGCAGTAGTATATGCAGTAGTGTATGCAGTAGTGTATGCAGTAGTGTATGCAGTAGTGTATGCAGTAGTATATGCAGTAGTGTATGCAGTAGTGTATGCAGTAGTGTATGCAGTAGTGTATGCAGTAGTGTATGCAGTAGTGTATGCAGTAGTATATTCAGTAGTATATGCAGTAGTATATGCAGTAGTGTATGTAGTAGTGTATGCAGTAGTATATGCAGTAGTGTATGCAGTAGTGTATGCAGTAGTGTATGCAGTAGTGTATGCAGTAGTGTATGCAGTAGTATATGCAGTAGTGTATGCAGTAGCGTATGCAGTAGCGTATGCAGTAGCGTATGCAGTAGCGTATGCAGTAGTGTATGCAGTAGTATATGCAGTAGTGTATGCAGTAGTGTATGCAGTAGTGTATGCAGTAGTGTATGCAGTAGTGTATGCAGTAGTGTATGCAGTAGTGTATGCAGTAGTGTATGCAGTAGTGTATGCAGTAGTGTATGCAGTAGTGTATGCAGTAGTATATGCAGTAGTGTATGCAGTAGTATATGCAGTAGTGTATGGAGTAGTGTATGCAGTAGTATATGCAGTAGTGTATGCAGTAGTGTATGCAGTAGTGTATGCAGTAGTGTATGCAGTAGTGTATGCAGTAGTATATGCAGTAGTGTATGCAGTAGTATATGCAGTAGTGTATGCAGTAGTGTATGCAGTAGTATATGCAGTAGTGTATGCAGTAGTGTATGCAGTAGTATATGCAGTAGTGTATGCAGTAGTGTATGCAGTAGTGTATGCAGTAGTGTATGCAGTAGTATATGCAGTAGTGTATGCAGTAGTGTATGCAGTAGTGTATGCAGTAGTGTATGCAGTAGTATATGCAGTAGTGTATGCAGTAGTATATGCAGTAGTGTATGCAGTAGTGTATGCAGTAGTGTATGCAGTAGTGTATGCAGTAGTGTATGCAGTAGTATATGCAGTAGTGTATGCAGTAGTGTATGCAGTAGTGTATGCAGTAGTGTATGCAGTAGTGTATGCAGTAGTATATGCAGTAGTGTATGCAGTAGTGTATGCAGTAGTATATGCAGTAGTGTATGCAGTAGTGTATGCAGTAGTATATGCAGTAGTGTATGGAGTAGTGTATGCAGTAGTGTATGCAGTAGTATATGCAGTAGTGTATGCAGTAGTATATGCAGTAGTGTATGCAGTAGTGTATGCAGTAGTATATGCAGTAGTGTATGCAGTAGTGTATGCAGTAGTATATGCAGTAGTGTATGCAGTAGTGTATGCAGTAGTGTATGCAGTAGTGTATGCAGTAGTATATGCAGTAGTGTATGCAGTAGTGTATGCAGTAGTGTATGCAGTAGTATATTCAGTAGTATATGCAGTAGTGTATGCAGTAGTGTATGCAGTAGTGTATGCAGTAGTGTATGCAGTAGTGTATGCAGTAGTGTATGCAGTAGTATATGCAGTAGTGTATGCAGTAGTATATGCAGTAGTGTATGCAGTAGTGTATGCGGTAGTGTATGCAGTAGTATATGCAGTAGTGTATGCAGTAGTATATGCAGTAGTGTATGCAGTAGTATATGCAGTAGTGTATGCAGTAGTGTATGCAGTAGTGTATGCAGTAGTATATGCAGTAGTGTATGCAGTAGTATATGCAGTAGTGTATGCAGTAGTATATGCAGTAGTGTATGCAGTAGTATATGCAGTAGTGTATGCAGTAGTGTATGCGGTAGTGTATGCAGTAGTATATGCAGTAGTGTATGCAGTAGTATATGCAGTAGTGTATGCAGTAGTATATGCAGTAGTGTATGCAGTAGTGTATGCAGTAGTGTATGCGGTAGTGTATGCAGTAGTATATGCAGTAGTGTATGCGGTAGTGTATGCAGTAGTATATTCAGTAGTGTATGCAGTAGTGTATGCAGTAGTGTATGCAGTAGTGTATGCAGTAGTGTATGCAGTAGTGTATGCAGTAGTATATGGAGTAGTGTATGCAGTAGTGTATGCAGTAGTGTATGCAGTAGTGTATGCAGTAGTATATGCAGTAGTGTATGCAGTAGTATATGCAGTAGTGTATGCGGTAGTGTATGCAGTAGTATATGCAGTAGTGTATGCAGTAGTATATGCAGTAGTGTGTGCAGTAGTATATGCAGTAGTGTATGCGGTAGTGTATGCGGTAGTGTATGCAGTAGTATATGCAGTAGTGTATGCAGTAGTATATGCAGTAGTGTATGCAGTAGTGTATGCAGTAGTGTATGCAGTAGTGTATGCAGTAGCGTATACAGTAGTGTATGCAGTAGCGTATGCAGTAGTATATGGAGTAGTGTATGCAGTAGTGTATGCAGTAGTGTATGCAGTAGTGTATGCAGTAGTGTATGGAGTAGTGTATGCAGTAGTATATGCAGTAGTGTATGGAGTAGTGTATGCAGTAGTGTATGCAGTAGTGTATGCAGTAGTGTATGCAGTAGTGTATGCAGTAGTATATGCAGTAGTGTATGCAGTAGTGTATGCAGTAGTATATGCAGTAGTGTATGCAGTAGTGTATGCAGTAGTATATGCAGTAGTGTATGCAGTAGTGTATGCAGTAGTATATGCAGTAGTGTATGCAGTAGTGTATGCAGTAGTGTATGCAGTAGTGTATGCAGTAGTATATGCAGTAGTGTATGCAGTAGTGTATGCAGTAGTGTATGCAGTAGTATATTCAGTAGTATATGCAGTAGTGTATGCAGTAGTGTATGCAGTAGTGTATGCAGTAGTGTATGCAGTAGTGTATGCAGTAGTATATGCAGTAGTGTATGCAGTAGTATATGCAGTAGTGTATGCAGTAGTGTATGCGGTAGTGTATGCAGTAGTATATGCAGTAGTGTATGCAGTAGTATATGCAGTAGTGTATGCAGTAGTATATGCAGTAGTGTATGCAGTAGTGTATGCAGTAGTGTATGCAGTAGTATATGCAGTAGTGTATGCAGTAGTATATGCAGTAGTGTATGCAGTAGTATATGCAGTAGTGTATGCAGTAGTATATGCAGTAGTGTATGCGGTAGTGTATGCGGTAGTGTATGCAGTAGTATATGCAGTAGTGTATGCAGTAGTATATGCAGTAGTGTATGCAGTAGTATATGCAGTAGTGTATGCAGTAGTGTATGCGGTAGTGTATGCGGTAGTGTATGCAGTAGTATATGCAGTAGTGTATGCGGTAGTGTATGCAGTAGTATATTCAGTAGTGTATGCAGTAGTGTATGCAGTAGTGTATGCAGTAGTGTATGCAGTAGTGTATGCAGTAGTGTATGCAGTAGTATATGGAGTAGTGTATGCAGTAGTGTATGCAGTAGTGTATGCAGTAGTATATGCAGTAGTGTATGCAGTAGTATATGCAGTAGTGTATGCGGTAGTGTATGCAGTAGTATATGCAGTAGTGTATGCAGTAGTATATGCAGTAGTGTGTGCAGTAGTATATGCAGTAGTGTATGCAGTAGTGTATGCAGTAGTGTATGCAGTAGTGTATGCAGTAGTGTATGCAGTAGTATATGCAGTAGTGTATGCAGTAGTGTATGCAGTAGTATATTCAGTAGTGTATGCAGTAGTGTATGCAGTAGTGTATGCAGTAGTGTATGCAGTAGTGTATGCAGTAGTGTATGCAGTAGTGTATGCAGTAGTATATGGAGTAGTGTATGCAGTAGTGTATGCAGTAGTGTATGCAGTAGTGTATGCAGTAGTATATGCAGTAGTGTATGCAGTAGTATATGCAGTAGTGTATGCAGTAGTATATGCAGTAGTGTATGCAGTAGTGTATGCGGTAGTGTATGCAGTAGTATATGCAGTAGTGTATGCAGTAGTATATGCAGTAGTGTATGCAGTAGTATATGCAGTAGTGTATGCAGTAGTGTATGCAGTAGTATATGCGGTAGTGTATGCAGTAGTATATGCAGTAGTGTATGCGGTAGTGTATGCAGTAGTATATGCAGTAGTGTATGCAGTAGTATATGCAGTAGTGTATGCAGTAGTATATGCAGTAGTGTATGCAGTAGTATATGCAGTAGTGTATGCAGTAGTGTATGCAGTAGTGTATGCAGTAGTGTATGCAGTAGTGTATGCAGTAGTATATGGAGTAGTATATGCAGTAGTGTATGCAGTAGTGTATGCAGTAGTGTATGCGGTAGTGTATGCAGTAGTATATGCAGTAGTGTATGCAGTAGTGTATGCAGTAGTGTATGCAGTAGTGTATGCAGTAGTGTATGCAGTAGTATATGGAGTAGTATATGCAGTAGTGTATGCAGTAGTATATGCAGTAGTGTATGCAGTAGTATATGCAGTAGTGTATGCAGTAGTATATGCAGTAGTGTATGCAGTAGTATATTCATAAAACATATTCATAAAACTATATTATGTAAAAACAAACGTGACGTTGACTTTATCACTAAACAAAACAGGAAAGTTGTAACTCTCACGTCGTCTGTGTCAGCGACAATACTTTTCTAACATCTTAAATTCAGCCCATGCTTTGCTTCCCTTCATTGGCCCTGGTGCGGGGCCCTCTAAAGCTGCAGGAGGAACCAGGCTGACCTGGTGCGGGGCCCTCTAAAGCTGCAGGAGGAACCAGGCTGACCTGGTGCGGGGCCCTCTAAAGCTGCAGGAGGAGCCAGGCTGACCTGGTGCGGGGCCCTCTAAAGCTGCAGGAGGAACCAGGCTGACCTGGTGCGGGGCCCTCTAAAGCTGCAGGAGGAACCAGGCTGACCTGGTGCGGGGCCCTCTAAAGCTGCAGGAGGAACCAGGCTGACCTGGTGCGGGGCCCTCTAAAGCTGCAGGAGGAGGAACCAGGCTGACCTGGTGCGGGGCCCTCTAAAGCTGCAGGAGGAACCAGGCTGACCTGGTGCGGGGCCCTCTAAAGCTGCAGGAGGAACCAGGCTGACCTGGTGCGGGGCCCTCTAAAGCTGCAGGAGGAGGAACCAGGCTGACCTGGTGCGGGGCCCTCTAAAGCTGCAGGAGGAACCAGGCTGACCTGGTGCGGGGCCCTCTAAAGCTGCAGGAGGAACCAGGCTGACCTGGTGCGGGGCCCTCTAAAGCTGCAGGAGGAGCCAGGCTGACCTGGTGCGGGGCCCTCTAAAGCTGCAGGAGGAACCAGGCTGACCTGGTGCGGGGCCCTCTAAAGCTGCAGGAGGAGGAACCAGGCTGACCTGGTGCGGGGCCCTCTAAAGCTGCAGGAGGAACCAGGCTGACCTGGTGCGGGGCCCTCTAAAGCTGCAGGAGGAACCAGGCTGACCTGGTGCGGGGCCCTCTAAAGCTGCAGGAGGAGGAACCAGGCTGACCTGGTGCGGGGCCCTCTAAAGCTGCAGGAGGAACCAGGCTGACCTGGTGCGGGGCCCTCTAAAGCTGCAGGAGGAACCAGGCTGACCTGGTGCGGGGCCCTCTAAAGCTGCAGGAGGAGCCAGGCTGACCTGGTGCGGGGCCCTCTAAAGCTGCAGGAGGAACCAGGCTGACCTGGTGCGGGGCCCTCTAAAGCTGCAGGAGGAACCAGGCTGACCTGGTGCGGGGCCCTCTAAAGCTGCAGGAGGAACCAGGCTGACCTGGTGCGGGGCCCTCTAAAGCTGCAGGAGGAACCAGGCTGACCTGGTGCGGGGCCCTCTAAAGCTGCAGGAGGAACCAGGCTGACCTGGTGCGGGGCCCTCTAAAGCTGCAGGAGGAACCAGGCTGACCTGGTGCGGGGCCCTCTAAAGCTGCAGGAGGAGGAACCAGGCTGACCTGGTGCGGGGCCCTCTAAAGCTGCAGGAGGAACCAGGCTGACCTGGTGCGGGGCCCTCTAAAGCTGCAGGAGGAGCCAGGCTGACCTGGTGCGGGGCCCTCTAAAGCTGCAGGAGGAACCAGGCTGACCTGGTGCGGGGCCCTCTAAAGCTGCAGGAGGAACCAGGCTAACCTGGTGCGGGGCCCCTCTAAAGCTGCAGGAGGAACAAGGCTGACCTGGTGCGGGGCCCCTCTAAAGCTGCAGGAGGAACCAGGCTGACCTGGTGCGGGGCCCTCTAAAGCTGCAGGAGGAACCAGGCTGACCTGGTGCAGGGCCCCTCTAAAGCTGCAGGAGGAACCAGGCTGACCTGGTGCGGGGCCCTCTAAAGCTGCAGGAGGAGGAACCAGGCTGACCTGGTGCGGGGCCCTCTAAAGCTGCAGGAGGAACCAGGCTGACCTGGTGCGGGGCCCTCTAAAGCTGCAGGAGGAACCAGGCTGACCTGGTGCGGGGCCCTCTAAAGCTGCAGGAGGAACCAGGCTGACCTGGTGCGGGGCCCTCTAAAGCTGCAGGAGGAACCAGGCTGACCTGGTGCGGGGCCCTCTAAAGCTGCAGGAGGAACCAGGCTGACCTGGTGCGGGGCCCTCTAAAGCTGCAGGAGGAACCAGGCTGACCTGGTGCGGGGCCCTCTAAAGCTGCAGGAGGAACCAGGCTGACCTGGTGCGGGGCCCCTCTAAAGCTGCAGGAGCCCACACAGCCTCCTCCTCTATCTCATTATGCACCACAAGGGGGAGTAACCCCATTAAACACTGTATTTCTGACACAAACAAAGCCCGTAATCTGATTCATCGTAGCATCTCAAGGTTAATGTGGGAATAATGTTCTCAGGAACCACCTCAGGAGCCGCCTCAGGAACCACCTCAGGAGCCGGCTTTAAACTGTGATGGGACGAGGGTCACAGGGTTTCACACCACAGTGCTGCAGACACATTTGGAGGGCAAAAACATCAAATACATAATGTAAATGTGTAACTTTCTGGAGCTGACTTCCTGTATGGTTCCAAAAACATACTTTGGAATACGTTTTATGCCATGGAAAATAATTGGCAGCCAAAGGAGCAACATTTCCATGGAAGCAAGAAGGAGGAGGCTCCTCCAGGCCAAGTACGAGTCAGGTTTGTGGAGATCCAAGCTCACAGTAAGGTCATATATAATATAAAAGTTACATAAGAATATTAAAGCGACTTGACAATATATTGGAATATAGCTAAAAGTAAGTGCAAGTATTTATCCTCATCATGATAAACTCCTCCATAACCATAAGTGCAGCATGCTGAGATAATAAGCTTTTATGTGGAAGTCTGCTGCAGGGCAGCTGACAGATGGAGGGCCCCGGGCCCCCCTTCAGGCATCTGCTTATTCACTCAGTGTTAGTCCTTTACAGTCACATCACTCCTAGAGACATTTCTCACTCCAAACTGGTCGTTCCAGTCTGGAAACAACATCTCAATCTGATCCATCCAGGGCCAGGAAAAGAGTCAGACCAGAGTTTGCCTGATGAGCCCGTCAGAGAGAGGCCCATGGAGAGGCCCACGGTGAGAGAGGCCCATGGAGAGAGAGGCCCATGGAGAGAGAGGCCCATGGAGAGAGAGGCCCATGGAGAGAGAGGCCCATGGAGAGGCCCACGGTGAGAGAGGCCCATGGAGAGAGAGGCCCATGGAGAGAGAGGCCCATGGAGAGAGAGGCCCATGGAGAGAGAGGCCCATGGAGACGCCCACGGTGAGAGAGGCCCATGGAGAGAGAGGCCCACGGTGAGGCCCATGGCGAGGCCCACGGTGAGAGAGGCCCATGGAGAGGCCCACGGTGAGAGAGGCCCATGGAGAGAGAGGCCCATGGAGAGAGAGGCCCATGGAGAGAGAGGCCCATGGAGAGAGAGGCCCATGGAGAGGCCCACGGTGAGAGAGGCCCACGGTGAGAGAGGCCCATGGAGAGAGAGGCCCATGGAGAGAGAGGCCCATGGAGAGAGAGGCCCATGGAGAGGCCCACGGTGAGAGAGGCCCACGGAGAGAGAGGCCCATGGAGAGAGAGGCCCATGGAGAGAGAGGCCCATGGAGAGAGAGGCCCATGGAGAGAGAGGCCCATGGAGAGAGAGGCCCATGGAGAGAGAGGCCCATGGAGACGCCCACGGTGAGAGAGGCCCATGGAGAGAGAGGCCCACGGTGAGGCCCATGGCGAGGCCCACGGTGAGAGAGGCCCATGGAGAGAGAGGCCCATGGAGAGAGAGGCCCATGGAGAGGCCCACGGTGAGAGAGGCCCATGGAGAGAGGCCCATGGAGAGAGAGGCCCACGGTGAGGCCCATGGAGAGGCCCACGGTGAGAGAGGCCCATGGAGAGAGAGGCCCATGGAGAGAGAGGCCCATGGAGAGGCCCACGGTGAGAGAGGCCCATGGAGAGGCCCACGGTGAGAGAGGCCCATGGAGAGAGGCCCATGGAGAGGCCCACGGTGAGGCCCATGACGAGGCCCATGGAGAGAGAGGCCCACGGTGAGGCCCATGCAGATGCCCATGGAGAGAGAGGCCCATGGAGAGAGAGGCCCATGGAGAGAGAGGTCCATGGAGAGAGAGGCCCATGGAGAGAGAGGCCCATGGAGAGAGAGGCCCATGGAGAGAGAGGTCCATGGAGAGGCCCATGGAGAGGCCCATGCAGAGGCCCATGGAGAGACCCATGGAGAGGCCCATGGAGAGAGAGGCCCATGAAGAGAGAGGTCCATGGAGAGGCCCATGGAGAGAGAGGCCCATGCAGAGGCCCATGGAGAGACCCATGGAGAGGCCCATACACTACATCTTTTGTCCATCTTTTGTGTTTTCAGAGACAGGACGGACTGATGCAACGCTCCATTCGAGAGGTCAACACGTCCAGTCACTGGTGCATGCTCTGGGACCTGGACGAGGACACGCACTACAGTGTTCAGGTCTGATTCCTCCACATATTGTGCACTTCACGTCAGCTCATATTGGGCTGCGCTCAGAGTTTTATTTTTGGAATAGATTTGAGTGACTGATTGGTTTTTGACATCCAAGTCCAGTGTTAAAGGTGCCATAACGTGCTTTTTTCACGTTTCGTAGTCTGTCCTAAGTGTATAATTGAGAATAATAAGGGTTGTGCAACACCCTTAACATAATAGTTAAGAAATATCACCCAGACCTTGGACCCCCTCACCAACCCGTGACGTAGTCTCAGAGCGTGTGTGCCCCGCCCACCCGTGACGTAGTGTGTGCCCCACAGCTGTGCGCTGTAAGCTCTGTGGTGCGCCACTCCGCGCGAGTGGGTGAGAAAGAGTCTACTTTTAGACTAAATAAATCTGGTGTTTATTCTACAGCGTGCGCAGAACAGATATATCTATAAATATAAATATAAATTATAAATTATAAATATATATAAAAGTCTTATGTCCATCGCGCTCTTATTTCCTGGTTTTTCGGTATCGGATAGAACTTCTCTCCGTTTATTTTCCCGTTTGCTGCATCAAGTGCCACATAAACCTTCACCATTGTGATAATAGTAAAGAGTGCGATATCATTAATGAAGTTTTGGGCCTTTTTGAGCCGTGTTTCCTCGTAAATCGAAGCAGAAAAACTCTGGGGCTTGTATGGTGAGACACGGGAGCCTGGAGCAGCGCGGAGCCGGGGGGAAGGGGGCGGGAGGGGGAGGGGCTGTGGAGAGGGGGAGGGTGACGCGTGCCTGTGGTTATGACGCGGTCTTGCCTCCACCGCCGGTCAGTTTGGAGATTCGCGGAAAGGATATAGTCTAATATAGCTAAAAACTGTGGGAATCAATCAAAAAAACACTCTGGGTACATATATGAAGCACAAATAGCAATGTAAGAAGGTTAAAAGCTCTGAAAAGTCAATTTTGCATGTTATGGGACCTTTAAGGGACAAGGCTGACTGTTTGTTGCAGTTGAAACGTTTGAACATTTTCACTGTCGCTCAGGAGAATTTCAATACTCCACATCACATGGTTTTGTCACATAGTGCCAGCCTTAACATTCCATTCCTTCCTAAACTTGAATTCCCGCTGCTATCGTTCAAGCTGGACCATTATTTAGAGTAGGACTTCCTCCAAATACCAAAGGGCTGCGTGACAAAGCAAGTTCTGTGGCAGATGTTTGTCAGTAAAACCAAAAGCGAGCCTAAAGCAAAGAGTAAACCAGGATGGAATTACAGAAGCCTTGACTATAATAGTACTTGGATAAGATCTGTGATTGTGTTTTGTTTGGTGACGATTGTGCGCCTTTTGAAGCTGGTTGTTCCTCGCTGCAGGTGCAGTCCGTGGGAACTCAGGGGGACAGCCAGCCCAGCAGAGCGGTGCACTTCAGAACGCTGGAGAGGAGCGACCACTACCCTGTCGGAGTCCACGACCATCACCGTAAATCACACATTTACTACATATAAAACATGAACGTGATTGTCCTGTAAACAAATGATATACGGGTCCAACCAATGACATCATACTCCCAGACACATCCAACCAATGACATCATACTCCGAGACACGTCCAACCAATGACATCATACTCCCAGACACATCCAACCAATGACATCATACTCCGAGACACGTCCAACCAATGACATCATACTCCCAGACACATCCAACCAATGACATCATACTCCGAGACACGTCCAACCAATGACATCATACTCCGAGACACGTCCAACCAATGACATCATACTCCGAGACACGTCCAACCAATGACATCATACTCCGAGACACGTCCAACCAATGACATCATACTCCCAGACACGTCCAACCAATGACATCATACTCCGAGACACGTCCAACCAATGACATCATACTCCGAGACACGTCCAACCAATGACATCATACTCCGAGACACGTCCAACCAATGACATCATACTCCGAGACACGTCCAACCAATGACATCATACACCGAGACACGTCCAACCAATGACATCATACTCCGAGACACGTCCAACCAATGACATCATACTCCCAGACACATCCAACCAATGACATCATACTCCCGGACACATCCAACCAATGACATCATACTCCGAGACACGTCCAACCAATGACATCATACTCCGAGACACGTCCAACCAATGACATCATACTCCGAGACACGTCCAACCAATGACATCATACTCCGAGACACGTCCAACCAATGACATCATACTCCCGGACACGTCCAACCAATGACATCATACTCCGAGACACGTCCAACCAATGACATCATACTCCGAGACACGTCCAACCAATGACATCATACTCCGAGACACGTCCAACCAATGACATCATACTCCCAGACACATCCAACCAATGACATCATACTCCCGGACACATCCAACCAATGACATCATACTCCGAGACACGTCCAACCAATGACATCATACTCCCGGACACGTCCAACCAATGACATCATACTCCCGGACACATCCAACCAATGACATCATACTCCGAGACACGTCCAACCAATGACATCATACTCCGAGACACGTCCAACCAATGACATCATACTCCGAGACACGTCCAACCAATGACATCATACTCCGAGACACATCCAACCAATGACATCATACTCCGAGACACGTCCAACCAATGACATCATACTCCGAGACACGTCCAACCAATGACATCATACTCCCAGACACATCCAACCAATGACATCATACTCCCAGACACGTCCAACCAATGACATCATACTCCCAGACACGTCCAACCAATGACATCATACTCGCGGACACGTCCAACCAATGACATCATACTCCGAGACACGTCCAACCAATGACATCATACTCCCGGACACGTCCAACCAATGACATCATACTCCGAGACACGTCCAACCAATGACATCATACTCCGAGACACGTCCAACCAATGACATCATACTCGCGGACACGTCCAACCAATGACATCATACTCCGAGACACGTCCAACCAATGACATCATACTCCCGGACACGTCCAACCAATGACATCATACTCCGAGACACGTCCAACCAATGACATCATACTCCGAGACACGTCCAACCAATGACATCATACTCCGAGACACATCCAACCAATGACATCATACTCCGAGACACGTCCAACCAATGACATCATACTCCCAGACACATCCAACCAATGACATCATACTCCGAGACACGTCCAACCAATGACATCATACTCCGAGACACGTCCAACCAATGACATCATACTCCGAGACACGTCCAACCAATGACATCATACTCCGAGACACGTCCAACCAATGACATCATACTCCCAGACACGTCCAACCAATGACATCATACTCCGAGACACGTCCAACCAATGACATCATACTCCGAGACACGTCCAACCAATGACATCATACTCCGAGACACGTCCAACCAATGACATCATACTCCGAGACACGTCCAACCAATGACATCATACTCCGAGACACGTCCAACCAATGACATCATACTCCGAGACACGTCCAACCAATGACATCATACTCCCAGACACATCCAACCAATGACATCATACTCCCGGACACGTCCAACCAATGACATCATACTCCGAGACACGTCCAACCAATGACATCATACTCCGAGACACGTCCAACCAATGACATCATACTCCCAGACACGTCCAACCAATGACATCATACTCCGAGACACGTCCAACCAATGACATCATACTCGCGGACACGTCCAACCAATGACATCATACTCCGAGACACGTCCAACCAATGACATCATACTCCCGGACACGTCCAACCAATGACATCATACTCCGAGACACGTCCAACCAATGACATCATACTCCGAGACACGTCCAACCAATGACATCATACTCGCGGACACGTCCAACCAATGACATCATACTCCGAGACACGTCCAACCAATGACATCATACTCCCGGACACGTCCAACCAATGACATCATACTCCGAGACACGTCCAACCAATGACATCATACTCCGAGACACGTCCAACCAATGACATCATACTCCGAGACACATCCAACCAATGACATCATACTCCGAGACACGTCCAACCAATGACATCATACTCCCAGACACATCCAACCAATGACATCATACTCCCAGACACGTCCAACCAATGACATCATACTCGCGGACACGTCCAACCAATGACATCATACTCCGAGACACGTCCAACCAATGACATCATACTCCCGGACATGTCCAACCAATGACATCATACTCCGAGACACGTCCAACCAATGACATCATACTCCGAGACACGTCCAACCAATGACATCATACTCGCGGACACGTCCAACCAATGACATCATACTCCGAGACACGTCCAACCAATGACATCATACTCCCGGACACGTCCAACCAATGACATCATACTCCGAGACACGTCCAACCAATGACATCATACTCCGAGACACGTCCAACCAATGACATCATACTCCCAGACCAGGTTAAAGGGGCTGTACAATTTTTTTTGTTCAAATAATAAAGTAAAATCGTTTTCCCCCCAGTTTTTTAGGCAAACATTTTTAGCATGCTAGCTGTTGTTAGCGTTACCTTGACGGCAAAACTCGCTTGTTCCCTCAGAAACTTGTGAAAAGCACCTATAAACTCATCCAGCGAATAATTAGGAACTCGTTATGTAAGTGAGCGATACATGTGGATGTTTTTCATATTTTAAGCCAGTTTAATCAGGTACAGCACCTTTCACGGTAAAAGACCTGTTTGTAGAAGCTGTTAATGCAAGTTTAACTTTCAATTGTGAAGCCTGTTGAAAAGTCACGCTGGGTTTTAACATGTGGATAGCAGAATAAACCAAACCCCTTCTTTCTTTTTTAAAACATGAAATGCATATCAGACATAAAAAAGTAACTAATTAATAATACAAAATAAAATTACAAATAGACATCAAACCAACATAAGAAACAATAGAACAGATGAACATAAATCCAAAGTCGTCGAAATCGTCCATTTACAATTTAATTCTGAATGTAATTTTTTTCCGTTTGATTAATGTCTGTCACAATGTCAGTCCAGTCCTTAGATGTTGGTGAGGTTTGTATCAGCCGTTTCTTGTAATGTTTTTTTTTCCTGCTGCCAAAAGTATATTCCAAAGCTTAATTGTATCCATGGCAGGAGTTTTGAGGCCCAAGTTCATAGTTCTAAAGTTCAGAGTGATGGCAAAACCTTTAGACCTTTATAATCCAGACCTTGAGTCTCAGGTCAGTTCTATTTGGTACAAAACCTTTGGTCATAAAACTTTATCGGTTTAAGATTGTAACATCTGTGTTTAGTTTGTTCTGATCAGCTCCTTCCATGTTGTAAGAACAGATTTGACCCAGGGATTCTGCACCTCCTCCGTCAGACTCAAGCGTCTGTCATCTGCAGTAAGAACTGTACAGGAACCCCCGGCACCACATGACTCTCAGTTTAAGACCTGTACAGGAACCTCAGGCACCACATGACTCTCAGTATAAGACCTGTACAGGAACCTCAGGCACCACATTACTCTCAGTATAAGACCTGTACAGGAACCTCAGGCACCACATGACTCTCAGTATAAGACCTGTACAGGAACCTCAGGCACCACATTACTCTCAGTATAAGACCTGTACAGGAACCCCCGGCACCACATTATTCTCATTATAAGACCTGTACAGGAACCTCAGGCACCACATTACTCTCAGTATAAGACCTGTACAGGAACCCCCGGCACCACATGACTCTCAGTATAAGACCTGTACAGGAACCTCAGGCACCACATTACTCTCAGTATAAGACCTGTACAGGAACCCCCGGCACCATATTACTCTCAGTATAAGACCTGTACAGGAACCCCCGGCACCACATGACTCTCAGTATAAGACCTGTACAGGAACCCCCGGCACCACATGACTCTCAGTATAAGACCTGTACAGGAACCTGAGGCACCACATTACTCTCAGTATAAGACCTGTACAGGAACCCCCGGCACCACATGACTCTCAGTATAAGACCTGTACAGGAACCCTCAGTACCACATTACTCTCAGTATAAGACCTGTACAGGAACCCCCGGCACCACATTACTCTCAGTATAAGACCTGTACAGGAACCCTCGGCACCACATTACTCTCTGTATAAGACCTGTACAGGAACCTCAGGCACCACATGACTCTCAGTATAAGACCTGTACAGGAACCCTCGGCACCACATTACTCTCAGTATAAGACCTGTACAGGAACCTCGGGCACCACATTACTCTCAGTATAAGACCTGTACAGGAACCCTCGGCACCACATTACTCTCAGTATAAGACCTGTACAGGAACCTCAGGCACCACATGACTCTCAGTATAAGACCTGCACAGGAACCCCCGGCACCACATTACTCTCAGTATAAGACCTGTACAAGAACCCCCGGCACCACATTACTCTCAGTATAAGACCTGTACAGGAACCTCAGGCACCACATTACTCTCAGTATAAGACCTGTACAGGAACCTCAGGCACCACATTACTCTCAGTATAAGACCTGTACAGGAACCTCAGGCACCACATTACTCTCAGTATAAGACCTGTACAGGAACCTCAGGCACCATATTACTCTCAGTATAAGACCTGTACAGGAACCTCAGGCACCACATTACTCTCAGTATAAGACCTGTACAGGAACCCTCGGCACCACATTACTCTCAGTATAAGACCTGTACAGGAACCCTCGGCACCACATTACTCTCAGTATAAGACCTGTACAGGAACCCTCGGCACCACATTACTCTCAGTATAAGACCTGTACAGGAACCCTCAGCACCACATTACTCTCAGTATAAGACCTGTACAGGAACCCCAGGCACCACATGACTCTCAGTATAAGACCTGTACAGGAACCTCAGGGACCACATGACTCTCAGTATAAGGCCTGTACAGGAACCTCAGGCACCACATTACTCTCAGTATAAGACCTGTACAGGAACCCCCGGCACCACATGACTCTCAGTATAAGACCTGTACAGGAACCCCCGGCACCACATGACTCTCAGTATAAGACCTGTACAGGAACCCCCGGCACCACATTACTCTCAGTATAAGACCTGTACAGGAACCCCCGGCACCACATTACTCTCAGTATAAGACCTGTACAGGAACCCCCGGCACCACATTACTCTCAGTATAAGACCTGTACAGGAACCCCCGGCACCACATTACTCTCAGTATAAGACCTGTACAGGAACCCCCGGCACCACATTACTCTCAGTATAAGACCTGTACAGGAACCCCCGGCACCACATGACTCTCAGTATAAGACCTGTACAGGAACCCCCGGCACCACATGACTCTCAGTATAAGACCTGTACAGGAACCTGAGGCACCACATTACTCTCAGTATAAGACCTGTACAGGAACCCCCGGCACCACATTATTCTCATTATAAGACCTGTACAGGAACCTCAGGCACCACATTACTCTCAGTATAAGACCTGTACAGGAACCCTCGGCACCACATTACTCTCAGTATAAGACCTGCACAGGAACCCCCGGCACCACATTACTCTCAGTATAAGACCTGTACAAGAACCCCCGGCACCACATTACTCTCAGTATAAGACCTGTACAGGAACCTCAGGCACCACATTACTCTCAGTATAAGACCTGTACAGGAACCTCAGGCACCACATTACTCTCAGTATAAGACCTGTACAGGAACCTCAGGCACCACATTACTCTCAGTATAAGACCTGTACAGGAACCTCAGGCACCATATTACTCTCAGTATAAGACCTGTACAGGAACCTCAGGCACCACATTACTCTCAGTATAAGACCTGTACAGGAACCCTCGGCACCACATTACTCTCAGTATAAGACCTGTACAGGAACCTCAGGCACCACATGACTCTCAGTATAAGACCTGTACAGGAACCTCAGGGACCACATGACTCTCAGTATAAGGCCTGTACAGGAACCTCAGGCACCACATTACTCTCAGTATAAGACCTGTACAGGAACCCCCGGCACCACATGACTCTCAGTATAAGACCTGTACAGGAACCCTCGGCACCACATGACTCTCAGTATAAGACCTGTACAGGAACCTCAGGCACCACATTACTCTCAGTATAAGACCTGTACAGGAACCCTCGGCACCACATGACTCTCAGTATAAGACCTGTACAGGAACCCCCGGCACCACATTACTCTCAGTATAAGACCTGTACAGGAACCCCCGGCACCACATTACTCTCAGTATAAGACCTGTACAGGAACCCCCGGCACCACATTACTCTCAGTATAAGACCTGTACAGGAACCCCTGGCACCACATTACTCTCAGTATAAGACCTGTACAGGAACCCCCGGCACCACATTACTCTCAGTATAAGACCTGTACAGGAACCCCCGGCACCACATTACTCTCAGTATAAGACCTGTACAGGAACCCCCGGCACCACATGACTCTCAGTATAAGACCTGTACAGGAACCCCCGGCACCACATGACTCTCAGTATAAGACCTGTACAGGAACCTGAGGCACCACATTACTCTCAGTATAAGACCTGTACAGGAACCCCCGGCACCACATGACTCTCAGTATAAGACCTGTACAGGAACCCTCAGCACCACATTACTCTCAGTATAAGACCTGTACAGGAACCCTCGGCACCACATTACTCTCAGTATAAGACCTGTACAGGAACCCTCGGCACCACATTGCTCTCAGTATAAGACCTGTACAGGAACCCTCGGCACCACATTACTCTCAGTATAAGACCTGTACAGGAACCTCAGGCACCACATGACTCTCAGTATAAGACCTGTACAGGAACCCTCGGCACCACATTACTCTCAGTATAAGACCTGTACAGGAACCTCGGGCTCCACATTACTCTCAGTATAAGACCTGTACAGGAACCCTAGGCACCACATTACTCTCAGTATAAGACCTGTACAGGAACCCCCGGCACCACATGACTCTCAGTATAAGACCTGTACAGGAACCTGAGGCACCACATTACTCTCAGTATAAGACCTGTACAGGAACCCCCGGCACCACATGACTCTCAGTATAAGACCTGTACAGGAACCCTCAGCACCACATTACTCTCAGTATAAGACCTGTACAGGAACCCTCGGCACCACATGACTCTCAGTATAAGACCCGTACAGGAACCTCGGGCACCACATTACTCTCAGTATAAGACCTGTACAGGAACCCCCGGCACCACATGACTCTCAGTATAAGACCTGTACAGGAACCTCAGGCACCACATTACTCAGTATAAGACCTGCACAGGAACCCCCGGCACCACATTACTCTCAGTATAAGACCTGTACAGGAACCCTCGGCACCACATTACTCTCAGTATAAGACCTGTACAGGAACCTCAGGCACCACATTACTCTCAGTATAAGACCTGTACAGGAACTCAGGCACCACATTACTCTCAGTATAAGACCTGTACAGGAACCTCAGGCACCACATTACTCTCAGTATAAGACCTGTACAGGAACCCCCGGCACCACATTACTCTCAGTATAAGACCTGTACAGGAACCCTCGGCACCACATGACTCTCAGTATAAGACCTGTACAGGAACCCCCGGCACCACATGACTCTCAGTATAAGACCTGTACAGGAACCCTCGGCACCACATGACTCTCAGTATAAGACCTGTACAGGAACCTCAGGCACCACATTACTCTCAGTATAAGACCTGTACAGGAACCCCCGGCACCACATGACTCTCAGTATAAGACCATTGAGCTTCACAGTCTGGATCACACCAGCAACGCTCTGATCTGAGCTGAAATAGTCATTTTTCAGACAATATAAACCCAATTCTCCATTTTCTTCAGATTTAAGGTCTTGAGATTGTTTTATTCCATCATCAAACAGCTGGTTGGGGATAGAAATTGGGAGAGTCTGGAATAGAGAGAGAAATATGGGGGGGGGGGGGAATCAGGAATCAGAATATTTTTTTCAGGAGCTTTCTTGATAGTGGGAAAAAGAGGAGTGTAGTATTTATCTAAGATTGATGGAGGACCATGAAACTTAAAGGTGGAATGGACGATTTTTTACAGCAAATTTTGTATCATATTTCCTCGTGGCGTGGATAAATCATTTGTCCTGCCACGTATCAATCATAAAACGCACCTACCGCTCACCTGCAGCCGCGTCAGGCTCGTCCCCACGTTTCCGCGTGCCTAAGCGCATGGATCTATCATAATATAGTTCCCTCAGTGTACGGGGCAAAATGAAGACGGGGAAAGACAGTTCGAGCTGACGCAGAAGTGGACAGAAATCTACGGGAGACGAGAGATGCGATGCCCTCCGTTGCGCTAATGAACAAACGCACGTGTGTGTTGTATCAGTTCGCACGGGGGAGTGGCATGCGCACTTCCACCTGCGTTCTCAAATCGCCGAAAAATCTTCCATACCGCCTTCAATAACCTAAATATTTAAGAGATTCCATTTGCCATTTAAATGGATAAGTCTTTCTAAAGGACACAAGGGGCCGCGAGTAAGAGAGAATTTCAGTTTTTTTGTACATTCAAGTTGTATCTTGACACTGGACCAATATCACGAAGAGCGTCACATTAGGTACGGACATGTCTAGTTTGGTTATAGTAAGACATCATCTGCTCAGGCATGTTCCGTCCCATCAAATGTAACACCGTGACCGATTTTCCGATTGTCTGATATATCGGGCCAATGGTTCCATTCATTTTGATTCTTGACAATCGTAGAGAGCCACAATATTTTTATTATTAAATCATCTATTTTAAAGTTGGTCACACTTTGAATAAATAAGTCCAGCCACAGAATCAAAGTGTTTCTGAGCGTCAGGACTCATTATTACAGCTTTGTTTTGTCATCTTGTCTTTGTCTTTGCCTAATAAATCTTGTTTACTTCATTTGGACGCTGATGTATTTGTGGTGATGTGTTGTCAGATGAGCCGGCGATGGAGGGTCTGGGGATGACCCCTCACCTGCAGACAGGAGAGCTGCTCATCATCACCACCGTGCTTCTGCTCTGGGCCGGTCACTATTCGCCTCTCATTCTTGACATTCTCTTTATTTCTTATTTCTACATGTTCATATTCTTGGTGTGCCCCTCCCACAGCCGTCATTGCCCTGTTCTGCCGGCAGTACGACATCATCAAAGACAACGACTCCAACGTCACCAAGGAGAAGGGCAAGCGGCTGCGCTCGCCCACGTCCTACTACAACGGCTCCACGGGCAGTTCCCCCATCTACCACAACGGGGCAGTGCGGAGCAGCAGGGTAAGACTTCAGTCAAGACTACAGAAGCCACGTTTCAACTGGTTCACTCTGAAGCAAAATGGACTTTTCAGAGCTTTTAACCTTCTTACATTGCTATTTGTGCTTCATAAATGTCCAGGGTGTTTTTAGCAGTTTTTAGCTACAGAACAGACTATCTCCTTTCCGCAAATTTATTTAGTCTAAAAGTAGACTCTTTCTCACTCACTCGCGCGGAGCGGCGCACCACGGAGCTTACAGCGCACAGCTGTGGGGCACACACTACGTCACAGGTGGGCGGGGCACACACGCGCTCTGAGACTACGTCACGGGTGGGCGGGGCACACACGCTCTGAGACTACGTCACGGGTGGGCGGGGCACACACGCTCGCTGAGACTACGTCACGGGTTGGGCGGGGCACACACGCTCTCTGAGACTACGTCACGGGTGGACGGGGCACACACGCGCTCTGAGACTACGTCACAGGTGGGCGGGGCACACACGCGCTCTGAGACTACGTCACAGGTGGACGGGGCACACACGCGCTCTGAGACTACGTCACAGGTGGGCGGGGCACACACGCGCTCTGAGACTACGTCACAGGTGGGCGGGGCACACACGCGCTCTGAGACTACGTCACAGGTGGACGGGGCACACACGCTCTCGCTGAGACTACGTCACGGGTTGGGCGGGGCACACACGCGCTCTGAGACTACGTCATGGGTGGGCGGGGCACACGCGCTCTGAGACTACGTCACGGGTGGGCGGGGGACACATGCTCTCGCTGAGACTACGTCACGGGTTGGGCGGGGGAGCCAGATCGCTCTTCACAAGGGTGGGGGCGAATATCAAACCAAGCCGTCTGCATTTCCGAGTTGGTGAGGGGGTCCAAGGTCTGGGTGATATTTCTTAACTGTTATGTTAAGGGTGTTGCACAACCCTTATTATTATCAATTATACACTTAGGATAGACTACGAAACGTGAAAAAAAGCATGTTATGGCACCTTTAAGTGAACCAAAGCAGTGTTTATGTGTGTCCAAACCAAAGGGCCACATTCTGAACCATGTGTGAGGGCCACAGCCGGGGGTCAGGACAGGGAGTCCTTCAGGTGGGAGCCCTCCACAGGGCCACCTTAACTTTATACTCGGAACATTTATTTATGGTCTGTGCCACGTCATGTTTGATCTTCAGGTTTTAGAGGTAGAACGAGTACAGTTTCAATAAAACGTGCTTCCATCATCCGGGCCACACCGCAGCTGGTCTGAGGGCCAACAGAAACGGGCCGCGTTGGGTCCCTGGGCCATAAGTGATCCAAAGTGGGCCGTGAGCCTTCAAAGCAGTCTAGCTCTCTTTAGCTCCCAGAAGCAGATACAGTGAGGAAACTGAACTCCCCCTGGACCGACTCTATAAATGATTAGAAAATGGGTTAATAATGTAGTCAGTGTTTGATGGTGTTTTCTTTCTTTTTCCTCACACTTTTTCTTGTCTCTGTCCAGCTGCACCGAGCCTCTTCCTCCGTCAGCATCATTCGAGTTTGAGCTCAAATCCCGAATCCCAAAATGTGGAATGTTCCGTGTTCACTGTGAAATGACCCGGAGTTTTCGTGACTAAAGCGTTGATAATCGGTCATATTTGTCTTGTATATGGACCCTGACGTGGACGGAGTGTGCTCAGAATGGTGTGAGACTGCCACCTTGAGGATTCCCACTGTAACTGCAGACACCACTGTACATATTCCTGACCGTTTGCATGTCGTACCGGACACTTTGATACTTTATTTCCTAACACATGGGTGAAAAGTATTTTGTAATACACTAACCAACTGAACAATTTGTACGTAAGTGGCCGCGCTCCTGTTTCAGTTGTGGTCAAACACAGGTGACCAGTGATGTAAAGAGTCTGTATTTGAGACTACGGTCAGTTGTGTCCAGATCTTAGTCGGCTTTATTTATCCTAAAGGACGTTGAAGTTGAGCTGCAGAAACATGTTCACCGTTTCCCTGTTGCCTTTGTGTCCCAGTGCAGTTTAGCAGGAGCTTGTGTGTCAGGCCAGTGTGAGGAGGGGAGTAACAGCCCTCAGGACAAAAGCCCCGCCTGTGTCCAGCAGCCCGGGCATCACAGTGTCCCTCCTCCTTTGTGTCCTGTCCTGCATCACAGCCAGCGTCCCGGGGGAGCCAGGTGAACTCCGGAGACTGGACCAGGACGCCCTCTTCCACGTTCAGAACTGGAACACTCGGCGCTTCATGAGTTTAACACGTGAGAAACGAGAGAAACGGGATTTACAGAGACCAAACCTCAGGTCCAGGTGTGACACTGGAGGTCGCGCACCCGAAGCCATTCAGCATTTACTCTCTCAGTAATTTCCATGTGTTTATTGTAGGCCAACATGTTTTAGTGGTCGACACAGACACGAGGAGAACATCCTGCTTCACTGTTGTGTGTAGAAAGTACTAAGACTGAGGTTTAGGTCAAGTTCTTTCTGAATATGTGAATAGATAGATATATGTCTGTATCAAATGATAATAAATATATTTTACAGCAGCAGTGTCTTTGGAGTTTCATAGAATACATTTTGTGCAGGTTGAGTGATTTAATGTTTAATTTGCACATGTCTGGATATAAAACTTAACGCCCAAAATAAAACACATTTACAAAAAATTTGACAGTGAAAAAATAACTTGTTTATGTGTTTGTGTTGTGTGGATCGGCTCAATAATCAGAGATTAGACTCTTACTGAACAGCTGAAGGGCGCGCTCTTACTGAAGGGCACGCTCTTACTGAACGGCTGAAGCGCGCGCTCTTACTGAACGGCTGAAGCGCGCGCTCTTACTGAACGGCCGAAGCGCGCACCCTTACTGAACAGCTGAAGCGCGCACCCTTACTGAACAGCCGAAGCGCGCACCCTTACTGAACAGCCGAAGCGCGCACCCTTACTGAACAGCCGAAGCGCGCACCCTTACTGAACAGCCGAAGCGCGCACCCTTACTGAACAGCTGACGCGCACCCTTACTTGCTGGTATGTGTTTTCTTATGCATTTCCAGGACACACATTTGAGCAAACGCTTTCTTACAGATTAAACAGCTGAATGTTTTCTCTGCTTTGTGTTGTCGCGCATGTACAATTACAGAAGTCTCGCTGGACAATACTTTGTTACAGACTGGGCAGCTGTAAGATCTCTTCGTGTCGTGTTGTCTTGTGTGGACAGCTAAAGAAGTCTTGCAGGACAATGACTTGTCACAGATTGTGCAGTTGTACGGTCGTTCACCAGTGTGAATTCTAAGATGCACTTGTAATTGGTATTTATAAGGAAATCTCTTTTTACAGACAGAGCACTGGTGTTTCTTCGCCGCAGTCTCTTCATCAGTTCCTGACTCGTCTTTGTCGTTCACAGAGGAGCTGGTCCCTGGTTCAGGCGTGTGTTTGGGGGATGAAGCTGGGGGGTTTTCAGCTGGGCTTTTGTCTTTGATCTGGTCTTCATCAGCGTCTGTCTCCATCTGTGCAGCAGAATAGTTCAGTGGAGATCTCCGGTCATCATCATCATCATCGTCGGTGTCAGAGGAGTGCTCAGTGTCTCCTTCATTCTCTAAAGTCACTTGTGTCGTGATGAACTCTTCGTCTGATTCCTCTTTGTATTCAGTCTGTTCAGTCCCCGAGGACTCTTCTGTCTTCACATCACCACTGAACTCTGGGACAGCGCTGGAAAAGCAATCACACTCAGACTTAGAATGGGCACAGAGACAAATTAAGTAATATTAGTTATAATATTGAATGAATGAATGAATTTGGGCATTATGAGTGTCTGCGGAATTCTTTAGAATTTATTCTTTAGAATTTTGTGACGGAGCCAGTCGAGCGAGAGAGAGAGGGGGGGAGGGGGAGGAATGGAAAATATAATAATAATAATACAAAATGTGTGACATCACTCACAAAACAAGAACATATAGTGTCTGCGCGACATTACGCGCAGACACTATATGTTCTTGTTTTGTGGAGGGGGAGGGAGGGGGAGGGAGGGAGAGAGAGGGAGAGGGAGGGAGAGAGAGGGGGAGAGAGGGAGGGGGAGAGAGAGGGAGGGGGAGAGAGGGGGAGAGAGGGAGAGAGAGGGAGAGGGAGGGAGAGAGACGCAGACACTCCAGCAATGGCTTCAGCCATTGCAGATTTTCTAGTTCAGAAGTTGTTCCTAAAGTAAAACACATGAATGTGAGTTAAGTGTTAAGCTATAGTTAGCAGCTAGCTCGTAGCTAGTAGCTTGTGATTTGTAAGTTGTAACTTCTGTTAAAAACAGTGAATAAGAGTTCATTTCAATCTACAGTTAAACCTTGTGTTCGAGTCGTCTTTGTTCAAGTGTCTTGTTTTATGCTGTTATAACATGATACAAATATGGCCTGGTTCAGGTGTAGCTCTGCATCCCGAGCAACAAACTCTAATATATCCATCTTGCACTTATTTAAATACAAGGGTCGCATCTCCACAGATCTGACCGGTCCTGGTGGTCACCTGCTCGTGTCCATGGACTAAGAAGTTTAATGCCACAGTGTGAAACATTATAGCCATGGAAACAAGCATTATAGCCATGGGCGGCAGTAGCTCAGTGGTAGAGTGCTCATCTTCTGATCCAAAGGTCGGCGGTTCAGATCCACTGGCCCGCAGGTTGTCTGTCGTTGGGCAAGACACTTAACTCGCCCCCCAGTGTCTGCGAACATCTGGGGTGTGACTGGTTCCTTGATGTAAAGCGCTTTGAGGACCTTGACGGTAGAAAAGCGCTATATAACTGTGACCATTTACAAGCAGGAGTCCGGTGTGTGGAGCTGTGAGCCGGCTTCAATTCATTTCACTTATGTTAAGTTACGTTTTTGGAGGCTTTAATGTAATAATCGGTCGATCACAACACACACACACACACACACACACACACACACACACACGTGTGAAGACTCGTCTTACACTGGGAGCTGCTCTTCCTCCTGTTTGATGACCTGCTCCTCTTCCTCCTCTTTGATCTGACGAGTCTCCGGGATCGTCTCCGGGATCTCACGCTTCAGTCCGGGGCCAGAAGCCGCAGATGGAGCGTGGAGAGCGGCTCTGGACAGCACGACTCTCGGGCTCAGCACCGCGTCCAGCAGCTTCTGTTTCCTCTGGTTCTCTTCTTTGGAGCGGCGCAGTTCCTCCTCAAACTCCGTGATGGTCGTTTCAAAGAGCGCGAAGATCTCATCCGCCGCCGCCGTCAGCCGCGCGTTCACCAGGACTCTCAGCTTTTGGCTTTTAGACATTTTACAAACTGCTTTAGCTTTAGCTTCGGGCTAACCACGCACAGTATTGTGTTGTTCTTCTTCTGGTGGTTGGCTGTAGCTCTGCTATAGAGCCACGATTGCGCTCGCTGTTGTGAAGAGGACTTCCGGTGCGTATATGGCTCATTACTGCCTCTATCGGTGAGAGGACGATACACCAACACATCCTACACACTGGGTTTCATTCTATACAAAAGAAGAAAAACATATTATACTGTCATACTTTTTAATTGATTACACAAATATATAGCAAGTAAACTAAAGTCAAGATGTGAAACAAAAGTTTAAAAAGCTATGGAAACAAATAAGGTTTATGGCAGCTGGTGGTGCAGAATATAGGGGTGCTATTTTACCCTTTTTTTTATGTCCAAAATTGAATATTTAACATTGAACGTATGGATACATATTCTAAATACACATTTACAAGTGAATTAAATAAGTAAACACACTTTATTTCCACTTTTGGTCATGATCATACAATGACTTAGAGGCAGATACCGTTTGTGAGAAAATACATTTGTAATCTGATATTTTATAAAATAAAATATCAGATTATAAAGAGCAAAACAAACATCTCAGTGATACTGTAACTTATAGTACAGAGTGCATGTGTGACTTTCATCCATGTTCAGGGGGTCAAAAATGCCCCAGTATGAACATGAAGAATAGGAATAATAGGAATAATAAACCAGAATAAAGAATATTAGAATAACGTCTAAAGAATAAAGAATATTTTTTAGACTTTAATCTTTAAAGTCTCTTTAGCTCCTGTACTAGTTTGTTTAGGCTGAAGTTATGTAATGTAGTTTAGTTAGTTATAGAGTTGGGGTGTGTTGAAGAATGTGCCGAGGATGAGGAGGAAGAGGATGTTCTAACGTGCTTTGAACTCATGGGCTTTGAAACACAGAATAAAGTCTGGCGGCAATGTAACACTCTCCGGTTGGTCTCTGACACAACAACTATTCTAGTCACAAAAACACATCATGACCTCATGGGCTTTGTAACGCCAAAGCGATGGGAGGAGTACTTTTACGGACTACGACAGAGTCTGAGGACTACGAAACGTCTGAGGAATAAAGTCTGGCGGTAATGCAACACTCGGATGCCAACCGCCATAAAACAACAACAACAACAACAACAACTACGAAACGTCTGAGGAATAAAGTCTGGCGGTAATGCAACACTCGGATGCCAACCGCCATAAAACAACAACAACAACAACAACAACAACAACTACGAAACGTCTGAGGAATAAAGTCTGGCGGTAATGCAACACTCGGATGCCAACCGCCATAAAACAACAACAACAACAACAACACTCTCTGAAACAACAACAACTTGCTTCGTTGTCTATCCGGCCAGGACTGGGGGGCCAGCAGAAGGTCGCTCCTGGGTATTTATCGGGCCGTCATGAGGGCGGCTATTGATTATGGCTGTATAGCCTACATGTCTGCGGCTGAGACTAACTTAAAGAAGCTTGATGTGGAGCAAGCCCAGGCCTTGCGCATCTGCTGTAGGGCTTTTAGGACCTCCCCTGTCTCGGCGCTGCAGGTTGAGTTGGGGGAATTGCCGTTACGGCTCCGGAGGCTAGAACTTCTGTTGGCTTACTGGGTGAATGTGCAAGGTCATACGAGCTCTCACCCGGTGAGGGACTTTCTCAGGGTTGATGGGGGGCAGAGTGAGGCTGGCGGTATGATTTTCAGCCAGGTAGGAAATGCGAAGGCGCGGCTTGCGGGGGTTGGTGATCTGCGTGTGAGCCCGTCGGTGGCTTTGTCTGCTATAGCTCCGTGGAAGTTTGTCCCGGCTCCTGTTGATGTTAGCTTGCATGGCAAGCTTAGAGGAGTCGCTGGGAGGGCACCGCAGTTTGCCGTTCAAGCGCTCATCGATAAGCACTCAGGTGATGTGTTTATTTATACCGACGGGTCTAGGGATCCTGAGAGTGGGCGTACTGGCGCCGCTTATTTTGTGCCTGACCTGGGGCTGGCGGTCAAGAAGAGGTTGACAGATCGCCTTTCTGTTTTCACGTCGGAACTTATAGCGATACGGTTGGCGTTGGAATGGGCGGAATCTGCTTTGCAGTGTTGCGGCATTGTGGTGGCCTCTGACAGCCTTTCTGCATTGCAAAGCATTAAATCTGGGAAATCGGATTGCAGACAGGATGTGTTGAATGGCATCTTCTGTCTGATGCTCTCCCTGTCCAGGAAGGATGTGAGGGTTTCCTTCATTTGGGTCCCTGCGCATGTGGGGGTGGATGGTAACGAAATGGCTGATGCACTGGCTAAACGTTCCCTTCGGCGGCCATCAATTGATGTGGCGGTTGAGTTAAGCAAATCTGAAATCAAGCCTGTTATCAAGAGTCATGTGGTCGGCCTTTGGCAGGAATTTTGGAGCCACTGTGTTACTGGACGGCATCTCTATCACATACAGGGTAGTGTGGGTCCTTGCGAGTCCATGGGCAGGAACGCGTGGGAGGAAAGGGCCTTCGCCCGCATGAGGATTGGCCATACTGGACTCAATTGGTCACTGAGTAGGATAGGCAAACATCCGGCCGGTCTGTGTGGTCACTGTCGGGTGCCAGAGACTGTCGAGCATGTGCTGATTTGCTGTGAGGCTTATGATAGGGAAAGGGCCGGGTTGGCCTTGTGGTTTCGGAATAATGGGCGGGAGTTCAATCTGCGGAACGTTCTGGCGTTCCAGTCACAGGGTTTGTGTCAGGCTGTGGTTGCTTACTTATGTAGCACAGGGCTGGGTAAACGTTTATAGAGGTGGGGGGTGTTGGAGACTGAGCCGAGGATGAGGAGCAAGAGGATGTTCTAACGCGCTTTGACTTCATGGGCCTAGAAACACCAAAGTGATGGAAGAAGGACTTCTAAAGGATAAAACGACAAAGACGTCCCGTGACCTCATGGGCTTTGTACTTCCAAAGCAATGGAATAAGAATTTTTAAGGACTACGACAAAGTCTGAGGGGAGGAAGAACTTCTATAGGATACAATGACAAAGGCATCTCATGACCTCTTGGGCTTTGTCAAAGCACTGGAAGTCAAAGCACTAGAAGAACAACTTTTAGGACTACGACAAAGTCTGGGGAATAAAGTCTGGCGGTAATGCGACACTCGGATGCCAACCGCCATAAAACAACAACAACAACATGAATATAGTTTTTATTCACAGCAGCAACAGTCGAGCAGCTCATTCTGAGTCGTTTTGGACGTAACTTTTGTAACAGACGTAAACACGGAAAACACAGCGTGTGGCATTTCTGCGTACGGCGCGCGCACACGTCTGTGTCACACGTCTGTGTCGTGTCACACGTCCGTGTCACAGCGTCCGTGTCACACGTCCGTGTCACATGTCCGTGTCACACGTCCGTGTCACATGTCCGTGTCACACGTCCGTGTCACATGTCCGTGTCACATGTCCGTGTCACACGTCCGTGTCACAGCGTCCGTGTCACATGTCCGTGTCACATGTCCGTGTCACATGTCCGTGTCACATGTCCGTGTCACAGCGTCCGTGTCACAGCGTCCGTGTCACAGCGTCCGTGTCACATGTCCGTGTCACATGTCCGTGTCACATGTCCGTGTCACATGTCTGTGTCACATGTCCGTGTCACATATCCGTGTCACATGTCTGTCACATGTCCGTGTCACATGTCCGTGTCACATGTCTGTCACATGTCCGTGTCACATGTCTGTGTCACATGTCTGTGTCACATGTCTGTGTCACAGCGTCTGTGTCACATGTACGTGTCACATGTCTGTGTCACAGCGTCTGTGTCACATGTCCATGTCCGTGTCACATGTCCGTGTCACATGTCCGTGTCACATGTCTGTGTCACATGTCCGTGTCACATGTCTGTGTCACATGTCTGTGTCACATGTCACATGTCTGTGTCACAGCGTCTGTGTCACAGCGTCTGTGTCACATGTCCGTGTCACATGTCCGTGTCACATGTCCGTGTCACATGTCCGTGTCACATGTCCGTGTCACAGCGTCTGTGTCACAGCGTCTGTGTCACAGCGTCTGTGGCACATGTCTGTGGCACATGTCTGTGGCACATGTCTGTGGCACATGTCCGTGTCACATGTCCGTGTCACATGTCCGTGTCACATGTCCGTGTCACAGCGTCTGTGTCACATGTCCGTGTCACATGTCCGTGTCACATGTCCGTGTCACATGTCCGTGTCACATCCCTCTGAGACTATTTTCCTCTGACTTTTCCCATAACGACGTTGTCACTTTTTATTGTGATTTTATTGGCTAAAAATCTCCATTGTTTTTCTCTGAGGCTCAGGGCTACGAAAGAGACGCAGGCTGCGCCACGCAGCAGACAAAGTATTATATATATATAGATAGATAGCTAGATATTTATGTATATATATTATTCTTTTACACATTTAAACTAATAAGAATATAAGATAATTTTGAACAAATACATATTGTTAATAGACACGTTCTTGGCTGCGCCCTCAATGGACCAGCCGCCGCTGGTGGATCCTAAAGTAAGGCAACGTCTTCTGCTACATTATGTTTATCTAACATGTGGTAGGGCTGGGCCAGGTCATGTCGCTGGTGCGGTCTGCAGTGGTGGTTTGACTACACAAAAGTTTAAAACATTTTATGGAAATTATTTTAGAGAGATTGATTGAAGAAATCCAAGGAAAACAGAATGTCTTTCGTGTGTTTGATGAAAAGTGAAAACATAAGAAGAGAGTGAAGACAGAAGTCAGGTGCAGTCACAATCGTCCCCAAAAGGGGCTGTTCTGATCACACTTTCATACAAAGGCCTTCACATCACATGGGAAAGGTTGGGCAAGGAGGAGTCATAAATGAAACAATCTGTACCAGGCACTGAGTGAAACTTCGTTACGATAGCAGTATCTCAAGGTCTTTTGAGCAGTTTCTCTCAAAGCACAAGGCTTAGTAAAGTCATTTCCCATTACAAAAGCTATGATAACAAGTAAAAGATAGTGGCTCCTAAAGTAAGGCATTCTCATACAGGACAATGTATACAATGACACATTCACCACGTGAGGTCAGGTCTGGTGTGAGACCTGAGTTTGGTGTGGCTGGACCTCTGGCTCTGATCTGGACTTGGCTCTGGACAACACTTCAATTAGTTTTGTACAAGATTGTGTGTATGTCCCACACTCATCCAGGGCTGGGACAACAGCAGTTTATTATCTAAGCAATGGGCTCCTGGACAGCATGTTTCCATGGGGGCCCTCGGGCTGCCAGCCTTGTGTGGGCCCCTCCCCAGCCTCGCCCTGCTGCGCTGTGAGGCTGGTCCTGTGAGGAGCAGGACCCAGGCTCCTCTCCTCTATAGGACTGAGTGGGATGACCGAACGGGCCGAGGAGCCACCTGGACAGGGACAGAAAACTAAATATCACATGAACCCAATAAAGCCATCTCTATTTTGTTCTTAAAAAATCAAAGATTTGGAGCATTTGATAAATATTTAGAGACAAATCGTTCCATGTTTTTGACCTTATTTATGGTTTACGCTTGTTTTAGATCTAATTTAGACCTCATTTGGGCCTCATAGTTCTGGTGGTACTTGCTGTGTAACATTTTGTGAACCACTGCTGGACTTAGAGACCTACCATGACTTCTTCGTCTGAGCTCAAAGGCTGCCTCCAGGTCACTGCCCGGCTGTAGCGAATAATATCTTTGAGATTTAGAAAGGTTATTTGAAGGCTGTAAAAGCAAAACAAACAAATTCAGAGTAAAATACAAACTGGTCAGGTTAGTGAGAACGTGTTTAAAAGCAGAGCTCACTGGATCTCCAAAGCTGGTTCGGCGGCTGTGTCTGAGGCTGGTGTGGCGGCGGATCAGGATCTCACGGGCGTGGCTGTCGTCGGGCAGCTTGTATTTGTTGGTGTACGCCATAGTCTGGGAACAAGGCATGTGTTTGATAAGAGTCAGTGCAGAATACATTAGCATGTCATACACAACCTCATTGTTAGAAATTAAACAATGCTGGCAACATCTCAGCGTCAGAAGTCACACAATATCCCACATTTCACCCTCAGAGCCCTTCACTGGAGCCGCTCTCGTACCGGATACAGTTTAAAATTCTAGTTCTGACTTTTAGAGCTTTAAATGGTCAGGTCACATCGTACATCAGCGATCTGATTAAACCGTACACTCCCTCTCGCTCACTAAGGTCCTTGGATCAGAAACTGTTGTTGGTTCCTCGCACCCGTTTTGGGACCAGAGGAGACAGATCCTTCCAGGCTGTTCCAGACTCTTGAACGATCTTCCGCTCTCCCTACGGTCACTGGACTCAGTTACTGCTTTTAAGGCTCAGCTTAAAACCTTTTTATTTAGTCAAGCCTTTAAAATGCATTTGTTTTAGCGGCTGATTTTACTGTATACTGTTGTATATGTATTGTTCACTGTAAATTTTTTGTGTTTTTATCGTTTTATTCTGTGTTTTGTGAAGCACTTTGTGACTTCTGTCTGTGAAAGGTGCTGTACAAATAAAATGTACTTATTTACCTTCAAAGCTTGAGAGTCATTTGTTTTGTTGCAGTGATTTCATGTGACTTCCATATCGTAAGAGATAAATTAGGGCAGCAGAATATAAAGCAAAAGCAGACTATCTTTCAAAAGAAAAGGATAATTGATATTGCAACAAACAAATGTCACAATAACACCAAGGTCCTCCATTTGACAGAAATGAACTTTTTAAAAGGGGCTTATTTAAAGGCAGATTTTATTCAGCCTAAATTAACCCTAATTTAGTCTTTGTTTTTTATTTTGACAGACTTTGACCAAGGCTTTTTTATTAATAGAGCTGAAATTGACATGTCAAATGTATATTAAAATTGGAGTGTCTGTACATAGCAAAATAGCGCTCAAGTAGATGTAGAGTGCAGACTGCTAGAGCGGCTTCCTTATCTATTTTGCTTTTTAATCAGTTTTTGTCTTCCATTCATTTTTAATTATTACTTTTTTAAGTAAACTATGGACAGTTTTAACATATCTAACGAGCCAGCGACATGTCCGTGAGAAGAAGGAAACGGACGCTGTCGGAAATTCATGAGCTACAAGCACGGATATTTGCTTTAGAATCTGAAAAAGGACTCAAAATACTATTCCAGTGGTAAGAGATTCACATTTTTCACAAGGAAAAACTTCTACTTTCAACCTAAACCGGAGTAACTCTGTGTCGTTCCCAAAACCTTCTAACCAGCTGTTTCTTGGAACAAACTCGGTGCAAAGCCTAAACGATACAAAGATAATGTAGTCACCTAAAATACAGCTTACAAACACATTTTTACCACTTTCAGTGACTGAAGTAAAAAATGTAATACATGACATGGCCAAAAGGGGGCAGACAGAGAGGATCTGTGTCGAATGTCAAGGTCACTGAGACTGTTATGATAGAAGTCACGTGATGCACGAAAGAATGCAAACACATAATTTTCTCAGCATCACTGTTTCTGAGATAACGTCACTTCTTCCTAATGTTTTGGCCAAACTTGGAGAAGTTAAACAGCTGATTGTGCTCGTGGTGCAGTGGACATATGATGGGAACAGACTGAAGTTTTGAAAAGACTTCTTGAAGTTATTCAACGTTCTGATGAAATGGAAATCAAACATTCATAAGTGGACCTCTCCCAAACATCGACAGGAGGATAAACAAGTTTAAACAGCTGAACACATGGCTGTCCAAAGAGTGTGCACCGAGAGGACTGCACTACAATGAGAACTTCTATCTATTCTGGAAACGAGAGGGGCCCCCACCTCTGCAGAGGTGGAGTGAGGGTGCAGAGGTGGAGTGAGGGTGCAGATGTGGAGTGAGGGTGCAGAGGTGGAGTGAGGGTGCAGAGGTGGAGTGAGGGTGCAGAGGTGGAGTGAAGGTGCAGAGGTGGAGTGAGGGTACAGAGGTGGAATGAGGGTGCAGAGGTGGAGTGAGGGTGCTGACAGAGAACCTGCTCCACGCTCTGAGGCATTGGACTGGGCCTGGACAGGGTCCTGAGCAGATAGTTAGAGAAGAGAGGAATGAGAGAAGAATTCCAGCTCCATCAGCCAGAGACCGAGCCAATGTTTCAACATCAACAGCACCACAACCTCAGCCTCCACCAAAGGATTCATCAGCAGCCTCTCCACCACCAGCAGCAAAGGTTTCAGCTCCAGCTGCTCCACCATCACCTCCACCGCCTCCAGCGAAGGACTCATCAGCAACAGCACCACAACAATCTTCACCGCGGAGTCAGTTCAGTTCTTTCCCTTTCAGTCGTATGCACAGACTTTGATGGTTTGGTCATTACAGGTGCCTTCAATGTGCATGTTGATAATATTTGTGAGTGGCCCCACCCACAGCAGAATGCAAAATCTGGTTCTTCTAATTACAAATGGGGTGAATATTTCAAATGAGAAGGAGCCATGGACCTGATCAGAAGCTCCTCTGGTCGAGGTGAGAAGGAGCCGTGGACCTGATCAGAAGCTCCTCTGGGCCGAGGTGAGAAGGAGCTGTGGACCTGATCAGAAGCTCCTCTGGGCCGAGATGAGAAGGAGCCGTGTACCTGATCAGAAGCTCCTCTGGGCCGAGATGAGAAGGAGCCGTGTACCTGATCAGAAGCTCCTCTGGGCCGAGATGAGAAGGAGCCGTGTACCTGATCAGAAGCTCCTCTGGTCGAGGTGAGAAGGAGCTGTGGACCTGATCAGAAGCTCCTCTGGGCCGAGATGAGAAGGAGCCGTGGACCTGATCAGAAGCTCCTCTGGTCGAGGTGAGAAGGAGCCGTGGACCTGATCAGAAGCTCCTCTGGGCCGAGATGAGAAGGAGCCATGGACCTGATCAGAAGCTCCTCTGGGCCGAGATGAGAAGGAGCCATGGACCTGATCAGAAGCTCCTCTGGGCCGAGATGAGAAGGAGCCATGGACCTGATCAGAAGCTCCTCTGGGCCGAGGTGAGAAGGAGCCGTGGACTTGATCAGAAGCTCCTCTGGGCCGAGGAGAGAAGGAGCCGTGGACCTGATCAGAAGCTCCTCTGGGCCGAGGTGAGAAGGAGCCGTGTACCTGATCAGAAGCTCCTCTGGTTGAGGTGAGAAGAAGCTGTGGACCTGATCAGAAGCTCCTCTGGGCCGAGATGAGAAGGAGCCATGGACCTGATCAGAAGCTCCTCTGGGCCGAGATGAGAAGGAGCCGTGTACCTGATCAGAAGCTCCTCTGGTTGAGGTGAGAAGAAGCTGTGGACCTGATCAGAAGCTCCTCTGGGCCGAGATGAGAAGGAGCCGTCTACCTGATCAGAAGCTCCTCTGGTCGAGGTGAGAAGGAGCTGTGGACCTGATCAGAAGCTCCTCTGGGCCGAGGTGAGAAGGAGCTGTGGACCTGATCAGAAGCTCCTCTGGGCCGAGATGAGAAGGAGCCGTGTACCTGATCAGAAGCTCCTCTGGGCCGAGATGAGAAGGAGCCGTGTACCTGATCAGAAGCTCCTCTGGGCCGAGATGAGAAGGAGCTGTGGACCTGATCAGAAGCTCCTCTGGGCCGAGATGAGAAGGAGCCGTGGACCTGATCAGAAGCTCCTCTGGTCGAGGTGAGAAGGAGCCGTGGACCTGATCAGAAGCTCCTCTGGGCCGAGATGAGAAGGAGCCATGGACCTGATCAGAAGCTCCTCTGGGCCGAGATGAGAAGGAGCCATGGACCTGATCAGAAGCTCCTCTGGGCCGAGATGAGAAGGAGCCATGGACCTGATCAGAAGCTCCTCTGGGCCGAGGTGAGAAGGAGCCGTGGACCTGATCAGAAGCTCCTCTGGGCCGAGGAGAGAAGGAGCCGTGGACCTGATCAGAATCTCCTCTGGGCCGAGGTGAGAAGGAGCCGTGTACCTGATCAGAAGCTCCTCTGGTTGAGGTGAGAAGAAGCTGTGGACCTGATCAGAAGCTCCTCTGGGCCGAGATGAGAAGGAGCCATGGACCTGATCAGAAGCTCCTCTGGGCCGAGATGAGAAGGAGCCGTGTACCTGATCAGAAGCTCCTCTGGTTGAGGTGAGAAGAAGCTGTGGACCTGATCAGAAGCTCCTCTGGGCCGAGGTGAGAAGGAGCCGTGGACCTGATCAGAAGCTCCTCTGGTCGAGGTGAGAAGGAGCCGTGTACCTGATCAGAAGCTCCTCTGGTTGAGGTGAGAAGAAGCTGTGGACCTGATCAGAAGCTCCTCTGGGCCGAGATGAGAAGGAGCCATGGACCTGATCAGAAGCTCCTCTGGGCCGAGATGAGAAGGAGCCGTGTACCTGATCAGAAGCTCCTCTGGTCGAGGTGAGAAGAAGCTGTGGACCTGATCAGAAGCTCCTCTGGGCCGAGATGAGAAGGAGCCATGGACCTGATCAGAAGCTCCTCTGGGCCGAGATGAGAAGGAGCCATGGACCTGATCAGAAGCTCCTCTGGGCCGAGATGAGAAGGAGCCATGGACCTGATCAGAAGCTCCTCTGGGCCGAGGTGAGAAGGAGCCGTGGACCTGATCAGAAGCTCCTCTGGGCCGAGGAGAGAAGGAGCCGTGGACCTGATCAGAAGCTCCTCTGGGCCGAGGTGAGAAGGAGCCGTGTACCTGATCAGAAGCTCCTCTGGTTGAGGTGAGAAGAAGCTGTGGACCTGATCAGAAGCTCCTCTGGGCCGAGATGAGAAGGAGCCATGCCCCTGATCAGAAGCTCCTCTGGGCCGAGATGAGAAGGAGCCGTGTACCTGATCAGAAGCTCCTCTGGTTGAGGTGAGAAGAAGCTGTGGACCTGATCAGAAGCTCCTCTGGGCCGAGATGAGAAGGAGCCATGGACCTGATCAGAAGCTCCTCTGGTCGAGGTGAGAAGGAGCCATGTACCTGATCAGAAGCTCCTCTGGTTGAGGTGAGAAGAAGCTGTGGACCTGATCAGAAGCTCCTCTGGGCCGAGATGAGAAGGAGCCATGGACCTGATCAGAAGCTCCTCTGGACCGAGATGAGAAGGAGCCGTGTACCTGATCAGAAGCTCCTCTGGTTGAGGTGAGAAGAAGCCGTGGACCTGATCAGAAGCTCCTCTGGGCCGAGATGAGAAGGAGCCATGGACCTGATCAGAAGCTCCTCTGGGCCGAGATGAGAAGGAGCCATGGACCTGATCAGAAGCTCCTCTGGTTGAGGTGAGAAGAAGCCGTGGACCTGATCAGAAGCTCCTCTGGTTGAGGTGAGAAGAAGCTGTGGACCTGATCAGAAGCTCCTCTGGGCCGAGGTGAGAAGGAGCCGTAGACCTGATCAGAAGCTCCTCTGGTCGAGGTGAGAAGGAGCCGTGTACCTGATCAGAAGCTCCTCTGGTTGAGGTGAGAAGAAGCTGTGGACCTGATCAGAAGCTCCTCTGGGCCGAGATGAGAAGGAGCCATGGACCTGATCAGAAGCTCCTCTGGGCCGAGATGAGAAGGAGCCGTGTACCTGATCAGAAGCTCCTCTGGTTGAGGTGAGAAGAAGCTGTGGACCTGATCAGAAGCTCCTCTGGGCCGAGATGAGAAGGAGCCATGGACCTGATCAGAAGCTCCTCTGGGCCGAGATGAGAAGGAGCCATGGACCTGATCAGAAGCTCCTCTGGGCCGAGATGAGAAGGAGCCATGGACCTGATCAGAAGCTCCTCTGGGCCGAGGTGAGAAGGAGCCGTGGACCTGATCAGAAGCTCCTCTGGGCCGAGGAGAGAAGGAGCCGTGGACCTGATCAGAAGCTCCTCTGGGCCGAGGTGAGAAGGAGCCGTGTACCTGATCAGAAGCTCCTCTGGGCCGAGGTGAGAAGAAGCTGTGGACCTGATCAGAAGCTCCTCTGGGCCGAGATGAGAAGGAGCCATGGACCTGATCAGAAGCTCCTCTGGGCCGAGATGAGAAGGAGCCGTGTACCTGATCAGAAGCTCCTCTGGTTGAGGTGAGAAGAAGCTGTGGACCTGATCAGAAGCTCCTCTGGGCCGAGGTGAGAAGGAGCCATGGACCTGATCAGAAGCTCCTCTGGTTGAGGTGAGAAGGAGCCGTGTACCTGATCAGAAGCTCCTCTGGTTGAGGTGAGAAGAAGCTGTGGACCTGATCAGAAGCTCCTCTGGGCCGAGATGAGAAGGAGCCATGGACCTGATCAGAAGCTCCTCTGGGCCGAGATGAGAAGGAGCCGTGGACCTGATCAGAAGCTCCTCTGGTTGAGGTGAGAAGAAGCCGTGGACCTGATCAGAAGCTCCTCTGGGCCGAGATGAGAAGGAACCGTGGACCTGATCAGAAGCTCCTCTGGGCCGAGGTGAGAAGGAACCGTGGACCTGATCAGAAGCTCCTCTGGGCCGAGGTGAGAAGGAACCGTGGACCTGATCAGAAGCTCCTCTGGGCCGAGGTGAGAAGGAGCCGTGGACCTGATCAGAAGCTCCTCTGGGCCGAGGAGAGAAGGAGCCATGGACCTGATCAGAAGCTCCTCTGGGCCGAGATGAGAAGGAGCCATAGACCTGATCAGAAGCTCCTCTGGGCCGAGATGAGAAGGAGCCATGGACCTGATCAGAAGCTCCTCTGGTTGAGGTGAGAAGAAGCCGTGGACCTGATCAGAAGCTCCTCTGGGCCGAGGAGAGAAGGAGCCATGGACCTGATCAGAAGCTGATCTGTGCAGAAGATGCTGCGGCAGCAGGTTCAGATCATGCAGAGACATCCAGTACTTTACTAGAATGTGTTCCATATATTTCTATTTGCATCAGTTTGTTGGATGTATGAAGTTATTAGATTATAATGGATTTATAAATAAGTTCTTTGTGGATAAACATGACATTGACCCAATTTTTTTTTTTTTACTATTACTTGGCAGGTTGTTGTTGTTCTTTTATAGCGGGTGGTTCATTTACTACTTTCCGACCGGCTTTATTCCAGAGCTGACTCTTCTTCATCTTCCTCTCCTTCTTTGGTGTTTGTCTTGGCATGTTTGGCGGGCCGGATTATAAAGACAAACAGCCCGTATGTGGCCCGCGGCCCACCCCTGCTCCATGACACACTCCTGTGCAGGAGAAACTGTACACCTCAAGGACAACTGTGTGTGAAAAGACGGCGAGTGGAAAAATACAGAGGAGAAGAGCAACGAGGCGTTACCTCATTATTGCACCCGATATCGGAATGTTATAAATTGTAGGAGCGCACAGGGAAACTGGGCGCCTGGAGTGCCCGCGTCTGGAGTGCCAGCGTAAGTCGCCGACACAATCGTTAGGGACAGATGCTCCCCTCTGGTTATCTGTATTAGAATTGTACTGACAGGGATTAAACGTTTGACTGATTGTAACTTTTCTGATTCTTGCCCTTTCTTTCATAAACGAGCACGCCGACAGTATCGTATCGCGAGGGTCTTGGCAATACCGAGCCCTAGTGCATAGTGACCATACTGTCTATGATTGTAAAATTCCCTTTAGCCTCAGAAGAACAATCCAATAGCACGCACACATTTTCAGTTGGGCCAACCTTTTGCCGGATCTTGTACATGTTGTTAGCCAGAATATTCTGCATTTTCTTCACATCAGCTGTCCGCATCTTCTTCTTTGGCCGAGACGCTTCCTTCATCTCATCACTGGTCATGGACAAACAGCAAAAACTTAAGTTATGTTATGTCTAATAATAGTAGTATATTGACTGCAAAAAAAGTCATTAAAATTATAGTTGAAGGTGCAACGTTTCTGGAGGAGGCACATCACGGTAAGGGAAAAAATACTGCTTTGGGTAAATGTTCCACAGAACAGCATTATCTTGCATCTATAGAATTACCAATGTTTTTATTGTTCAAAAACTTTCTTGAACATCGCATCACCTCTCCACAGGCCTGATGGCGTTAGCTGCTTGTCTCCATGGAGATAGACAGGTTTGATACATTGGATCATTTCATCTCTCTGGAGACAGTCGAGAAGTTACATAGTGCACCTTTAAGAAGCTGTTGGTCTGTTTTTTTTTTCTTTTTTTCTTTAGAGTAGGACTTAATAGACATTTTGGAATATTGAGCTCACTGCAGGGAGACGAGGGAGGGGGCGGCGCTCAGGTCTCCCACGGGCGTGTCCAGAATCTCGATGGCGCTCTGCAGCTCCAGTTTCTTATACAGAGACACGATACTGGACTCAGCCCTGTTGTCCCGAAGTAGAACCCTCCGCAGTACACCATCATTGAACTTCTTAAACCTGACAACAAACAACACTATCAGTCATTATTCCTGTGTGTCAACTGTTATCATTGCATTACAAGGATTTTAAAGTGAACTCTCTGACTTGTCTTTCCAGTAGTAATGACTCCATTGTCCGCACAAGTCCTCGATCCCGGAGACAATGTGCTCCATTGTCTGAAGAAGCAGAAGAATCTATTATTTTGACCCTACAAATACTCCCACTGCAGTACAATGACTGCATATTAACACTTGCCCGGCTGTGAATCTCCATGTTGATGTTGTACTTGTCTTTGTTGCTGCGCCTGATGTTCATGTACTCCACGATGGGCCGGATACTAATGCCCTGAAGAAAGAAGGAACAGATGACAATGGGGTCAAAAAAATTAGAAAAGGCTATGAAAAAAACTTCAATAGACGAATTACTTTTTGGCCCCAAAACTGTTACTTGGACAAGAGAGTTTGCGGTGAAGAACAGAGAGAGTGTTCTCATTAGCAGATTGACTCATTCACTCGCACCAACAAAACACAAAACCTAAAGTAAAAAAACAAAGAATGCACCTGTATAAAAACTGTGAAGATGATGATGGAGATGGAGGCGGTGACGAAGAGATTCCTGCGGTTGATGGTGTCGGGCAGAGTGAAGACCAGGGCGAAGCACACTGCCCCCCTCAGGCCACTGTAGGCCATGCCAAACTGGTCTTTGAGGTTGAAGTGGATGGTCCTGAAAGGGTTGATGATCTGCGTCAGCACCAGAATCCCTGCCACAAAACAAACTCTGTCCACTTACCACTCTGGAAACAACAACTACCAGTGGTGGAGGGTGAAACTGAGACGCCTTTGTTACATGTTGTTTTTTTACAAAAAGGTTTTACAATATGCAGTAATTAAACCAAGCTAAAAACAAGATGCTTTTATCAGATGCTAGTGTCAGTGTAGAGGAGCTGCGTAGTGGAGGCATAACTGGATGTCAATCAGCAGAGGGCATATTAGCATTGGTATTTAAAACTTAAAATAATGTATACAGAACAAAATACTTTTTGATACATGGAACTGTGTCTGTGCCCTCTGTTGGTAGCATGTTTTTAGCGCCAGCTGATATACAGTACCTACAGATAATTATCATATGAACTCGTCAGGTGATGCTCAGACAGTTGAGCTAAATATTGGACCTTGAATAGAGATAATTGAGTACTTGTTGCACCACAGATTTCGACAGCATCTAATACAAACATAATCTCACCTAATCCTCTCCAGATGAAGGCGAACAGCAGCGTAAAGAGGATGTAGGCCCAGTTCCACTCATGCTCCGTCGTTATGGTGACCACGCCCAGGAAGAAGAAGATGAGCGTCTCGGAGATGCTGGCCAGGACCTTCACCACATGGCGGATGGTGGTGCAGGAGCGCTGGGACACGTTCTCCTCCACGTAGTACTTCATGGTGATGGCACATGTAGTGATACTGGGCATAGAAGAGACATGTATTTATTTATGTGTGTTTTTATTGTTGTGGGTAATCTCTACATCATGCCGCCTACTAAAGACCACCAATCACACTTCTGCTTCCTTTGTTTTTCAAGCCTCATATAAATGCTCTCTCCCTCCCCTCGTCCTGCCCCTGATCAAGCCTCTTCATCTACTCCAATCAGATCCACAGACTCTTCTTCTACACTGGCACCCTCCTGGATGAATGAGGGATTACACCAATTTACGTTCAAATACCTTGGTTAAAAATTTGTCTGAAAAATAAATGATTTGGGTCATAATTAAAACGGTCCCAGATCTGTGGTGTCATATACATACGTTCGCAGTGACGTCATACAGCCGGGACTTCCCCATAGCGGCCATTTTAAAAGGGGCACTCAATATATAAAAAACAACACGACTGCATCCTTTTCAACGGCATAATGAGCTACGAAAATTGTATTCTTTAGACGATAACGGCAAACTAAGGTACACGACAAAGCTCTCATTTCCTGGTCAGTCAACAGAGCAATGTCCTAACAGAACGCAGGTTTTTGGCATTTTGGCCTCATATTTCCTGGATTTCGTATGTAGTAGACGTGCTGTTGTGCCCCTTTCAAAATGGCAGACTCGGTTGCCACTGCACAAGTTCCGGATGTGAGAACGCATGTATACTGCAGATATGAGTGACAAGTAAATCTACAGTCTGACTAAAGTATTGTGTCTATGTCAATTGTTTAGGACAGAAATCTGTTCAAACTGAACACTGTGGCCCCTCCAATGAAAGTTACAGTAACCATAATCTCTTACTCCCTTGAGATTCTCAGTTGTCAAGGTGCTGAATTTCGACCTTACGACAGAACGCTGGAAATGCCGAAGAGCTCTGCCACCAGGTAGGCCAGGTAGCTGTACATGAAGACAAACAGGGGCTCGATCTGCCGGGTGTTGTGTGTGAAGCGGGTGGTGAACGCAGCTACAATCCCGAACACCACCCCGATGAGGAGACCACCCAGGCTCACCACCAAGAAGCGCGCCACCCCCAGGAACACGTCTGCAGACTCCACTTTGGGCATGTCCGCCACGAAGCTGAACATGTTGTACAAGGCCTGTAAAGGAGGAAGGCACAGGGCATGAGTAACATGTGGAAATGCTTCAACTAATTAGTATTTTTATATTTTTTCAACTCAATAAAATGTGGCAGGATAGCCTGCAGACGGGCCCCTTCCACTGCTTAGACACCCCTGATAGGTGAATTGATCCAGAGTAGCTTCATAAATTAGCATCTGGTGACGTCAGTCGCCCTCTGACCTCACACACTTCCTGGTTGCTGTGTTGCTCCACATCGCTCCTCAATCCAGGTATTTTAGCTGTAGTGTATCATTTGAATGAGATAATCCTGTATGATATGTGACTAGTGGCAATATTTAGTGTGCCGCGGTGTTACCATGGGCCCGCCTGGTGTGCGACCTCCGGGATGTAGGGCGTGCCGTTGCCGGGCGGCGACCGCGGCGTAAAGCCTTACTGTCCAAGCGCTAGCTGAGCCGTATTACATTCATCTCGTTTCAGGTTCGTGACCTGCGTTAGATTAGCACCTAGTGAAGTTCAGTGTGGTCATAAGTGTTCTTCTTCTGTAGGTGCCCGGAGAAGACCCCTGACCCCTTTTTGTGAACTCTCGTCTTACAGATTGTCTCACAGTGCATGAACGATGGAAACTACAAACTGTGAAACCATTCATAATTCAGGGATCAGATTAAGGAATTTCACTTGTATAGCGGCGCTGCTAAACAATTCGTAAATTTTTCAAAATTTGTATAGCAATTTCATAATTGCATAGCAAAACACGAAAGTGACTAACAATCAATATTTTCCATTGATATAACACGATCATTTATTTAAATGTATTTATAAAGATTCTATTAAAGAAAACTCTTAACAAATTAACTTTTAAACACTTTTTAAACATTTGTGTCTGACCGTGGATAAAGCAGTTACATGTCGACCCGGAGACATTTTGAGTTATTCACAGATTCTGAAAGTGTGAATTCAAAGCTTTCCAATGATGTCTCACTCATGTAGATCTGATCATATTTGAGTAAGTTGTGGTCATTTGAATGTATTCAACTCTCAAACCCATTCACTGAGAAAACGGCCTCTAAAGTTTCTCATCGGAGTGAGCCCAGAGTCACAGGGGGCGGGGCTCATTTGCATCTCATTGAGATAAGCCCTCCCCCCTGTCACACTGACACCACCTTCCCCCTACAGCTGTCACTGAAGACTCAAGAGGAGTGTTGTTATTGATGTGAACTGGACTTGAATCAAATTAGAAGTTACTATATTAAAATGGAAATACTTGGATTACAAAAGGCCCTGAATAGAATCAAAGAATCAGAATGAGAATAGGGTTCATGCATTTGTCGATAAACATAATTCACAGGTGATTCAGTGCAACACAAACAACAAAAGATAAGATAGGCTTTAATGTTACAACGCAGTCTGAAGAAGGGACTCAGATGCTTCTGCCAGTCGAAGTTCTTGACAAACACTTTGCCATCCGCCGTTCCAACAAGCTGTGGGATACTGAGGTGAGACTCAGTATCCCACAGCTGTTTTCCACTACCTGATGACAAGGGCGACAATGTAAAAAAAATTAGAACAGAAGAAACATATCTTATGCAGAACAGAGAGCAGCACTGAAGTTTCGACCAGGTAGCATTATGGAAAGGACTTCTGCAAAGTTTTTGATAAACTCTACAACGGTGTGAATCACTTCATGGCTGATGAACCTGCGGGAATGTGGCTGTGGCTGTGCACGCTTCTTCCTCCTCTTCCTCAGTGTTGCTCCATTTTCGTCAGTGTTTAATTATGTCAGTCAGGGTGTCTTTGCCAATTCTGAAAAGGGGGAAAAAAAGGATTAGGGTTGACAGTAATATGGGAATAACACGCTTCACGTGGATAGCTAGCTTGTGATATCATGGCTCACCAGGTTTAGACCAAAACAGGCACTCACAACACAAACACGACCACAACAGCACACCAAAACATAACTTTCAAGCGTGTTTGTGATGCAGTTTAATCTGCATTATTCACATTCTGACGTTTACGTCGTATTTAAGACTTAAAAGGCGGAGGAGCGGGACACGGCCGGCTCTGAGCTAGCGGCGCTACGTGGCTAGTTAGCTTGTGATGGCGCAACAAAACAGGCACTCACAACACAAACACGACCACAAAAGCACACTAAAACTGGCATATTTAATATTAATCATTACTTACGCCATGAGGAACAGGAAAGTACTTCTGCAGACTTCCGTGCCTCCTGGCCCTCAGAGGCAACTGTTGTTGTGATTTTGGGCCTTACAAAAATAAATTGATTTGATTTGATTTGATTTGATGAAATAGCTTGTCCGGGCAAACTTGCGCTTCTTCTGGGGCTTTTTCGTGGACGTGGACATGGTCAGCTCAGAAGTGACGACAGAACGTCAGATAGTCATCTGGAAAAGCGGACTTTTCGCAGAAACAATCCAAAAGCGTGGAGCTGTAACAGCCGCGGTTAAGCTCCGAAGCGATAGCAGAAGGATCCATTTTTCACCTGATGTTACACAGCGTGTGTTGCTCCCTGTGTTGCTGCTTATCAAGTAGCCATGCGGCTGGCGGCTCAGCCCATTGGCTGACTGCAATAGCGCAGCTGTTCATATGGAAATGCGGTCACACCCACTCTGCACGTCCAGAGAGCACCCGAAAACAGCACACTTTAAACGACTTTATTTATGCTTTTAATGCTGCAAATACTGTTATCTGATACATTGAATGACTGGTCCATATCTTCAACTTTCACATAATGCAAAAAAACGAAAATCACAAATTTGGGGAAAAAAAAGTTAAAGACTGTTTATCTCAGTTTCACCGAGGCCGACCTGTGCCGGAAATTTGGCTGCTCCGACATATTTTTTCTTTAAATAAAACTTGCAAATAAAATTAATTGTTGAACAAATTAATCAACACAAAGTCAGATGGCCTCATTTACAACTTTCTTCCATATCATCATCATCAGATGACGATTTGCAGGAGTCTCATTTACATATTAATTGTCATTACACTCACAAAAAATATGTTAAGCTTCTAATGGAAAAATAAAGGTTGCTGTGTATTTTATGTGTTATTCAAATTGTACCGCTCTATTTGACGTTTCATTCTATTTTTCGTTTTGCTATTAGATGACGGTCCCTAAGTACTCTCGTCTCGGCTCCGGCTGCACATTTGATGACGGTCCCTAAGCACTCGTCTCGGCTCTGCACATTAGGATCAGTGTAATTTGCTGCGCCCAAAATACGCATCTGATTGTTAAAAACGAGGTTGTGTCACGTGGCAATGTAAATATGAATATTTTGGCTGTGAATGATCTGCAAAGACTTTTGCGTTTATGAGCTATTGACCTCGGAAGTCTGAATCTGTGACGCTAACTTTACCGCACGAGACAGCAGCGGGACTCGTCATGTCCACACAGCGTCCTACATGTGTCATGACGATTTATTGACGATCGATTGACGAGTGATCAATACTTTTAGGCGCTTTGGTTATACAATTGAACACACATTTTTGTATCGCAAAAGCTGCGAAACAAAAGCACTTTTTTCTGACGAATGCATCACATTTGAGAGAAATTGCGTCGCATTTTGCGATGTGATACTGCTTATTCTGAACCCTGTAATTGTATTAATAAATGACCAATATTATGATTTAAACCTTGCCTTTGTCGTCCCACAACAAACGTGCGTGCCTTAAATTGGTCCTGAGCCAAAATCTCAGGTGGCGTTGTTGGTAATGTGTGTATGTAAACAGCTACAGAGTAAAATAGTGAACGCGCCAGTTCACAAAAATGATGGCACACAAATGAGTCCCATCTTGTCCAAAGTCTTCCAAAAAGGTAATTTTTCAAGTCTAAATGTTGGTGCATTGAGTATCTTCCTTGAGTATCGGTGCAGTTTGAGTCATACATTTTTTTTGTAATGGCCTTCTTTCCTCTGCATGTTCTCCCCGTGTTACCGTGGGTTCTCTGCGGGTTCTCCGGCTTCCTCCCACCGTCCAAAGACATGCATGTGTTAGGTAAAATTGGTGTCTCTAAATTGGCCCTAGTGAATGAATGTGAGAGTGAACTGTCTGTAATGTCTATGTCTCTGTGTTGGCCCTGTGACAAGTTGGCCACTGTCCAGGATGTACCCCGCCTAAGGCCCGAAGTCACTGGGATAGGCTCCAGTCACCCGCGACCCCGAAAGGGAACAAGCGGTAGAAAATGGATGGATGGATGGCCTTCTTTCCTGCTGCCAAGGGTATTCTCCAAGGCCGTGGCTGCAGAGCCGCGGCGCGGTCAAATGGCCCAGCTGTTTCAGGAACCGCGGCACTACCATAACCCTAACCCTAACCTTAACCATAACCCTAACCCTAACCCTAACCTTAACCCTAACCCTAACCCTAACCCTAACCCTAACCCTAACCTTAACCTTAACCCTAACCCTAACCTTAACCCTAACCCTAACCTTAACCCTAACCCTAACCTTAACCCTAACCCTGACCCTGACCCTAACCCTAACCCTAACCCTAACCTTCCTGGCAACCACATTGGTGCAGTAAACATTGGGAACGTAGCCCACGGTATGCATTGTAATAAATAACAATACATTTGTCCACTGTTTCTGTTTTTCTATATCGGACTCACGTTAACATTTAGGTCATATGGTTGAGGTCGTAAGCACAGTTATTTTCCACATCCACCAAATGACTCAAGCGTCTGTCATCTGCAGTAAAACCTGTACAGGAACCCCCGGCACCACATGACTCTCAGTATAAGACCTGTACAGGAACCCCCGGCACCACATTACTCTCAGTATAAGACCTGTACAGGAACCCCCGGCACCACATTACTCTCAGTATAAGACCTGTACAGGAACCCCCGGCACCACATTACTCTCAGTATAAGACCTGTACAGGAACCCCCGGCACCACATTACTCTCAGTATAAGACCTGTACAGGAACCTCAGGCACCACATTACTCTCAGTATAAGGCCTGTACAGGAACCTCAGGCACCACATGACTCTCAGTATAAGACCTGTACAGGAACCCCCGGCACCACATTACTCTCAGTATAAGACCTGTACAGGAACCCCCGGCACCACATTACTCTCAGTATAAGACCTGTACAGGAACCCCCGGCACCACATGACTCTCAGTATAAGACCTGTACAGGAACCCCCGGCACCACATGACTCTCAGTATAAGACCTGTACAGGAACCTCAGGCACCACATTACTCTCAGTATAAGACCTGTACAGGAACCTCAGGCACCACATTACTCTCAGTATAAGGCCTGTACAGGAACCTCAGGCACCACATGACTCTCAGTATAAGACCTGTACAGGAACCCCCGGCACCACATTACTCTCAGTATAAGACCTGTACAGGAACCTCAGGCACCACATTACTCTCAGTATAAGACCTGTACAGGAACCTCAGGCACCACATGACTCTCAGTATAAGACCTGTACAGGAACCCCCGGCACCACATTATTCTCATCATAAGACCTGTACAGGAACCTCAGGCACCACATTACTCTCAGTATAAGACCTGTACAGGAACCCCCAGCACCACATTACTCTCAGTATAAGACCTGTACAGGAACCTCAGGCATCACATTACTCTCAGTATAAGACCTGTACAGGAACCTCAGGCATCACATTACTCTCAATATTTTTCTATTGAGAAAGACCAAGCACAGCCCTGTCCGACCCCTCTTTCCAGAGTCAGTGGATCCGTCATGTGACCATTGATTTTTTTGACCACCGTAAAGAGCCCGTCTAATTTATTCAGCATTTTAAATAAATAGGAGCAGCTAAAAGCTTTCTTGACTCAAAGTAATTATTACAGTTTTGCTTTGTTGTTTTTGTATATGATTGATTATGTGTAAGGATCGTCTTATGCTGTCTTGTATTTGTCTTAAAAAAATCCTGTCTGATCTTTGTTGATTAATGTTCCATTCTTTTGGACATAATTGAGGTGTACAAACGATAGTTAATGTCACATGTGCATATAACTGATGTAAATAGTTTCCTCTGTATCTACCTGCGTTGCAACAATGAAATTTCCCCATGTGTGGACAATAAAGGAATATCTTATCTTATCTTATAGTCCACATTCAGAATAGAAATGGGTCTATATGAGGCACAGTCCAGTCGGTCCTTCCCTTCTTTAGGTGTTAGAGATATGATGGCTTCTTTCCAGGAGAGATCTGAGCTTTTTTAAGAGCCCAGTTAAACATTGATGAAAGGGATAAAGTGATACGTGTTCCTTTTAGAGGTTTATACCACTCTGAAGTGAACCCATCACTGAACCGGGGATTTATTGTTTAGTCTCTCGATTGCACCTTGTATTTTATTTATTTTGCTCTTTGACAGATAAAGGGTGTTCCAGACCTGAGTTGATTTAATCTTCTTTATCTCCTGAAATTTGAGAGAAAAGCTTTTTGTAGAAAGATATAAATGAGGATTGTGTTTGGTCTTGTTTGGTTAAGATTGAATTATTCTGTCTGTCTCATATAAAAAATGTTTCCAGGCTTATCATTTAGAACACTTTGTTTGGTAAAGAGCATTAATCTCTTCTCTTCTCTTTTTAAATTCCTTCAGTTGGGAACGAAAAGCCATGCCTCAGTTATCTCCACTTGAATTCCTCACAGATGTGGTAAGACTTCTCTTGTGGCTGATGGATTTCATATGGTCTTGTGCGAGAAACACCTTCTTGCCTTTGGGCTGGAGGTCTCCTTTAACTTTTGCTGCCTTCCTGACGCATTCCTTCTCATCTTATCAGGCCTCGTGGCTCTCCCATCTCTCCCATCCCTCCTGTCGTGGCTAAGCTGTACATGGAGCACTTTGAGAAGAAGGCATTGACCTCCTTTTCAGGCTCCACTCCAAATCTCTGGTCCTGCTACGTGGATGACACATTTGTGACAATCAAGAAACAAGAGTTGGAAGCCTTCTCAGAGCACATCAATGCTGGTTTACAAGAGAAGACTCTAACAACTCTAACTGGATCACTAGCTCAGAGGACAAGAGGTGCCCACCAGCTCAGAGGACAAGAGGTGCCCACCAGCTCAGAGGGCAAGAGGTGCCCATCAGCTCAGAGGACAAGAGGTGCCCACCAGCTCAGAGGACAAGAGGTGCCCACCAGCTCAGAGGGCAAGAGGTGCCCATCAGCTCAGAGGGCAAGAGGTGCCCATCAGCTCAGAGGGCAAGAGGTGCCCATCAGCTCAGAGGGCAAGAGGTGCCCACCAGCTCAGAGGAATTCTGAGCTGGTGGGTTCTCAGCTCAGAATTCATGGGGTGGTATCAGCCCTGGCCATTCAAATGTTAATCAACTACTCATCAGTGATGAGGAGCTGCATCCTGAGTCCAGATTACTACAACTGAATCTTTTTCTACACTAGTACATTTAAGCATTGTGCAGGTAATATGGCTTTGACGAGACACAAAGGCTTGGTTTGAACTCTATTCTTTCACTTTCACATTTAACTTGTTATTTTAGTCCAAATAATACATTCGCTTTGAAACATCTATGTGTTAGTGCCATGCTGCTACTAGTCACTGCGCTGCTTTTTTCACAATATAACTCACTCTTCAGAACAAAATTGGACACATTTATTATGAGTGACGTCAGCATCTGAACTCACCACAGTGACCGCATCGCTGAACAGACCCTCTCCAAATATGACAATGTAGATCTGCTCGTTCACCCTGATGTTCTCAAACACACTTAAGGCAGCCACAGGGTCCACCGCTGAGATTATGGATGCAAACAGCAAGTTCTCCTGCAACACAGATTAGCCTACACGTCAACAACCTTATCCCAATCTGTATCTGTATGTTTTCTTTTGCCTATTCCCACCTGCAGATTAATATCTTGCAGCCCGAAAGCATCAATTTGACAGATGGCGAACAGGGACAGTCCGATGCCCACAGAGTTCCAGAGGGTGCCCACCACAGAGAACCAGAGCACCGTGCCCACGTTCTCAAAGAAGGGCCCGGTGGGAATGAAGTAGCCGCTGTCCAAGACGATGGGGGGCAGCATGTAGAGGAAGAAGACTTCAGGGCTCAGGACGGCCGGGGGCGTCTCCTTCACAGAGTACATGATGCCTCCCACTATCAGCCCGATGCAGATGAGCAAGCAGGACTCTGGGATCCAAACGGTGACCTTATGATAAATGTTGAAGCCTGACAGACAAAAGGATGGGCAAAGTAAGTCGCATGTGATTTGAGTTAATAGAGATATCATTTGGTGCATTGGTGAACTACGACTCAATCATGCTTAAGGACACAATGATGCTCTTTCAACAAGCATTTCAACAGCCAACTTTTGTGCTAAAATGAACTCCAAACTACATTATAATTATAACGTAATACCAAAACAAACTGCGGCTTGTGTAGTCCTGTTCAATGGGGCAGTACACATACCTATTTTAGCGAAGGAGGCTAGCAGCACCCACAGTGTGATTTCAAAGGGCAGCTGAATGCGCGGGTAGTCCATGGTGAAGACTGGCAGGTTGGTCTTTTCCGGATCTGGGAAGGCTTGAGGCTGCTCATTGTGGAAGGGTTTGAGCCCCTGGATTTGTGTGGTTCCAGGAGCTTGTTCCTCACAATCCACTCCAGAGCAGCTGAGGAGCAGAAGCAGAGCACACCAGGATGCCCTCCCCCTCAAACCCAAACTACAGGGCACCCCCATTGGTCAGACTGTCCACTGTCCAGCAGGAGAATGTCCAGAAATGTCCGTTAGGAGCTCACCGGGCTCAGGACATGTCTCCGCGCTGTGGTGGCGAAGGAGACTGTGGAACAGGTTCTCTCGGATTGTTGCAAAACCTGCTCGTGCCAAACCTTGTGTTGAGTCATGTTTGCAACTCATGTCACAACCGACACAGCCACATCTGGCCACCAAAACAACTGCCCGAAGATGAGGAGTGTTCATTGTTAATGATGTAGCCACTATTGTAGCCATGGCTGCCCTGGGGCAGACAAACGGAGATGAGGCTGCCAATTTGTGTCATCGGCCCCTCCGACCACCACCAACCATTCACTCACACATGTGGACATTTCCTTTAGCGCCCCACTGTGGCCCCTGGCGTCCCAGCAGTCTCCCAGAGCTCGCGTTGGACAGCAGCTCAGGCAGGAGTACAACCAGGAGCCTTGAGTCCATGATGCATCTTCGTCTCTTTGCCATCATTATGTTTTAAAGGTGCACTGTGTAACATTTCTGTGGGCCTCACGGCCTAGTAGCGCCACCTGCTGGTCTCTACGCCTAGGGAGGTATTTAAGTCCAAAGCCACACTGTGAAACAACTGCACTGCAACTTTTAAAGGTGGTATGGACGATTTTTTCAGCAAATTTTGTATCATATTTCCTCGTGGCGTGGATAAATCATTTGTCCTGCCACGTGTCAATCATAAAACGCTCCTACCGCTGACCTGCAGCCGCGTCAGGCTCGTCCCCACGTTTCCGTGTGCCTAAGCGCATGGATCTATCATAATATAGTTCCCTCTGTGTACGGGGCAAAATGAAGACGGAGAAAGACAGTTCGAGCTGACGCAGAAGTGGACAGAAATCTACGGGAGACGAGAGATGCGATGCGCTCCGTTGCGCTAATAAACAAACGCACGTGTGTGTTGTATCAGTCCGCACGGGGGAGGGGCATGAGCACTTCCGCCTGCGTTCTCAGACCGCCGAAAAATCGTCCATACCGCCTTTAACTTTGAGCAAGTTGAAATGAATCAATTAATAATAATTAAGAAACTAATTGAAAAGTGGATCATTCAGGAACAAAGAGCTTAAAGGGACAAGGCAAACTCAACCGCAATGTTTTCTCATCATCATCTAACTCAACGTATGTTTTTTATTGTTGTATGTTTCAGTAATCCTGTATTGTCCTGCAACTGAGACTCCATCGATCCCCCATCCCCGCCCTCATCCCTGTGCTTAGTTTTGAATATTTGAATAATGAAGACTCTGAGTGACCGGTCTACATGTAGGGTTCAAGACAATCTGTGGCCTGTAGAACTGTGAAGTGTTCTGCAGTTTTGAACAGGAAATGAATACGTCTAGCAATGTTGCGGTTTACATTTAAAGGCGTTATGGACGATTATTCGGCGATTTGAGAACTCAGGCGGATGTGCACATGCCACTCCCCCGTGCGGACTGATACAACACACACGAGCGTTTGTTTATTAACGATGGATCGCATCGCATCTCTCGTCTCCCGTAGATTTCCGTCTCTTCAGAGTCAGCTCAAACTGTCTTTCTCCGTCTTCATTTTGTCCCGTACACTGAGGGAACTATATTATGATAGATCCATGCGCTTAGACGCACGGAAACGTGCTGCTCCCGGGGAACGAGCCGCATGCGGCTGCAGCTGAGCGGTAGGTGCGTTTTATGATTGATACGTGGCAGGACTAATCGCAGTCCACGCCACGAGGAAATTAAACTCAGATTTGGGCCAAAAAAGACGTCCATTACGCCTTTAAAATGTAAAATTAAAAGTCCTATATATTATTATTAGCCTATAGTTATAGTTCGATATAAAGTAACTGAAAAAAACACATTATGTCTCCTTGGTGCTACAAGTGACCTTAAGTTGAATAAACCTTTTCATAAAAACGAGGCAAAAAGGAATCTGAGGACTGCGCCACCGTAAAGCTGCCGCCAGGTGGCGCCAAAGCTGCAAAGAGCAGCTCTGCCCGTGCGTGATGACGTAGTGGTGCGTGCGAGCAGGGGGCGGAGTCCCCGCTGCTGCTGCTGCTGCTGCTGCTGCTGCTGCTGCTCTTGTTGTTGACGTCTTTTGAGACGTCTTTTCGCCAAAGTCCTGGAAATATCTGCGACTTTGACATCACCAGAGCTCCGCGTGCGGCCGGGTGAGTCACGGCAGCCGCGCGTCATGCTTCCGGTCAAGCGTCTGGACATTGGAGTTGGCGACTGCGGCTTTTAAGTTTACAATCAAATGACAACTTGGATGCTTTTGGCTCTGAGAGGCTGTGAGAGGCCGTAGAGTGTATATAGAGTGTATATAGAGTGTATATAGAGTGTATATAGAGTGTATATAGAGTGTATATAGAGTGTATATAGAGTGTATATAGAGTGTATATAACATAAAGTCTGACCGGAGTGACCACGGGCGCAGGCTCCACTGCGGTGCTGACCGGTCCAAACGGCCCCGCAGTGTCCAGCAGCAGCACACGCACTTGCTGTTGTGTCTCTTGCACAAGTTGCTCATTCCCCGCACAGTTGTCTTACTTCATAACGGTATTTTCGTCCTTGCATCACTTTGAAACGGGGGCCCTGGGAGTTGTGGCCCCCGGTGTGAGGCAGCGGCACCGGGGCCCGGGGCCTGTCCCTCGGGCTCGGTCCACTGCAGCTTTGGCTCCTGCAGCTTCAAGGTCAGAATGATGAGCTGCTCCGCGGGTTCTGGGACTTTGAGAAGACATTTGACAATGAAAACACAAAGAAACAAAGCAACAGTTTGGCTCCTGAGAATGTGGTGTTCTTGATAATAGTGTCAATGAATATATTTATATCATAATATAACATATTATATATATATATATATATAATGACACTTTTTGAAAAGATGCCTAGGATGAGGAGGGACGACTTTAAAAACGCGGGGGATCTGATTCTGAACCTCTTCATGTCAAACTCTCATGACTCATTCACAGTAAATGTGACGTGAGGCCACAGTCTGACCACGTGACAAGTCATTCTTGCACTTTTAGCTCAAAGCAAGAGGAACTGATGACTTCTGCTTCCATGGGGCCCCTCCCACAACATGGGGCCCCTCCCACAGCGTGGGCCCCTCCCACAGCGTGCAGTTTTACATGTTCATTGTAAACAGCAGTATCATCTGAAATGGTTTAAAGTCGGGGTTTCTCATGGTTGGTGTGTTGCACAGACCTGCACTTGCGCTTATTAGGCCCGAGCGCCACAAGCTGGCGAGAGGCATATTTCGTGCGCACGAAATCGAGCGCGAAGCGCTCGCCCACTTCCAAACACTCACTAACGCACTCCTTCACTCATGCACGCCCCGTGCATACTAATTAGTAGTAGGAAAATGGAACATTACCGTGCAAAAGTTCGCACTAAACGAGCACTTTACATTGAGATGACGACCGCGAAGCGGTCGTCATCCCCATATAAAGCACTCATTTGCGCTAAGTAGCTCACGAATACGTTCCCCATCTCTTGCATGTTCCGTGCATATAAGCATGTAAGGCAAAAATTGAACATTATTACTGTATAGAGGGCCAAAAACACAAAGTGGGCGGAGCCCACTCAAAATTATCGAAAGTACCCGTCAGTGACCAGGGACCCACACCATGAGGTAGGAAAGCGCGAGCGCTTTCCGAAAATGTATAGTTTATGATATTTGAAAAATGGGAAACATTGTTTTCGCATCGGAATATTATTCTTTCTTTCTTTCTTCTTCTTCTCGGGACCAACCCCCCTATTTTTCACCCAGTGAACATTGACGAAAAGTCACAAAAATTTGCACGCCTCTAAAAATCGTGCCTCTCTACATTCTGGCTATTTCCCTTTTCTAAAATTAAAAAAATTGGCGCGTCAGCGCCCCCAAATGTACCAAAAATGCATTGAGAGATGGGAAATGACCCAAAAAAAATCTGATCGTAGAATCATGAAATTTGGCGCAGAGGTAGATGGTGACAAGAGAAGTAAAAAATATTATTACGGCAACGCCGTCCGCCCAACCAAATGTCGGCCATATTGCTTCAAAAATGGCTAAACATGACTTCGGAGTTTTTCCAAACGTCGTACTTTTACGAACTCCTCCCAGGGCGTTGGCCCTAAAAAGCTGAAATTTGGTGAAAATGCTACTGAGGAGTGGGACATCAAAAGTTATCCAAATTACATTGATACCTGTCACGGTCTCTGTGCGGCGAAGCCGCAAACTGTAGCTAGAATTTCAGAAATCTCCCATATTTAAAATTTCTGCCGTTTGCGCAGATAAAGTCCGAATTGCGTCAAATTAGAATCAGTTGTTAAACTCTTTGCCCTAAACCTACTTGAAGTGAAATAAATTAATTTGGAGCCACAGCGCCCCCTACAGATTTTATATGGAGGTTAAATGTTTAGTTTTGCGAAATTTTATGAAATTTGACACACAACTCAATTTTGGCCTCCCCATCAAAAAAGTCAATGAGACAATGTCATAATTGTTATGGCGTTGCCGTAGCAATGACCAAAACCTCCCTTGTTATTCCAATGGGGAAATCGCCAGAACATGTTTACACTTTAGACTTTCACAAACTCCTCCCAGGGCATTAGCCCTATTAACCTGAAATTTGGTGAGGCTCATCTTCAGGGGTGGACCATCAAAAGTTATCCACATTTTTATTCAAAGAGTCACGGTGTCTGTGCAGCAAAGCCGCACATTTTGCCAAGAATTCAAAATAAAATTGCTTTTTGATGGTAAAACAAAGTGAGAAGATGTGACAGCTTCACAGATTCAGCAGTAGGCGTAATAAAAGGACAATTGGGGCGCGTTAGCGCCCCCTCCTCTTGCGGCGTGGCGGCGGCGTGGCGAGGGCCGATCATTGCCGCTTGCGGCTATATTTATTATTATTCTTGTTCTTCATCGCTTTGAACTCTAATTTGACCCCCTGAACATGCTCAAAATCTCACCAAACTTTGCCCAAAATTCAGAATCGGCGAAAAATTTTGTTTTTTCTGGGCCATTTTTTTTTCGTTAAAAAATGGCGCGACAGCGCCACCGACAAAAGTCAAAATACATTGCGCCTATGGGAGACGCCCCGAGGTCAACTTTGTCGTAGAGCTACGAAATTCGGAACACACATTCCTCTCGTGAGGACAAAAAAAAAATATTATTGTGGCCACGCCCCCAGATTTACCCTATGGCCGCCATCTTCCTTTGAAAATGAAAACACGCTGTGTTAGCCATTTTGTTCACGTCAAACTTTGACGAACTCCTCCTAGGGCGTTTTGCCCACCGACTTCAAAATCGGCGGACGTCCTCTGGACAAGTGGGGCATCTAAAGTTATCCAATTTTTTGAGATACCTTTTACGGTCTGTGTGAGGCGCAGCCGCAAAGTTGGACAACTTATTTTGGAATATTGCAGATCTAAAAATTGCTCCCATTTGATCAAAACAAGTCCGATTAGGACCAAATTTGAATCAGTTGTTAAACTTTCTAGTTTGGACCAGTTTAGGCTGACAAAATTGAAATGGCCGCGATAGCGCCCCCTACAGAGTGACCTTTAAATTAACATTGAAGGTCAAAAATTAGTTTTACCAAAATTGTCTAAACTTTACCCAAAATTCTATTTTGCCGTCCCGATCACAAAAGCCAATCACAAAAATGCCTAAATTTTTATGGCGTAGTCGTAGCGATGACAGAAACCTCCCATGTTATCCCTATGGGAAAACCACAAAATCTCTCAAATTACAACATTTTTATGTTTTACACTTTAACGAACTCCTCCTTGTGCGTTTTGCCCACCAACCTCAAAATTGGTGTACGTCCTCTAGACAAGTGGGGCATCTAAAGTTATCCAAATTTTAAGGATAGCTTTTACGGTCTCTGTGCGACGGAGCCGCAAACGTTTCCCTGAATTCTGACTATTTGGCCTTCAGAGTGGCCTATAAACAATAGAGTTTTACCAAATGACATGATATTTTGCACAAAATTCTAATTTGCCATCCTGATCATACAAGTATGAGAGCCAAATTCATATTTTGTACGGCGTAACCGTAGCGATGACAGAAACATCCCATGTTATCCTTATGGGAAAATCGCAAAATCGCTCAAATCACCACATTTTTACATTTCACACTTTAACAAACTCCTCCTAGGGCGATTGTCCTATCAAACTCATATTTGGGGAAAATCATCTACACAAACGGGGCATCAAAACTTATCCATATTTTGATTTTAAGTGCTACGGTCTCTGTGCTGTGGAGCTGCAAATATACTGTCACAAATGGGAAAAACGCCAAATCCTTGAAATGTTCACATTAATAATAAAAGGACAATTGGGGCGCGTTAGCGCCCCCTCCTCTTGCGGCGTGGCGGCGGCGGCGTGGCGAGGGCCGATCATTGCCGCTTGCGGCTATATTTATAATTAGTTTTATCTTTTTAATAGAGCTGGGTTTCGATTCAAATTTCAAGAATCGATTCAATTCCGATTTTTACGTTTCAAAATCCATTTTTTCAGATTTTCTCAGATTCCATCCGATCGGATCTGATTTTGATTGGATCTGATTTCGATTGGATCTGATTTCGATTGGATCTGATTTCGATTGGATCTGATTTCGATCGGATCTGATTTTGATTGGATCTGATTTCGATTGGATCCGGGGGTTAATGTTATTAAAAATGAAAAATGTATTTGAAGCGTTTCCTTCACTTCATGACTGTGTAGAGAAGCAACATATTAAAATTAGTATAATATCAATATTAAACAGAGTCTTGGTAGTTACTGATGGAAGATGATGAAAAGGTCAAGGGTCAATCTACCTTCAAGAAAGATGATCCAGGACAATAAATGGAGGACATGATTGAGGTGACGACATCTGCAACAGTGGATTCTACTGGGACACCAACCACTGCAGTATTATTGTATACTTGTACATGACACGTGTATACTTGTACATGACACGTGTATACTTGTACATGACACGTGTATACTTGTACATGACACGTGTATACTTGTACATGACACGTGTATACTGTACATGACACGTGTATACTTGTACATGACACGTGTATACTGTACATGACACGTGTATACTTGTACATGACACGTGTATACTGTACATGACACGTGTATACTTGTACATGACACGTGTATACTGTACATGACACGTGCATACTGTACATGACACGTGTATACTTGTACATGACACGTGTATACTTGTACATGACACGTGTATACTGTACATGACACGTGCATACTGTACATGACACGTGTATACTTGTACATGACACGTGTATACTTGTACATGACACGTGTATACTGTACATGACACGTGTATACTTGTACATGACACGTGTATACTTGTACATGACACGTGTATACTGTACATGACACGTGTATACTTGTACATGACACGTGTATACTGTACATGACACGTGTATACTTGTACATGACACGTGTATACTGTACATGACACGTGTATACTGTACATGACACGTGTATACTTGTACATGACACGTGTATACTGTACATGACACGTGTATACTTGTACATGACACGTGTATACTTGTACATGACACGTGTATACTGTACATGACACGTGTATACTTGTACATGACACGTGTATACTGTACATGACACGTGTATACTGTACATGACACGTGTATACTTGTACATGACACGTGTATACTGTACATGACACGTGTATACTTGTACATGACACGTACGTGTATACTGTACATGACACGTGTATACTTGTACATGACACGTGTATACTGTACATGACACGTGTATACTGTACATGACACGTGTATACTTGTACATGACACGTGTATACTTGTACATGACACGTGTATACTTGTACATGACACGTGTATACTGTACATGACACGTGTATACTTGTACATGACACGTGTATACTTGTACATGACACGTGTATACTTGTACATGACACATGGGACACGAACCACTGCATTAATATTATGCTTGAAAATAATTAAGAATTCACCTAAAAGCGGTTGCTACCGAAAGCATTTTTATTTTGAAGCTGCTCACACACTGTCAGCACTGAAACTGGAAGTATGAAATGTAAACGTTGAGCAGTTTTCAATTTTTTTCAATTTTTTTTTAATTATCCATCCATCCATCCATTTTCTACCGCTTGTTCCCTTTTGGGGTCGCGGGTGACTGGAGCCTATCCCAGTGACTTCGGGCCTTAGGCGGGGTACACCCTGGACAGTGGCCAACTTGTCGCAGGGCCTAAAAAAATAAATAAATATATATATATATATATATATATATATATATATATATATATATATATATATATGTGTGTATTTTTTATTTTTTTTAAATCGATCTTTGGACGTACGAATCGATAATCGGTCTTTAATATGCAAATCGATTATAAATCGGAAAATCGATTTTTTCAACCCAGAACGAGCCGTGAGGACGAGCCTGAGAACGAGCCGTGAGGACGAGCCGTGAGGACGAGCCTGAGAACGAGCCGTGAGGACGAGCCGTGAGGACGAGCCGTGAGGACGAGCCGTGAGAACGAGCCTGAGAACGAGCCGTGAGGACGAGCCGTGAGGACGAGCCGTGAGGACGAGCCGTGAGGACGAGCCTGAGAACGAGCCGTGAGAACGAGCCTGAGAACGAGCCGTGAGGACGAGCCTGAGAACGAGCCGTGAGGACGAGCCGTGAGGACGAGCCTGAGAACGAGCCGTGAGGACGAGCCGTGAGGACGAGCCGTGAGGACGAGCCGTGAGAACGAGCCGTGAGAACGAGCCGTGAGGACGAGCCGTGAGGACGAGCCGTGAGGACGAGCCTGAGAACGAGCCGTGAGAACGAGCCTGAGAACGAGCCGTGAGGACGAGCCTGAGAACGAGCCGTGAGGACGAGCCTTGAGGACGAGCCGTGAGGACGAGCCGTGAGGACGAGCCGTGAGGACGAGCCTGAGAACGAGCCGTGAGAACGAGCCTGAGAACGAGCCGTGAGGACGAGCCGTGAGGACGAGCCGTGAGGACGAGTCTGAGGACGAGCCGTGAGGACGAGCCGTGAGGACGAGCCGTGAGGACGAGCCTGAGAACGAGCCGTGAGGACGAGCCGTGAGGACGAGCCGTGAGGACGAGCCTGAGAACGAGCCGTGAGAACGAGCCTGAGAACGAGCCGTGAGAACGAGCCTGAGAACGAGCCGTGAGGACGAGCCTGAGAACGAGCCGTGAGGACGAGCCGTGAGGACGAGCCGTGAGGAAGAGCCGTGAGGACGAGCCGTGAGAACGAGCCTGAGAACGAGCCGTGAGGACGAGCCGTGAGGACGAGCCGTGAGGACGAGCCTGAGAACGAGCCTGAGAACGAGCCGTGAGAACGAGCCGTGAGGACGAGCCGTGAGGACGAGCCGTGAGGACGAGCCTGAGAACGAGCCGTGAGGACGAGCCGTGAGGACGAGCCGTGAGAACGAGCCTGAGAACGAGCCGTGAGGACGAGCCGTGAGGACGAGCCGTGAGGACGAGCCGTGAGGACGAGCCGTGAGAACAAGCCTGAGAACGAGCCGTGAGGACGAGCCGTGAGGACGAGCCGTGAGGACGAGCCGTGAGGACGAGCCTGAGAACGAGCCGTGAGGACGAGCCGTGAGGACGAGCCGTGAGGACGAGCCGTGAGAACGAGCCTGAGGACGAGCCGTGAGGACGAGCCTGAGAACGAGCCTTGAGGACGAGCCGTGAGGACGAGCCGTGAGGACGAGCCGTGAGGACGAGCCGTGAGGACGAGCCTGAGGACGAGCCGTGAGGACGAGCCTGAGAACGAGCCGTGAGAACGAGCCTGAGAACGAGCCGTGAGGACGAGCCTGAGAACGAGCCGTGAGGACGAGCCGTGAGGACGAGCCGTGAGGACGAGCCGTGAGGACGAGCCGTGAGGACGAGCCGTGAGGACGAGCCTGAGAACGAGCCGTGAGGACGAGCCGTGAGGACGAGCCTGAGAACGAGCCGTGAGGACGAGCCTGAGAACGAGCCGTGAGGACGAGCCGTGAGGACGAGCCGTGAGGACGAGCCTGAGAACGAGCCGTGAGGACGAGCCGTGAGGACGAGCCGTGAGAACGAGCCGTGAGGACGAGCCGTGAGGACGAGCCGTGAGGACGAGCCGTGAGGACGAGCCGTGAGAACGAGCCTGAGAACGAGCCGTGAGGACGAGCCGTGAGGACGAGCCGTGAGGACGAGCCGTGAGGACGAGCCTGAGAACGAGCCGTGAGGACGAGCCGTGAGGACGAGCCGTGAGGACGAGCCGTGAGAACGAGCCTGAGGACGAGCCGTGAGGACGAGCCTGAGGACGAGCCTTGAGGACGAGCCGTGAGGACGAGCCGTGAGGACGAGCCGTGAGGACGAGCCGTGAGGACGAGCCGTGAGGACGAGCCTGAGAACGAGCCGTGAGGACGAGCCGTGAGGACGAGCCTGAGAACGAGCCGTGAGGACGAGCCTGAGAACGAGCCGTGAGGACGAGCCGTGAGGACGAGCCGTGAGGACGAGCCTGAGAACGAGCCGTGAGGACGAGCCGTGAGGACGAGCCGTGAGAACGAGCCTGAGAACGAGCCGTGAGGACGAGCCGTGAGGACGAGCCGTGAGGACGAGCCGTGAGGACGAGCCGTGAGAACGAGCCTGAGAACGAGCCGTGAGGACGAGCCGTGAGGACGAGCCGTGAGGACGAGCCGTGAGGACGAGCCGTGAGGACGAGCCTGAGAACGAGCCGTGAGGACGAGCCGTGAGGACGAGCCGTGAGGACGAGCCGTGAGAACGAGCCTGAGGACGAGCCGTGAGGACGAGCCTGAGGACGAGCCTTGAGGACGAGCCGTGAGGACGAGCCGTGAGGACGAGCCGTGAGGACGAGCCGTGAGGACGAGCCGTGAGAACGAGCCTGAGGACGAGCCGTGAGGACGAGCCTGAGGACGAGCCTTGAGGACGAGCCGTGAGGACGAGCCGTGAGGACGAGCCTGAGAACGAGCCGTGAGGACGAGCCGTGAGGACGAGCCGTGAGAACGAGCCTGAGAACGAGCCGTGAGGACGAGCCGTGAGGACGAGCCGTGAGGACGAGCCGTGAGGACGAGCCGTGAGAACGAGCCTGAGAACGAGCCGTGAGGACGAGCCGTGAGGACGAGCCGTGAGGACGAGCCGTGAGGACGAGCCGTGAGGACGAGCCTGAGAACGAGCCGTGAGGACGAGCCGTGAGGACGAGCCGTGAGGACGAGCCGTGAGAACGAGCCTGAGGACGAGCCGTGAGGACGAGCCTGAGGACGAGCCTTGAGGACGAGCCGTGAGGACGAGCCGTGAGGACGAGCCGTGAGGACGAGCCGTGAGACACTTTGGACCCCTGAGAGCTGATTGGCTTTCTTTTGTATGTGGAAAAACTGATCTAAATACTACTGACGAGGACAGGTTTGAGTTAGAACAGGTTTAAATACCTTCTACTCTTATTTCACCGTTACACCTTTAAGATTAGGAATGGGACCTTTGACCTTTGACCTCCCTGATAAGCCCCGCCTCTTCATAGCAACATTTCACTGTAGCAAGCAGCAGATCTTCATTATATTTAAGTGGCTTTGTGACATCTTTATTTTCATTTTTGTATTATTTTAATACTTAAAC
>NW_027315723.1:49873990-49903990 GCF_026437365.1 Eucyclogobius newberryi
TCAGGAGGAGAACCAGTTCTTCAGGAGGAGAACCAGTTCTTCAGGAGGAGAAGCAGTTCTTCAGGAGGAGAACCAGTTCTTCAAGAGGAGAACCAGTTCTTCAGGAGGAGAACCAGTTCTTCAGGAGGAGAAGCAGTTCTTCAGGAGGAGAACCAGTTCTTCAGGAGGAGAAGCAGTTCTTCAGGAGGAGAAGCAATTCTTCAGGAGGAGAACCAGATCTTCAGGAGGAGAGCCAGTTCTTCAAGAGGAGAACCAGATCTTCAGGAGGAGAAGCAGTTCTTCAGGAGGAGAACCAGATCATCAGGAGGAGAACCAGATCATCAGGAGGAGAACCAGTTCTTCAGGAGGAGAACCAGTTCTTCAGGAGGAGAACCAGATCTTCAGGAGGAGAACCAGTTCTTCAGGAGGAGAACCAGTTCTTCAGGAGGAGAACCAGTTCTTCAGGAGGAGAACCAGTTCTTCAGGAGGAGAACCAGTTCTTCAGGAGGAGAACCAGATCATCAGGAGGAGAACCAGTTCTTCAGGAGGAGAACCAGTTCTTCAGGAGGAGAACCAGTTCTTCAGGAGGAGAACCAGTTCTTCAGGAGGAGAACCAGTTCTTCAAGAGGAGAACCAGTTCTTCAAGAGGAGAACCAGTTCTTCAGGAGGAGAACCAGTTCTTCAAGAGGAGAACCAGTTCTTCAGGAGGAGAACCAGACCATCAGGAGGAGAACCAGTTCTTCAGGAGGAGAACCAGTTGTTCAGGAGGAGAAGCAGTTCTTCAGGAGGAGAAGCAGTTCTTCAGGAGGAGAACCAGTTCTTCAGGAGGAGAAGCAGTTCTTCAGGAGGAGAACCAGTTCTTCAAGAGGAGAACCAGTTCTTCAGGAGGAGAACCAGTTCTTCAGGAGGAGAAGCAGTTCTTCAGGAGGAGAACCAGTTCTTCAGGAGGAGAAGCAGTTCTTCAGGAGGAGAAGCAATTCTTCAGGAGGAGAACCAGATCTTCAGGAGGAGAGCCAGTTCTTCAAGAGGAGAACCAGATCTTCAGGAGGAGAAGCAGTTCTTCAGGAGGAGAACCAGATCATCAGGAGGAGAACCAGATCATCAGGAGGAGAACCAGTTCTTCAGGAGGAGAACCAGTTCTTCAGGAGGAGAACCAGATCTTCAGGAGGAGAACCAGTTCTTCAGGAGGAGAACCAGTTCTTCAGGAGGAGAACCAGATCTTCAGGAGGAGAACCAGTTCTTCAGGAGGAGAACCAGTTCTTCAGGAGGAGAACCAGATCATCAGGAGGAGAACCAGTTCTTCAGGAGGAGAACCAGTTCTTCAGGAGGAGAACCAGTTCTTCAGGAGGAGAACCAGTTCTTCAGGAGGAGAACCAGTTCTTCAAGAGGAGAACCAGTTCTTCAAGAGGAGAACCAGTTCTTCAGGAGGTGAACCAGTTCTTCAGGAGGAGAACCAGTTCTTCAAGAGGAGAACCAGTTCTTCAGGAGGAGAACCAGACCATCAGGAGGAGAACCAGTTCTTCAGGAGGAGAACCAGTTCTTCAGGAGGAGAAGCAGTTCTTCAGGAGGAGAAGAAGTTCTTCAGGAGGAGAACCAGTTCTTCAGGAGGAGAACCAGTTCTTCAGGAGGAGAACCAGTTCTTCAGGAGGAGAACCAGTTCTTCAAGAGGAGAACCAGTTCTTCAGGAGGAGAACCAGTTCTTCAAGAGGAGAATCAGTTCTTCAGGAGGTGAACCAGTTCTTCAGGAGGAGAACCAGTTCTTCAGGAGGAGAACCAGTTCTTCAGGAAGAGAACCAGTTCTTCAGGAAGAGAACCAGTTCTTCAGGAGGAGAACCAGTTTTTCAGGAGGAGAACCAGATCATCAGGAGGAGAACCAGTTCTTCAGGAGGAGAACCAGTTCTTCCAGGCAGATGAAGAAGAGACAGTTTCTCCTGGAGAGGATCATCTGGATCCACATCATCGATGAGTCTGTTCCACTCCCGACAGGAAGTGAGAGAAGAAGAAGAAAAGGCAATGAACAGTTTGCAAATTAAATATTAAATATTAAATATAGTTTGATAGAATAAGTTGTGTTTATCAGAGGATAGAGCTCAAGCTGCCATACTTCCCCCAGAGTTAATAATAATAATAATAATAACTTTTATTTAGTGCTTTTCAGTGACCCAAAGACGCTGAACATAATAAAAAAAAGGGGGGGGGGGGGTATTTACAGACAGGGGGGACAACACGTACAATACACATTAATATACAGATAAAATGAACAAGACAGAAGAAGTAGAGAGAAAAAGATGGGGATGTAACAGTTGCTCCTAGGGCAGCGGAGCTGAAACTGTAGCTTTATATTTCTGTTCCTAACTGGTCTGACCATAAGTCATTTCAAAGAGGAACGTTTAATCCTGGACTTAAATGAAGAGACTGTGTCGCCTCTTTAACATGGACAGGAGCTCTACCTCCTACTGTGCTTTTAGAGACTCTTGGCACCACCAGAAGGCTCTACCTCCTACTGTGCTTTTAGAGACTCTTGGCACTACCAGAAGGCTCTACCTCCTACTGTGCTTTTAGAGACTCTTGGCACCACCAGAAGGCTCTACCTCCTACTGTGCTTTTAGAGACTCTTGGCACCACCAGAAGGCTCTACCTCCTACTGTGCTTTTAGAGACTCTTGGCACCACCAGAAGGCCAGCTTTTTGAGAGTGAAGAGCTCTGTTTGGATGATATGGTTCTATAGCATCTTTGAGGTGGGAGGGGCCATGTCATTTATGTCTTTGTAAGTCAGGAGGAGGAGTTTATATGTGATTCTAAACTCAACAGGAGCCAGTGAAGAGACTCCAGCACCGGTGTAATGTGATTCTATTCAAAAGATTCTATAGCACTAATATAGCTTTTCCTGAATGTGTTTGTGAATGGACAGGTCTGCAGAGAGCCAGCGTGTGGGCGTGGTCATGGTGCGTCCATGGAGCAGGGAGGAGCCAGCAGACTGGAGGCTGTCAGTGGGACACTTCAGGGAGGGCACACGGGTACGTCTCAGGCTGTCAGTGGGACACTTCAGGGAGGGCACACGGGTACGTCTCAGGCTGTCAGTGGGACACTTCAGGGAGGGCACACGGGTACGTCTCAGGCTGTCAGTGGGACACTTCAGGGAGGGCACACGGGTACGTCTCAGGCTGTCAGTGGGACACTTCAGGGAGGGCACACGGGTACGTCTCAGGCTGTCAGTGGGACACTTCAGGGAGGGCACACGGGTACGTCTCAGGCTGTCAGTGGGACACTTCAGGGAGGGCACACGGGTACGTCTCAGGCTGTCAGTGGGACACTTCAGGGAGGGCACACGGGTACGTCTCAGGCTGTCAGTGGGACACTTCAGGGAGGGCACACGGGTACATCTCAGGTCACACAGGGACACACAGCTCTGTGTGCACTTGTTTGTATTTATTTTTGGGAGACAAACGGTACAATGGTGGGACTGAGGAGTCTGTAACCAGGGACTGTTTTAGTACTGGAGTCTGTGTGTGTGGAGTTTGCATGTTCTCCCTTTCCTCAGAGTCGTTGTGGTATTGGAGCTCTTGTTTGCCTGATGCGGAGCTGTTTGTGTCCCTCAGACTGTGCTTCCTGTGGACCAGAGTCTCACTGAGTCCATGGGGTCCCACATCAAGTACGCCTCGCTGAGCCACGACCTCCTGCTGCGTTCAGGTGCTCCCGCACACTCAGCACTCACTGCACAACCAAACATCAGGTCTATAGGTTATTGACCTGATTACTGTATTTTCCAGAGTACAAGCCGCACCAGCCAAAAAATACATAAAAGAGAAGGAAAAAACGTATGTAAGTCGCACTGGAGTATGAAATGCAGTTGCAAGTGTGAAATTAACAAATAATATCACATATAAGTTGGTCTGGAGTATAAGTATAAATATAAGTACCGGTATAAGAGCCAAAACTATGAAAAAAGCTGAGACTTATAGTCCGGAAGATACGGTAAATGTGCAAAGGTGAAGTGTCCTTAAGCGTTTGGTGCCTCCAAACACTGTAAACACACTATAATTATTATATTCTTCTCACTAATCCGTCTGTAGTGTTCGGAGGCACCATGTCACGGATGTACCGGCTGCCACGCACCGACGCCTCGCTGCTGCGCGTCCTGGAGCAGATGGCCGAGAGCGCCCTGTCCCTGAACGTGCCCCGGCAGCTCGTCAAACTCCTGCTGGAGGAGGACGCCGCCAGGTAACGACCAATGCAAACGCTTATTTAAAGGAACACTATGTACATTTTCTTGTGGAAGGTCCGCCTCCCGTTTCCCCGGATTGTTTCACAACGTTGTTTCAAATCTTCTGCCGCTCTTGTCCTTGTGTCCTCTTCGTCCTCCTCTCACTTCCTGCTGGTTAACGGTGGTTCTTATGTTCAGGGTGAGTGAGCTGGAGCAGCTGGGGGAGCTGTCGCCGTGTTGGGAGAGCCTGCGCAGACAGATCGTGTCCCACTACCACAGCAACATCCTGTCCTACCAGGAGGCCCAGAGCCACCTCAGCTCCTACAGGGGTGAGGAGGAGCGAGGAGGAGCGAGGAGGAGCGAGGAGGAGCGAGGAGGAGCGAGGAGTGTAGTGTTTGTAGTGATCATACCTGTCTTTGCTCACCACAGGTCCATCATTCAAAGCCAGCAGCCTGAAGGCGGAGAGGAAGCTGGAGTTCATGCCCACCAACCTCCACATTCAGCGGATGAGAGTGCGGGACGAGCTGGGCCTGGGTGAGCCGTGGGAACTAAGGACGCAGTTATTTTATTACTTAGTTTACGGATTTTTAAATGAAACATATTGCACAGGCGGACGGAATATAAATATAATTTCAATTTCAAAAGATGTTTTCTTCCGGGTTTGCCCAAAAGGCACCACGCAGCGCGCAGGTGAGTGTAACTGTAGATTTAGCGTGTTTTAGACAGACAGAACTGATGCTTAAGTGTGCACCCTCCCCCACCCACACAGTCACGGCAAAACGCGCCGAAAAATGTGGTAAACAGGTTTAAAATGTGTATTTGCGATATAAAGGCGTGCAGCAGCTCGGAGCAGCTTGGAGCAGCACCGGAGCAGCACCGGAGCAGCACCGGAGCAGCACCGGAGCAGCTCGGAGCAGCTCGGAGCAGCTCGGAGCAGCACCGGAGCAGCACCGGAGCAGCACCGGAGCAGCTCGGAGCAGCTCGGAGCAGCTCGGAGCAGCTCGGAGCAGCTCGGAGCAGCACCGGAGCAGCACCGGAGCAGCACCGGAGCAGCACCGGAGCAGCTCGGAGCAGCTCGGAGCAGCACCGGAGCAGCACCGGAGCAGCTCGGAGCAGCTCGGAGCAGCACCGGAGCAGCTCCGTCACAGACTTCCGCCGGAGTTTGGAGAGAAATTGCTTCACGCGCTCTTATCTTTCGACTTAATACCGCTTTTTACATTTAATTTAATGCTTTTTTTGCACTTTATAAAAAAAAAGAATTATAATAATTAATTTTATTTATATCGTAGAAATCAATAATCTAAGTGCGGCGTAAGTGATAAAATAACTAAGGTCGAAACGTTAGTCATAAATTCTAAATCTCTAATTCAATTTCATATTTGCAACACCCAAAATCACAACAAATATAAACCCTATAGAGCCTTTAAAATAGGATGTCATCAGAATGATCAAACTGAATGGAGGCAGTTGAAGACACATTTTCAAATCTACAAGTTAATTATGTTAAATCTCTATAACTAAAAGTGTGCTACTCAGTTTCTCCATTGAAATCACATAATGTTCCGCTTCACTTTTGCCTCCATTCCAGAATTTAGAAGGATTTTGTTAACAAACCTGTGCGTGGTCCCACTGTCCCTCCAGAGAGCACCTACGACGTGGTCACCGTGGGCGCTCCGGCCGCTCACTGCCAGGGCTTCAAGAGCAGTGGTCTGCGCAAACTGCTGTACAAGTCTGAAGAGGCCAAGAAACAGTGAGCAAACACACTCTGGCCCTTTACTTTGAGTTCAAGAGTGGGCTTTAGAATGGTTGGTACGCTGGTCATGTCTTCTGTGCTGCAGGGACGCGTCCACGAGTCCGTCCCTGGTCCACGGTCCACAGGAGATGGTCCGGGCCGAAGAGCTGATGGGTCAGATCACCACTCTGAGGACTCAGGTGGGCTACTACGCCGAGCGGGTGTCCCGGGCCGCCAAGGAGCACTCTGCCAGTGGACTGGAGAGGACCATGCCCCCGCTCACGGACAAGGTACTGACACGCCCACTTTTATTACATTTTGAAGTATTTTAAAGCACTGAAGTATTGTGTGGAATCAGACGATGTCAGAGGAGAATGAAAAACTTTACAGGAATAAAGCCAAATCTTGGAATCAGTTCCTCTTTTTAAATGATGTGGGGCTCAGAATTTGCTCGTCCTTCATCGTTTTCAACATTATGGTCCAATCAAGTTGTTTTTCTTGTGGCTCTGGTAGAGCTGTAGTGCCCCTCCACACTTGTCTGACCCGCCAGCCCCGCCCACATTCTGTTCAAATGCGTAAGGGTCTGGAATCGGAGTCAGAGCCAATGATATCGTCGGTCATCCATTTACCGACCAATCCCAGTGGGAGGTTTTAATGCGTCACACTGAGATACGGAAGTAGCGCTTTCCACCCCCCGTTCCAAAATATTCAAGATGGCGGACCCGGCTTGTGACGCGGCTTGTGACGCGGCTCGTGACCCGGCTTGTGACCCGGCGCGTGACCCGGCTCGTGGCCCGGCTCGTGACGCGGCTCGTGACCCGGCGCGTGACGCGGCTCGTGACTCGGCTCGTGACGCGGCTCGTGACGCGGCTCGTGACCCGGCTCGTAACCCGGCTCGTGGCCCGGCTCGTGACGCGGCTCGTGGCCCGGCTCGTGACCCGGCGCGTGACCCGGCGCGTGACCCGGCTCGTGACCCGGCTCGTGGCCCGGCTCGTGACCCGGCTCGTGACGCGGCTCGTGGCCCGGCTCATGACCCGGCTCGTGACCCGGCGCGTGACCCGGCTCGTGGCCCGGCTCGTGACCCGGCGCGTGACCCGGCTCGTGATCCGGCTCGTGACGCGGCTCGTGGCCCGGCTCGTGACGCGGCTCGTGACCCGGCTCGTGACCCGGCGCGTGACCCGGCTCGTGACCCGGCTCGTGATCCGGCTCGTGATCCGGCTCGTGACGCGGCTCGTGGCCCGGCTCGTGACGCGGCTCGTGACCCGGCTCGTGACCCGGCGCGTGACCCGGCTCGTGGCCCGGCTCGTGACGCGGCTCGTGACCCGGCGCGTGACCCGCCGCGTGACTCGGCTCGTGACGCGGCTCGTGACTCGGCTCGTGACGCGGCTCGTGACCCGGCTCGTAACCCGGCTCGTGGCCCGGCTCGTGACGCGGCTCGTGGCCCGGCTCGTGACCCGGCGCGTGACCCGGCTCGTGACCCGGCTCGTGGCCCGGCTCGTGACCCGGCTCGTGACGCGGCTCGTGGCCCGGCTCGTGACCCGGCTCGTGACCCGGCGCGTGGCCCGGCTCGTGACCCGGCGCGTGACCCGGCTCGTGGCCCGGCTCGTGACGCGGCTCGTGACCCGGCTCGTGACCCGGCTCGTGGCCCGGCTCGTGACCCGGCTCGTGACGCGGCTCGTGGCCCGGCTCGTGACCCGGCTCGTGACCCGGCGCGTGACCCGGCTCGTGGCCCGGCTCGTGACCCGGCGCGTGACCCGGCTCGTGGCCCGGCTCGTGACGCGGCTCGTGACCCGGCTCGTGACCCGGCTCGTGGCCCGGCTCGTGACCCGGCTCGTGACGCGGCTCGTGACGCGGCTCGTGACCCGGCTCGTGACCCGGCTCGTGGCCCGGCTCGTGACCCGGCGCGTGGCCCGGCTCGTGACCCGGCTCGTGGCCCGGCTCGTGACCCGGCTCGTGGCCCGGCTCGTGACCGAGTGTTTACTTCTGCTCTCGCTTCGGTTTGAACAATCAGGAAAGTCCGCTCTCCTCGCCGTGATGAACGTGTGTTAGATGCGGTTATACGAAGGGCGTCGTCGTCACGAAACACGCCTTCTGGGTTTATGTGATTGGTTCTGTCTCTAAGTAGTTTGCCAAAACGTGTTGGGAACGGCTGGTCAAGCAACCTCCACACTCTTATCTCCACATTTTACACATGCTCTCATTCCCTGAGGATGTTCTGCGTGATAGTTACAGACATTTTCAGACCAAACACCATCTAAGAAAATGTCCCCTGATCTACAGCAGGTCTGTAACACGACTATGCCAAGCCATGAAGCCGTAGTCACAGAACACGAGTAGAAAGCGTGGATCAAATAAGTTCTAAATGAATCACACTTGACTTCTCGGTGAGTCCAGACCCGTCAGCTGGTGACTGTGTGCGACTGCAAGTTACTGGCCTCGGCGGTCCAGGCTCTGACCGCTGCCCGGCCCGAGTACATCGCCTCTGCCACCTCGCCCTCTGCTGACCGGGAGCATGTGGTGCTGAGGAACGACCAGGACTCGCTGCTGGCCAAGTGGAGCGGACGCAACAGCCGCGGAGGGTCACTGCAGCCCGACTGGCCCGAGCAGGAGTGGGTACGTACGCTAGCTTCATGTCACGGGTCAGTGAAGAGAGGCCAAGGGGGACGTCCTCTCTGTCTGCACAGACTGAATGAGGCAAACGGGTTGGACCGTCCAGATGATGATTGAACAATATTAACCTCTTTTGCTTGGGGCCTATTTTTCCAAAAACGCCTAAAAAAAATGACCCGCATTTCAAACTGAAGCTGTTCCTGGACTCTTTGTGAAGCTGAGACTCTGAAGTCTGTTTTACTCTAATTATAGATAGAAACGAGCTCTGCTCAGAGGAATTCAGATTTTCTGTGTTAAATGAGTGAAGCTGGTGCTGGAGGATCGACAGATTCAAAATAAAATGAGCATCTGTTGGTTTTGACAATTCTCTTTTAAAAGCTGAAGGTAAATTCAATAAAACTGAGTTTTAGGGACTTGTAATAAAGGAAAAAATGTCCAGGTGGAATGTAAAAGTCCTCTTCATTTGTTACTTGTGGCTTTGGAGAACAAACTGAGCCTGAAGCTTCTCAGAGCGACTGATGTGACCGGAAATAAGAGCTTTATTTGTATTTACAGCAGATCAAGCAGCTCGAGAGTTCCTTTTACAATAAAAAGCACAATAATGTGATGATGCGGACAATATTGTAACATGCCTGTAAATACACAAATGTACTGAATATTTATTTATACCTCATATGAACGAGTACGCCACAGACTTGTGTTATGTTTACGTTTTATCACCTTATTTCATTTGTTTGTTTTTTACTACATTTACACTTTTTTCATCTTGCTTATTTCCAAAACAACCATTGCCTTAACATCGATTTTCCAGCATATCTACGACTCTGTGCTGAACGCGGTGTCTCTTGTGTGGTCAGGAGAACCTGTGGGTCAATGTGGACAAGTCCCTGGAGTGCATTGTCCAGCGAGTGGACAAACTGTTGCAGAAGGACAGGAGACACAGCCAGGCCAGCGCAGACAGCGGCCTGAGCGACACGACCACGCCCACGACCAAGAGAGGTACGACTGTGACGCCATAGAAACGGTAACCAAGACAGAGATTATGAGCGGAAACAGATCATGCTCTAATGACATCTACACTCCTGGCATTGGCAATTAACATTTTATTACTTAAAATAATAAAGTAATGGTGTTTATCGCCCTCTGCTGGCCACAGTCCATAGTCTGCTTTTTCATTTGTATCGAACTATAACTTAAACCGATCATTATTTAACATTTTGTTCTTTGTAAACCACAAGGCTGATCTAAAATGGCTTAAAATAGCGTTTAGTTGAAACATGCTGGAGCCTCATTTGCAGGACAAAACGGGATTAACTCAAACGCGTGCGATTCATCACGACATGTGAAACAGCTTCAGTATAATATGAAAAAGCACATTCAAATCAGGCTAACAGCATTAAACGTTGCATAATACGTCACCTTCAATGATACAGATATTAAAATGACCTGGAACTGTTTTTGGTCTCGTGCGAAGGCGAGTGTAAAACGGCGTTCTGGATCATTCCGGGAAACGCGCAGCACGAGCGTTCACCCCCGCGTGCATGCTCCTCCTCACCTCGCCCTCTGACCTGCCCCGCTCACTCCTCCAGACCCCCGCACGTCTCCAGTAGGTGCCGCTCTCTCTCATTTACTCTGCTCTGTCCTGCTGTGCGTTCTGCTCAAACGTGACGTCATTTCAACATAATCCAGTTTTGATGACGGCATATGATCCGAGAACATCCTCTCTGAACAGAACTGTTATTTACTCAGACATTATACAGCATTGACACTAGGCCAGTTACCATCTGAAGCAGCAGCTGAATGGTCTAAAGCTCTGACACAAACCTGACATCAGATTGTTCTGTACTTTGTTTGTCTGACACGTGTTCTCACATGTTCAGAATGACCTCACTGGTGTGGTCAGCGCTTCAGAAGAACAGGTGTATGTTTGTCCAGACCTCAGTCAGGCCAGCGCACGGTCACACTTTGTAGTTTAGCACAGCCTCGGCCCACAGTCCCTGGGCAGGTACGCCTCATGAATACACTACAAAATACTCTTAAAGGTTAGATACTCTTTCATGAATTGGCTCATAAGTAAACGTTAAAATGATAATAGTAAAAGTGAATGTTAACATGGTTTAACGTTGAATATTTACTCTCCTCTGCCTTGTTGTACTCTGTGGTGCTCCAGTCGACCAATAGGGGGCAGTGTGACTGTGGGCTGGTGTGGCTTTTAGTGGCTTTTAGTGGCTTATAGCGGCTTGTAATGCATGTCCGTGTGCCCCGCTGCAGATGGGGGCCGCCGCACAGAGGAGGCCGGTCCAGGTAAGAGCTTGTGCCTCGCTCTCTCTTGACCAGTGTCACTTCTTTATTATGATGAATTGAATAGATATAATTCTTCTTTTTGTCTGTAAGTTTGTCTCTGGATGTTGGAGCTTCTGTGTCGTGGCTGAAGCTCGTGTGTTTTACTGTCGGGCAGGAGAATGGAGCGAGGCGCTGTACCCTCTGCTGACCACGCTGACCGACTGCGTGGACATGATGAGTGACCGGGCCAAGCAGTCCCTGGTGTTCCTCCTCATGCAGGACAGCGCCCCCACCATCGCCATGGACACGGCGCTGCAGTACCGCCGGGACGTGGTCTTCTGCCAGACGGTCAGTTTGACCCCGACTCAAACGTCTCTCCAGGTTTTGTAAAAGTCCTGCTGCGTTTTCAGCTCACGGCGCTCGTCTCCGGCTTCGTCATCAAACTGAGGAACTGTCTCCGTGACGACGGCTTCCTGCGACAGCTCCACACCATCGGCCTGCTGGCTCACTTTGAGTCCCTGCTCAGCACCTACGGTAATGCCACGCCCGGCACGCAGGGGGCGCACTGACACTTCTGACTCTTCTGGACCGCTTCAGGGTTTAGTTCACATGAACAAAGGACTCAAAAACTGATCCAAATTGAAAGATTGAAGGTCACAAAATAACATAGTGACCTTAAAACTTTAAAACAGTCTTAGTTTATTGTTCCATCTCACATGCTCGTGGGTGAATATTGCTAAAAACATGTCATAAGTTTCCTGAAGTTGTTCTGACATAAATCTCTTTGTGTGTTTTGGTGCAGGAGAGGAACTGGCCATGCTGGAGGACATGACTGTGGGCGTCATGGACCTGCGGAACGTCACCTTTAAGGTACCGCCACAGGAGCCTCTGCCTGACCGCACACGGGCTCATCCCTGTTTACCTCCAGGTGACCCAGGCCCCCAGCAGCGCGGCCCCCGACATGCTGCCCATCATCACGGGGAACAGACACGGCTTCAACGTGCGCGTCCCTCTGCCCGGGGCCATGTTCGACGCTCTGCCCCGAGAGCTCCAGAGCGGCATGCTGCTGCGCGTCCAGCCCGTGCACTTCAACGTGGGCATCAACGAGCAGCAGACCCTGGCAGAGAAGTGAGGCCCTCAGGAGCCCCGCTGCTCCAAACGCAGTTACAAGGAGCAGGATGAAGGCCCACGTTTGTGTAGCAAAGAATGCTAACACAAGCTGAGGCTAAATGCTAGCACCGGCTAGCACCGTGCACCACCTGCTGTCATTCTAACACTTCCAGAAGCATCATTTACCCTGAACGCCAGGGCCCGAGTCACAAAGCAGTTCATTTATACTTTACGTTTGTTTGACTTTGTGGGCAATGACATCATGGCACAGGGGGAAATGCCAGTGTTGCAACACAGATTAGAGACAGAAGTGGAATCATAAAAAACTTCCTTAAAAATATACTTTAATCTGTATAAATATATTTAAACCTAGTATAAATGTAAAATATAAATAAAATAAGTGGCAGCTATATGGACAGAATATATTGCTCCAGGGATGATGTACTCAAGAGAAATACTACTCAAAGTACTAGTAACTAATTACAGTTACATGCTGAAACTACTCAATTACAAGTACTGATATAATCTACTCAGTTACAGTAACACGAGTATATGTACTTAGTAACTGCACACTCCTGGTGTGTGTGTGTGTGTGTGTGTGTGTCTGTGTGTCTGTGTGTGTGTCTGTGTGTGTGTGTGTCTGTGTGTGTGTGTGTCTGTGTGTGTGTGTGTGTGTCTGTGTGTGTGTCTGTGTGTGTCTGTGTGTGTGTGTGTCTGTGTGTGTGTCTGTGTGTGTCTGTGTCTGTGTGTGTGTGTGTCTGTGTCTGTGTGTGTGTCTGTGTGTGTCTGTGTGTGTCTGTGTGTGTCTGTGTGTGTCTCAGATGTTCAGAGACTCTTCTTTGTCCCAGGTTTGGAGACACGTCTCTTCAGGAGCTCATTAATGTGGAGAGTTTAGCTCGACTCAACTCCTACTATGAGCAGTTCAAGGAGGTCCTCCCTGAAGACTGTGAGTCCTCCTCCTGTCCCTCCTCACAGTGTCCCTCTCCTGTCCCTCCTCCTCACAGTGTCCCTCTCCTGTCCCTCCTCCTCACAGTGTCCCTCTCCTGTCCCTCCTCCTCACAGTGTCCCTCCTCCTCCTCACAGTGTCCCTCCTCCTCCTCACAGTGTCCCTCCTCCTCACAGTGTCCCTCCTCCTCCTCACAGTGTCCCTCCTCCTCACAGTGTCCCTCCTCCTCCTCACAGTGTCCCTCCTCCTCACAGTGTCCCTCCTCCTCACAGTGTCCCTCCTCCTCCTCACAGTGTCCCTCCTCCTCACAGTGTCCCTCCTCCTCCTCACAGTGTCCCTCCTCCTCCTCACAGTGTCCCTCCTCCTCACAGTGTCCCTCCTCCTCCTCACAGTGTCCCTCCTCCTCACAGTGTCCCTCCTCCTCCTCACAGTGTCCCTCCTCCTCCTCACAGTGTCCCTCCTCCTCACAGTGTCCCTCCTCTCTTGTCCCTCCTCCTCTCTTGTCCCTCCTCTCATGTCCCTCCTCCTCTCTTGTCCCACAGGCCTGCCTCGCTCCCACTCCCACACTTGTCTTCCAGAGCTCCTCCGTTTCCTGGGTCAGAACGTTCACGCCAGAAAGAACAAGAACGTGGACATTTTGTGGCAGGCTGCTGAGGTAACAAAGAAGAGTTATTCTTAAAGACACTAAAGGGGACGTATTATGTCAAACACTAAAGGGGACGTATTATGTCAAACACTAAAGGGGACGTATTATGTCAAACACTAAAGGGGACGTATTATGTCAAACACTAAAGGGGACGTATTATGTCAAACACTAAAGGGGACGTATTATGTCAAACACTAAAGGGGACGTATTATGTCAAACACTAAAGGGGACGTATTATGTCAAACACTAAAGGGGACGTATTATGTCAAACACTAAAGGGGACGTATTATGTCAAATCAACTTTAATGAGCTTTTAACAACAGTGTTTCCTCACAGTTTGTTTCTCAAAGATTCCTTCCTGCTTGAGTTAATCCTGTCCTGAAACTGAGGCTCCAGTGCTCGGGGAAAATTCCTGTTTTTACCCACCCCCTATCCCCGCCCACATCCTTGCACTAGTTGCAAATATTTATAGACACCGGTTCTAAAATATCTCGCAATCACTTTTCTCAACTAAAGACAAATTAAGTGAAATGTTGAGATGAAGAGGCGTGGCTTATCACTCTGCGGAGGCGGGGCTTACCAGTCATTGGACTTGTTTCTATGTTAAGCCATTTTAGATCAATATTGCGTTACAATGACCAAAATGTTGATCTTGGCGTGTTACAGTTCAACACCTGAAAGTACTAGAAAAAGCATAATATGTCTTAAAGGTTAAAATGGCGTCTGTGCTGCCTCAGATCTGTCGGCGACTGAACGGCGTTCGCTTCACGAGCTGCAAAAGCGCCAAAGACCGCACGGCCATGTCGGTGACCCTGGAGCAGTGTCTGATCCTGCAGCAGGAGCACGGCATGGCCCCGCAGGTGTTCACCCAGGCCCTGGACTGTATGCGCAGGTACCACACGCCCTTTCACCCCAAATCAGCCCAAATCACACAGAAACATACTATCAACTCATTTTTGTCATGGCTGCAGTGACGGAAACTGGAAATACATCACTAACAATCAACACAAACTCAACGAATACATTTAAACCAGTTTTAACATATTTCTGTTGAATTGACGTGTTATTGTGACTATCGTTACCGATCTGCTCGAAAAAATATATATTCATTTGTATCAATATTTCCCCCTCACAAATGGACTGAAGGACGATGGACAGTGCAACATATGGTCAGATATCAGATCAATTTTAGGTCATAAACTGAATCCAAAGTGGAAACTGTATCTGTCAAAAACGGACTCGATAACCATCATCGTACGTCATTCTCACTCACTTATGTCACCCACCACAAGAGGGCGCCACAGACTCTTCCGATCTGCGTGTTGATGTCTCTCTCTCTTCTCCCCCTCCCTTCCCTCTGCTTTAGTTGTAAAGCATGACATTTTTTGGCAATTTGATTGTTTCTGACGCATGAACAATGACATTATTAATATTATACTGTGTTGCTACATCACATCATCACGTTTCCAAAGCAACAGTCCACGTTTACTGTCGTCCTGGTAATAAATGGATGTTATAAGATAAGATAAGATAAGATAATCCTTTATTGTCCCACATGGGGAAATTCCATTGATGCAACGCAGGTAGATACAGAGATAGATACAGAAGAAAAGAACAAATAACTTATAGGAAGTTTGAAAAACACTCTCCCACATGTGCTGTTTGTCCCAACAAGAATCTAGATAGATATAGATAGATTTGTTCAGAGAGATGGAGCCGTCCTCTCCTTCCGAACACGCGGCGGTCGTGGCCAGTTGCATGAGCTTGTCTTACTTATGTTCATTTTTAACACTTTTCTTCTCTCTTTCTCCTGCTCTCCACACTTTGGTTCTTCTCATTTTTGATTTTTCCGGCTCATATTTTAACATCTTCCCTCTTTTTTTCCGCCGTTCATTTTGTCTTCTGTGTTGCCACCCGTTTTGCTCTTGGTTTCTCCCATACTTTCCATACCTCCCTGTCCACCCTCTGTGTCCTGGACGTGGGACAGCGTGGGGACGAGGGAAGGGGTCGTCCAGAAGAACCTGAGCGGACTTCTGCCGGTGCGGGACGTTCGATTGGACCCCAGCCTCCTGTACTCTCTGCCCCTGCTGGCCCTCAACCCTCACCTGCTGCTGCTCTGGCTCTGCCTCAGCCTCACCTTCCTCCTGACCAGGCTGCGCTGCCCGTAGACCCTCCGGAGACCACCGGAGACCACCAGAGACCACTGGAGACCACCGGGGGCCACCGGAGACCACCGGAGACCACTGGAGACCACCGGGGGCCACCGGAGACCACCGGAGACCACTGGAGACCACCGGGGGCCACCGGAGACCACCGGAGACCACCGGGGGCAACGAGGAACAGACACTGGACACATGCAAGACTAGAACTAGACAAAGACCAGACGGGATCAAACCCAGACTGAGACCGAACTCAGACCGGACTGAGACCGGACTCAGACCGGACTCAGACCGGACTGAGACCGGACTCAGACCGGACTCAGACCGGACTCAGACCGAGAGGCGCTGTCTGCACTTTCCTGCTTTCTCTCTCCTCAGAATTCTCACAAATAAAATAGACGATAGAACCTCCTGCACCTCTGAACGTGACTGAGGCTGGAATCATTATAAACTCATTGAATATTAAAGGTGAACAATCGTGTCCAGCTGCTTGTCTCCATGGAGATACGTGTAAGCATTAAAGGAGCAGCCCCCAAACTGCCACAGTCAGTGGATTTAACAAACTGTTTGCTGGTCCCTCCAAACAGCAGCTCATTTGTTTACCTGTTGCTATGGTGATAGCCACAGTAGTGATATAGAATGTGATTAAATGCTGCCAGAACTACACAGTTAAACATAATACACTCATATCATGTCAGAAGAGAAGCTGTATTTGTCCCACTACGATTCAACACAAATATAACACAATTATGTACAAAATGCTGCTCTGCACAATATTGACAATAAATAACAGATAAAGTGACTTTAGTGACACTTTACACTGAAGTGAATGCTTACATTACTACACACTACTACACACACTACTACACACACTACTACACACACTACTGCACACACACATTACTACACATTACTACACACTACTACACACACTACTACACACACTACTACACACACTACTGCACACACACATTACTACACATTACTACACATTACTACACATTACTACACACTACTACACACACTACTACACACACTACTACACACACTACTACACACACTACTGCACACACACATTACTACACATTACTACACACTACTACACACACTACTACACACACTACTGCACACACACATTACTACACATTACTACACACTACTACACATTACTACACACTACTACACACACTACTACACACACTACTACACACACTACTGCACACACACATTACTACACATTACTACACACTACTACACATTACTACACACTACTACACACACTACTACACACACTACTACACACACTACTGCACACACACATTACTACACACTACTACACACTACTACACATTACTACACACTACTACACATTACTACACATTACTACACATTACTACACATTACTACACACACTACTACACACACTACTACACACACTACCTCACACACACATTACTACACATTACTACACACTACTACACACACTACTACACACACTACTACACACACTACTGCACACACACATTACTACACATTACTACACATTACTACACACTACTACACACACTACTACACACACTACTACACACACTACTACACACACTACCTCACACACACATTACTACACATTACTACACACTACTACACACACTACTACACACACTACTGCACACACACATTACTACACATTACTACACATTACTACACACTACTACACACACTACTACACACACTACTACACACACTACTGCACACACACATTACTACACATTACTACACATTACTACACACTACTACACACTACTACACACACTACTGCACACACACATTACTACACACTACTACACACACTACTGCACATACACTACTACACACACTACTACGCACACTACTGCACACACACTACTACACACACTACTACACACACTACTGCACACACACTACTACACACACACTACTGCACATACATTACTACACACACTACTACACACACTACTGCACACACACTACTACACACACTACTGCACACACTACTACACACACTACTGCACACACACTACTACACACACTACTACACACACTACTGCACACACACTACTACACACACTACTGCACACACACTACTACTACACACACTACTGCACACACACTACTGCACACACACTACTACACACACTACTGCACACACACTACTACACACACTACTGCACACACACTACTGCACACACTACTGCACACACACTACTGCACACACACTACTGCACACACACTACTGCACACACACTACTGCACATACACTACTGCACACACACTACTGCACACACACTACTGCACACACACTACTGCACACACACTACTACACACACTACTGCACACACACTACTGCACACACACTACTGCACACACACTACTGCACATACACTACTGCACACACACTACTGCACACACACTACTACTACACACACTACTGCACACACACTACTACACACACTACTGCACACACACTACTGCACACACACTACTGCACACACACTACTGCACACACACTACTGCACACACACTACTGCACACACTACTGCACACACACTACTACTACACACACTACTGCACACACACTACTACACACACTACTGCACACACACTACTGCACACACTACTGCACACACACTACTGCACACACACTACTGCACACACACACTACTACACACACTACTGCACACACACTACTGCACACACTACTGCACACACACTACTGCACACACACTACTGCACACACACTACTGCACACACTACTGCACACACACTACTACTACACACACTACTGCACACACACTACTGCACACACACTACTGCACACACACTACTACACACACTACTGCACACACACTACTACACACACTACTGCACACACTACTACACACACTACTGCACACACACTACTGCACACACACTACTGCACACACTACTGCACACACACTACTACACACACTACTGCACACACACTACTACTACACACACTACTGCACACACACTACTGCACACACACTACTGCACACACACTACTACACACACTACTGCACACACACTACTACTACACACACTACTGCACACACACTACTGCACACACACTACTGCACACACACTACTACACACACTACTGCACACACACTACTACACACACTACTGCACACACTACTACACACACTACTGCACACACACTACTGCACACACACTACTGCACACACTACTGCACACACACTACTGCACACACACTACTGCACACACTACTGCACACACACTACTACACACACTACTGCACACACACTACTGCACACACACTACTGCACACACACTACTGCACACACTACTGCACACACTACTGCACACACTACTGCACACACACTACTACACACACTACTGCACACACTACTGCACACACACTACTACACACACTACTGCACACACACTACTGCACACACACTACTGCACACACACTACTACACACACTACTGCACACACTACTGCACACACTACTGCACACACACTACTACACACACTACTGCACACACACTACTGCACACACACTACTGCACACACTACTGCACACACACTACTACACACACTACTGCACACACACTACTACACACACTACTGCACACACACTACTGCACACACACTACTGCACACACACTACTACACACACTACTGCACACACACTACTGCACACACACTACTGCACACACTACTGCACACACACTACTACACACACTACTGCACACACACTACTACTACACACACTACTGCACACACACTACTGCACACACACTACTGCACACACACTACTACACACACTACTGCACACACACTACTACACACACTACTGCACACACATTACTACACACACTACTGCACACACACTACTGCACACACACTACTACACACACTACTGCACACACTACTACACACACTACTGCACACACACTACTAAACACACACTTTGCGTCTGTAGAGCTACACTTCAGTAGAGCTACACGTGCTCGATGCTACAGTGCTGTCTGTATTTAAAGCCTCACTGTGGAACACCTGTGGTGAGAGCTCCGCCCCCTGCTCGTCTCCATGGTCACTGTCTTCATGTCTATACCTAGTCATTCTTACTGTGTGTGAGCTCGCCTCTCCACGGATCTGGCCTGTGACATAATGGAGATATAGAAGTTTAATGCCATACTATGGAACATTCCAGGCTAAGCGATAGTCTCCATGGAAACGCACAGGGGGCAGAGCTACTTCTGGTGATGTCCATGTCCTTCTAGAATGAGATGTTCACACCAGGTCAACACGAAACTGTATTTGACATAAATGATTGACATGTGTTCATGTGTCCGTCAGTGAGGGCTGTCGCCGGGACAACACACAGAAGAACGTCGGGTCCAGAAAATACGCCTTTAACTCTCTGCAGCTGAAGGCCTTCCCCCGACACTACCGGCCCCCCAGCGGCACCTTTGGCAAAGCAGAGACCTGAGCGGGACCCCTGACCCCTGACCCCCGACCCTGACCCTGACCCCTGCACCCGGGCCTTGTGTGACGTCTCAAGAGGAGAAACCACCCACTCAGATGTCCAGGACCAAAGTGTGACCGTTACAAGTGACACTCACGCCACAAACAAAAGGGAAATGTTGTTTCACGTTTTCACAAAATAACAGACACTGAGCTCTGAACACTGAGCTCTGAACACTGAGCTCTGAACACTGAGCTCTGAACACTGAGCTCTGAACACTGAGCTCTGAACACTGAGCTCTGAACACTGAGCTCTGAACACTGAACACTGAGCTCTGAACACTGAGCTCTGAACACTGAACACTGAGCTCTGAACACTGAGCTCTGAACACTGAACACTGAGCTCTGAACACTGAGCTCTGAACACTGAGCTCTGAACACTGAGCTCTGAACACTGAGCTCTGAACACTGAGCTCTGAACACTGAGCTCTGAACACTGAGCTCTGAGCTCTGAGCTCTGAGCTCTGAGCTCTGAACACTGAGCTCTGAACACTGAACACTGAGCTCTGAACACTGAGCTCTGAACACTGAGCTCTGAACACTGAACACTGAGCTCTGAACACTGAGCTCTGAACACTGAACACTGAGCTCTGAACACTGAGCTCTGAACACTGAACACTGAGCTCTGAACACTGAGCTCTGAACACTGAGCTCTGAACACTGAGCTCTGAACACTGAGCTCTGAACACTGAACACTGAGCTCTGAACACTGAGCTCTGAACACTGAGCTCTGAACACTGAGCTCTGAACACTGAACACTGAGCTCTGAACACTGAGCTCTTAACACTGAGCTCTGAACACTGAACACTGAGCTCTGAACACTGAGCTCTGAACACTGAGCTCTGAACACTGAGCTCTGAACACTGAGCTCTGAACACTGAACACTGAACACTGAGCTCTGAACACTGAGCTCTGAACACTGAACACTGAGCTCTGAACACTGAGCTCTTAACACTGAGCTCTGAACACTGAACACTGAGCTCTGAACACTGAGCTCTGAACACTGAGCTCTGAACACTGAGCTCTGAACACTGAGCTCTGAACACTGAACACTGAACATTGAGCTCTGAACACTGAGCTCTGAACACTGAACACTGAGCTCTGAACACTGAGCTCTGAACACTGAACACTGGGCTGGGACTGAGCTCTGAACACTGAGCTCTGAACACTGAGCTCTGAACACTGAGCTCTGAACACTGAACACTGAACACTGAGCTCTGAACACTGAGCTCTGAACACTGAACACTGAACACTGAGCTCTGAACACTGAGCTCTGAACACTGAACACTGGGCTGGGACTGAGCTCTGAACACTGAGCTCTGAACACTGAGCTCTGAACACTGAGCTCTGAACACTGAGCTCTGAAGGTTTAACTGAAGAATCATATATTTCAGAATCTCAAGCATCATTTGAATTTGATCCGTATCATTTGGACCTGAAGTCACTTTATTTCTCAGCGTTTTCACTCTTTGTGATCAGAAGCTCCAGCTGTAGATATATTTCCAATGATTAACTGATCAGATTAAATTATGTTACTTTGCTTCGACATTAGAATAAATCATGTTTCTTTAGCCTCAAACTTGTATTTGTCTTGAATTTGTGATGATGGAATGAATATGTCTTCAGATACAGAGGAAAATGATATTAAATGTATTTAACACTGGCTGAATATACATGTATCCAGAAGTAAAAATAATAATCATATATAGTGATATTCTCCGTGTGTAATGCTCCACATGCTCTAAAGAACAAACTGAGCTAAATTTCTTCATGTCTCTGTTAATAGTGGATGTGGTACATTTACTGTACATTTACTGTACATTTAAAGTACATTAACTATACATTTAAAGTACATTTACTGTACATTTACTGTACATTTAAAGTACATTAACTATACATTTAAAGTACATTTACTGTACATTTAAAGTACATTTACTATACATTTAAAGTACATTTAAAGTACATTTACTGTACATTTACTGTACATTTAAAGTACATTTACTATACATTTAAAGTACATTTAAAGTACATTTACTGTACATTTACTGTACATTTAAAGTACATTTACTATACATTTAAAGTACATTTACTGTACATTTACTATACATTTAAAGTACATTTACTGTGCATTTACTGTGCATTTAAAGTACATTAACTATACATTTAAAGTACATTTACTGTACATTTAAAGTACATTTACTATACATTTAAAGTACATTTAAAGTACATTTACTGTACATTTACTGTACATTTAAAGTACATTTACTATACATTTAAAGTACATTTAAAGTACATTTACTGTACATTTACTGTACATTTAAAGTACATTAACTATACATTTAAAGTACATTTACTGTATATTTACTGTACATTTAAAGTACATTTACTATACATTTAAAGTACATTTACTGTACATTTACTGTACATTTAAAGTACATTTACTGTACATTTACTGTATATTTAAAGTACATTTACTGAAGTGCTGCAGTGTTGGAGCCTCTGTACTTTTTTTTTTAGTTGAGTACTTTTTACTTTGGCGTCCCTACATTTGAAAGTAGTGCAGTGACAGTGGAGTGTTCTTGTTCTGCTCACTCTGAGCCAAGCGTGTCCAAACTACGGCCTGGGGGCCAAATGCGGCCCTCAGGTTTCCTGCTAAATTGAACAGTAGTTTTAAGTGTAAAATTAGAAACATTCTCCTATAATAACCTAAATAACACATTTGTATGAAATACAGACCTGATGTGAATAAGATACGATGATCCTTTATTTGTCCCACAATGGGGAAATTCCAGTATTGCAACACAAAGTAGGTACAGAAGTAAATAATGAAAAAACTGATCTTATAGAAAAACTCTTATAAGACTCTTATAAAGACTCTTATACTCTTATTAAAAATAACAATAACACTCTTATTTACAGCAGTTATATGGACAGATAATATTGCACCTGAATGATTGACATTATCTCACAGTAATGCACAAAATTATGACAATATTGCACATGATTATGACAGTATTGCACAAGATTATGACAGTATTGCACATGATTATGACAGTATTGCACATTAGTATGACAATATTGCACATGATTATGACAGTATTGTACATGGTTGTCAGTATTGCACAATATTATGACAGTATTGCACAAGATTATGACAGTATTGCACATGATTATGACAGTATTGCACATTAGTATGACAATATTGCACATGATTATGACAGTATTGTACATGGTTGTCAGTATTGCACAATATTATGACAGTATTGCACATGAGTGACAGTATTGCACATGAGTGACAGTATTGCACATGAGTATGTCAGTATTGCACATGGGTGTGACATAATGTCAATCATATTGGTGCAATATTCTCTGTCCATATAACAGCTGTAAATAAGAGTGTTACTATTGTTATTATTATAATTTGTGTACTTTTATTAAGAATATAAAAGCTTTTAAGAGCTTTTCTATTAAGTTTTTTATAAGTTATCTCTTCTTTATTATTTACTTCTGTGCCAACTTTGTGTTGGGACACTGGAATTTCCCCATTGTGGGGTCATGTCTCTGACCCTGTTCACTTCCTGTAGTCAATGGTCTGACCATGTCTACTTCCTGTAGGTGTGTCTCTGACCCTGTTCACTTCCTGTAGGCGTGTCTCTGACTATGTTCACTTCCTATAGGCGTGTCTCTGACCATGTCCACTTCCTGTAATCATGTCTCTGACCATGTCCACTTCCTGTAATCATGTCTCTGACCATGTTCACTTCCTGTAATCATGTCTCTGACCATGTTCACTTCCTGTAATCATGTCTCTGACCATGTTCACTTCCTGTAATCATGTCTTTGACTTGTTCATTTCCTGTAGGCGTGTCTCTGACCATGTTCACTTCCTGTAATCATGTCTCTGACCATGTTCACTTCCTGTAATCATGTCTCTGACTTGTTCATTTCCTGTAGGCGTGTCTCTGACCATGTTCACTTCCTGTAATCATGTCTCTGACCATGTTCACTTCCTTTAATCATGTCTCTGACTTGTTCATTTCCTGTAGGCGTGTCTCTGACCATGTTCACTTCCTGTAATCATGTCTCTGACCATGTTCACTTCCTGTAATCATGTCTCTGACTTGTTCATTTCCTGTAGGCGTGTCTCTGACCATGTTCACTTCCTGTAATCATTCTCTGACTTGTTCACTTCCTGTAGGCGTGTCTCTGACCATGTTCACTTCCTGTAATCATGTCTCTGACCATGTTCACTTCCTGTAATCATTCTCTGACTTGTTCACTTCCTGTAGGCGTGTCTCTGACCATGTTCACTTCCTGTAATCATGTCTCTGACTTGTTCATTTCCTGTAGGCGTGTCTCTGACCATGTTCACTTCCTGTAATCATTCTCTGACTTGTTCACTTCCTGTAGGCGTGTCTCTGACCGTTCCAAACTGAAGTGACTTTTGTTTTCTACTCATTCTAACAAATGTGTCCTGTGTTCCTAATGTGTCTAATCTACATCTTTACAGCTTAAACCAGTTGGACCGAAGGAGAAAAGACCAAAATACTATTTGCATTGTTGCTGTTTTTTTTATTACTTTTTAAGTTTTCATTCACAACAGTCATTTAAAGTGAATTGTTTAAATGAAATAAAACCATCTGCAGTGAATATGTTTAAATAGTAATATGACTTAGCTACTTTTACTTGTATTGGAGTCGTATTTGAGCAGGTGAATCTGTACTTTTCCCTAATGAAATTACCAGCTCTGACCAGCTCTGACCAGCTCTGACCAGCTCTGACCAGCTCTGACCAGCTCTGACCAGCTCTGACCAGCTCTGACCAGACACGAACATTAACACGGCTCCTCTGGAGGGGGAAGCAGTGCTTCACCAACACCGTTTATGGTGCAGGTGGAGACCTCCTGACCTCGACTGGGGATGTCGTCGGTCGGTGGAAGGAATACTTCCTACTGAGGACCTCCTTAATCCCACTGTCACGTCTTCTGAAGAGGAAGCAGAGACTGGGGAATCTGAGGCTGACTCGTCCATCACCCAAGCTGAAGTGAAGTCACTGAGCTTGTAACTCAGTGGCTCCGGGGGTGGATGAGATCCGCCTTGAGTGCCTAAAGTCTCTGGATGTTGTAGGACTGTCATGCCTGACACGTCTGTGCAACAGGGCGTGGCGGTCAAGGACAGTGTCTCTGGACTGGCAGACCGGGGTGGTGGTCCCTTCAAGTTCAAGTATCTCGGGGTCTTGTTCACGAGTGAGTGAAGGATGGAGCGTGAGATTGACAGTTGGATCGATGCAGCGGCTGCAGTGATGCAGTCGCTGCATCGACTCTTGTGGTGAAGAAGGAGCTGAGTCGAAAGGCAAAGCTCTTGATTTACCGGTCGGTCTACGTTCCTGACCTCACCTATGGTCATGAGCTTTGGGTAGTGACCGAAAGAACAAGATCGTAGATACAAGCGGTCGAAATGAGTTTCCTCCGCCGGGTGGCTGGGCGCTCCCTTAGAGATAGGGGGAGGAGCTCAGAGTAGAGCCACTGCTCCTCCAGCTGAGGTGGCTCTGTTCCGGAGCCTCCTGGGCCCCTCCCTGGGGAGGTGTTTCGGGCATGTCCCAGCGGGAAGAGGCCCCAGGGAAGACCCAGGACAGGCTGGAGGGACCATGTCTCTCTGTGGCCTGGGAATGAGGAAGTGTCTAGGGAGAGGGAAGTCTGGGAGTCCTTGGTTAGATTGCAGACCCAGGCCCGGATAAGCGGAAGAAGATGGATGGATTCAAATGAACATTAACAGCAACATTAACATGAACATTAGGGTGAAGCGTCTCCAGCTGAGGTTCATTTGCTTAGCACTTTGTCTCCTGCAGAGTCCAAGTCTGCTTCTTTTCAAGACACTTCTGCTTTCTACATTTGTAATTCACTTGCAAATTTTAAGAATTGCCTTTTTTCCACTTGCTCCTCAGAACTTCTCTCTGTTTCACATGAATTGACCCAGTGACGACTGAAACTCAAACCGTTCATACTTTGAAGCTGTTCTTTGTGCATCCGACACGTCCATGTTTCTCTTCATTATGTCATGACAGAACCTAAATAGATACTTTTACATCAATCAAGTGGCAGTTTTTAAGGGGCGTGAGCTTCAATCCCAGCTCTGACTATTTGCTACATGTCCTCCCTTCTCTCATCCCCATGTCACATTAAAACTGTCTTGTCTAATAAAGCCAAAAAAAGCCTTAAAAGAAAAGAAGAAAATGGGAAGTAGAGCTGAGTTCTACATCAGAATCCATTTGTTTGATGTTGAGCTTATTGGTGTTTGCTTGTTGTTGCTCTCTGACCTCTGACCTCTGAGTTAATACTAGTCTATCCTGTTTATAACACAACTAAGGCTTGGGAAATGGACTAGAATGTAACGTTTCCGTTGGCTTTAACAGTTACAAACCGTGGCTTGTGTTTCCGTGAAAACCGTCCGCGTCACTCTCCAAATTAAGGGCCACTCTGAGTTTGGCCCCGGGCGCTCAAAAGACAGAGGCGAGGTGTGATAACCCCATTGATATGGAAAGCGTTATCTCCAAACTGAAGTTCCTAAATCAGTGCTTGGAGTCACATGAGGCGCGGCAGAGAGCCGTGAAATCTGAAGGCGCGTATAAAGGCGCACGTCCAGGCGCAGAGAGCAGAGCACACGGACGCGACATGAACACCGTCTTCTTCATCGGGCAGATCATCGGCGGGCTGACCACCCTCGCCCTGCTGCTCTTCCTCCTGGCCCGGGTCTGGCCCCGCCGCGGCCCCGGGATGAAGTGTCACGGTTACGCTGTGCTCATCACCGGCTGTGACAGCGGCTTCGGGCATCACTTGGCCCGTGCGCTGGACCGGAGAGGCTTCGTGGTGTTCGCCGGTTGTCTGCAGCCTGAAGGAGCCGGCGCACAGAGCCTGGCCCGCCTCTGCTCCTCTCAGCTCCGGCTCCTCAAACTGGACGTGACCCAGGAGCAGGACGTGCAGCAGGCCAAGGAGACGGTCCAAGCCATCCTGCCGGAGAAAGGTACTTTCCACTTCACCTCACACTAACTAACACTGATGAAGCAAGGCAGGGACTGCATGAGAGAACACCCGAAATGACACCATGTTACCAAAACCATTCCCTGGGACAGTCCTGTACTGGGACACTGGGACAGTCCTGTTCTGGGACACTGGGACAGTCCTGTACTGGGACACTGGGACAGTCTTGTACTGGGACACTGGGACAGTCCTGTTCTGGGACACTGGGACAGTCCTGTACTGGGACACTGGGACAGTCTTGTACTGGGACACTGGGACAGTCCTGTACTGGGACACTGGGACAGTCCTGTTCTGGGACACTGGGACAGTCCTGTACTGGGACACTGGGACAGTCTTGTACTGGGACACTGGGACAGTCCTGTACTGGGACACTGGGACAGTCCTGTTCTGGGACACTGGGACAGTCCTGTACTGGGACACTGGGACAGTCTTGTACTGGGACACTGGGACAGTCCTGTTCTGGGACACTGGGACAGTCCTGTACTGGGACACTGGGACAGTCCTGTAGGCCTATCCTGACCAAAGGTCTGTGTGCTGTAATAATAAGACTGTTGTACTCAGGCTTGTGGGCAGTGGTGAACAACGCTGGCATCTCAGACTGGGCAGAGATCGAGTGGAGCACTTCTCAGGACTTCCAGAACATGCTCAACGTCAATCTGATGGGCTGTATCCGCACCTCCATCGCTCTCCTGCCCCTGGTGCGGGCGGCTAAAGGTCAGGCTACACTCTGAACTGCCTACATGCAATAGTCCTGCACTATCTGAAGGATCTGAGGCTGACCGCGTTTGTCCCACAGGGCGCATGGTCTTTGTGTCCAGTATCTTCTCCTTCTTCACCTGTCTCAACATGGGGGCCTACAGCGTGTCCAAGAGGGGCATGGAGGCCTTCGCAGACTGCCTCCGAGTGGAGATGGCCAGTTTTGGAGTCAAGGTAACTCACAGTGCATCCGTCTGCTGTTCTTTTTGACAGAATCGATCCATGCAGCTCTCCTCTGCCTCAGGTCAGCATCATTCAGCCGGGGAACTTTGGCCAGGCCACCAACATCGTGAAGGTGAGGACGGGCGCAGACGTCTGGGAGCGTCTGGACCCAGAGCGGCAGCGCACCTTCAACCGACAGTACATCGACCTGGCCAACGAGTACTTCATGTCCTCCTGCCGCTCGGGCAGTGTCAACACTGAGCCGGTGGTACAGGCCATGGTGGACGCCGTGACCTCTGCACGACCCCAGCGCAGGTACCTGCTGGTGCCGCCCTTGGAGCTGCCCTTCTTTAGGATCCTCCCGCTCCTGCCCACAGTCCTGACCGACGCCATCTTCTCCCTGAGCTCCATGTACAGCACCAGGCGCCAAATGCTCTACGCACAGTAGCTCCTCCCTCTCTCGCTCCAGCAGCACTGGACACGTGCGGAACATGTCATCGTCACGTCTGTGTCAGGAGATCGACTGACACGCCCCAGACTGATGTGACGGGTCCTGGAGTGTGGCGAGCTCAGGAGGACGACAACATCATCCAAAAGAAATGATTATTATTATTTATTACTATTTTTAGAGTTAGGGAGAGTTAACGAGGAACGAGACGCGTTAGCTGTGTGCACCATGTCATCTAATACTCCCACGTTACTTTTTCAAATGAGTAACGTGTCAGTTTTGGTCATGTCTCATCTCCTCAGCTCAGCGTGACGTTAGCGTGTCATTAGCGTGTTGTTGGCGTGTTGTTAGCGTGTCGTTAGCGTGTTGTTAGCGTGTCGTTAGCATGTTGTTAGCGTGTCGTTAGCGTGTCATTAGCGTGTCGTTCGCGTGTCATTAGCGTGTTGTTAGCGTGTCGTTAGCATGTTGTTAGCGTGTCATTAGCGTGTCCTTAGCGTGTTGTTAGCGTGTCGTTAGCGTGTCATTAGCATGTTGTTAGCGTGTCATTAGCATGTCATTAGTGTGTCGTTAGCATGTTGTTAGTGTGTCATTAGCGTGTTGTTAGCATGTTGTTAGCGTGTCATTAGCGTGTCCTTAGCGTGTCATTAGCGTGTTGTTAGCGTGTCGTTAGCGTGTCGTTAGCATGTTGTTAGTGTGTCATTAGCGTGTTGTTAGCATGTTGTTAGCATGTCGTTAGCGTGTTGTTAGCATGTCGTTAGCGTGTCCTTAGCGTGTCATTAGCATGTGCAGCTACTGACTCTTGTCCTCACGCTGGAGGAATACACTTTCAGATGCAGGTTTTGTATCTGAGAGAATGTGGGACGTGTGTGAGTTTGATTGAAATAAACTGCAGTTAAAACAAGTGTGTTTGTCAACATAAAAGAGAAATAAAGCTCATTAAATGCATTTTCTTTGCCTGTTTGTTTGATATTGTTCATCTGCTTTTTCATTTTCACAAAAACTGGAACAAGACGAGATGAATAAGAAGAGAGAATGATGCGACGCAGACTCAGATGTTTTTCATGCTGAACTGAAGCTCATTTTGAATCAGAACCTCATGCAATTTGCTTATTTCTTTTTTGTTTCCAGAAATGATTATGATATTATGCAACTGCAAATTTCTAACAACTTTCTAACACAAAGTTGATGTAAAGATTGCAGTTTCTTATGAATGACAACCTCCTGTTCAATACAAATAAATACGAATATGAATGAAAGATGTTTTGTGATGGACTCTCATTGTTCCACACATGATGGTGATTAGGTACTTCTGTAGCCACAGTTGCCCTGGGGCAGACACTTGGTGGTTGTTTTAATCATGTTGTTCACAGTTTAA